>NC_087072.1:7851910-8155568 GCF_026151205.1 Bolinopsis microptera | reverse complement strand
GGATACATACCTGGGTGAAGACTTTGTTTTGTAACTTTGTTTTTGGAAAAAAGCTTTTAATACAAATATGGGCCTAAACAAATAATAAAAAGTTTATCCCAAAACCCAGTCCGTTTGTCCTTAAAACCTTTCCCTCGGGTGGTTTGGAAAAAAGTAAGAGAGTTGGGGTGGAATATAAACATGAAAAAATTATTACGGCAACAAGCAAAATATCCACACCTAAAAGGGCCCCCTGTGTCTGCAGGGGTTAGTCCAAACCTTTGTTTTTTTGGCTGCCCTTCAAATAATTGGGGGTCGGTTGGGTACAATTTTAACCTTTTTCCCTTTTTTAGTTGGGGGGAAAACAGGGAAACTAAACAAAATCTTCTAGACCCTTTTTTTAAAATTTATCTACCGTTTAGTTGGGGGAAAAAAACGGGGGAACCCTAAACCTGATTTTCTGGGTTTTCTTTCTTAAAAAAATACCCGTGATTTTAACTACAGAAGGGGAGTACCAAAAACATTTTCCTCCCCCAGGCGGTTGTTTTTGGAAAAAACAGACTGGAATTATCAGAACTATCAGAGGGGGATTTAGGGGGAGATGAAGTGAGCTCGAGTTAGATCAGTTGGAGCAGGTGTTTTTCTACACTCTGACACACATAATGTTGGGGTGAAAACCGGGGGCTAAAATTTTAATCAGTTTGGGTCAGTATTTTTAGCTTGTTTTGTAGTCATGTTATTTTGGCACTCGGGCCCTCTAGTGCGAAAAAGGTACTCTAGTGCAAAAGTCGAAAAAAAACACCTCTGTGCACTACAGTACGTGTGCACTAGGGATCCAGTTAGCTTACTTCTAGTGCGAAAAATATCCTTTTTTATTTAAAAATTCCGCCCAAAATAACATTGTAGGGTGTACGGGTTTGTGATGGGGGGGAAAGTGGGAGTTAGGCCTACTCCAGAAGGGTTTTTTGCCCCCCATTAACCCCCTGTGGAGTGTGTCCGAAACTAACTTCAACCTAACTATCGCTAGAGAAGCTTATTTGGGTTTAGCGTTTTTCAGCCCCCGTTACAAAATTAAATAACAACAGTGATGGTAATTTTCTTTTTATAAATTTAATTTAATTCAATTATTATTTCCCCATTTTATTTTGTAAATATTCAGATCGCTTTTTCTCAAATTCAAAATCTTTTTAGAAGGTTCAAATTTAAAAGTCTCAAATTTAAAACTAACAAATTTTTTCGTCGTTAGATTCAGAGAGCAAAACAAACCCAAACGTTTTTTTTCAGCAAACAGAGCCAAGCAAGTGACTCTGGGGAAAAGAGCAACTTTGGTTTACCCCTCCGGTCAGGGGCCCCTTGAAAATTTCTTCGGAGAGTTTGAATTTTTTAGAACAGAACCCTGCTTCTAAGGCTTTCTTTTAAAAAGGACATCAAACGGCCCCCTTTTTTTTCACGGGTTAGTGCTTGTATTTTTTAAAAATGTTGGTCTTTTAAGTGATGCTCTAGCATGATGTTCACAAAAAGGAAATCGTTTTTACATTTTCTACGGTAAAATTTTAAAATCTCTTTTGTCTGCGTACATTTTTAAAAAGAAAAAATTCTCAAATAAACCTTTCCCGTACCTTTTAAGGGAAATGTGGGTTGTGCAGGATTGGATTTGGGAACAGAGAGTTGCCCAAAAAAAAACTACTCCACCCCCAGGAAAGATCGCACCCCAAACCTCCTTCTAACCTCTCCGGGGTCAAACTTCTCAGCCCCTGGGGACCCTAAAAACGGGACCCCCCGGGCCCCAGGGATTCATTTGGTTAGTTCTTTCTTCAGTTTAATTCACTGAACTTGCTCAGCAAATTGCTAAAATTTCTTTCGGTTTAGTTATTGTAACTGCGAGAAAAAAAAATTAAAGTTTTAATGAAAATTAAAATGCATGCTCTGTTGTGTTTTAAAATTTAAACCAAATTTTTGTTTTAAACAAATTTGAATTCTACCAAATTCCCACCCCTTCAAGTCTTTTTAAAAAACCCAAATTTTAATTGAAGAAAAAGCTCATTTTTAATTAATGGGGCATTTAGTTTTTAATTAAAAAATTGCCCAAATTGTGATATTACTCTTTTGGTTTTTTTTAATTGGCTTTAAATTACTCTCCCTAATTCCATCCCTTCGGGGTAAATCCCCGATGAGCCCCCCGGGCTGTCGGGTTTAAGATAAACCGTCCTCAAGATCCCTCGCCAGTCCCAAATCCCTGGGTGGGTCCAAGAAAAAAAATTATCCCCACCATCTCACGGAACATCTCCTATCTTACCGTGATTTTTTCCTTTCTTTTTTTTGAGTTTCTAAAGGGTTTGATAATTGGGATTTGTTTTTGCTAATTGATAAAGGGTAGTTCCCAAAATTTTAAAATTTTAAAGCTAAAAAATTTCTTCAGAGAAATTTACATAGTAATTAAATGACAGAACATTGGATTATTTTTTTTAAAATTTTTGGTTTAATTTTATATATTAAAATGGGGAAAATTAGAAATACGAAATGCTCCCAAAACACTCAATTGTTTTTAAAGATTTTTTCCCCAATTCATGTCAAAGGGCCAGGCCCGGGTTTTAAAAAATTTTTTCCCTTTTTTAACAGTGGGGATAATAAAATTTTTTTTGATCGACAAAAATACAAAACAACAAAAATGAAAAAAAAACAAATCAAAAAAATAAAAAATTAAGAGGGGTAAAAAAAACAGAGTGTTGCGGGTTGTGCGTTGAAATTTGGGAGCTGCGCCAAAAATGAATCTAGGTTTTGTTATGGACAGATTGAAAGGGTATGGGCACAGGGCCCTGACAAAAAATAGGGGGCCCGGGTACCCCCTTTGGGGCCTCAACTTTAGGTATAGCTTCAATCTTTATCTAAATTTAGTTCCTTCTGGGGGGATTTGGCGGGGTCGTACGTTCATTTGGGCTTCTTTCTGGGGTCCCTTCTTTTTCCCTTTTCCAACGCAGCCCTCTTTAACTTCATTTTTAGCAAAAAAAGTCGTCAAGTTTAGTCTTTTTTTAAACGTTACTAGAAAAATCAATGGGGAAACGAAGTATGATGCTTATATTTTCCTAGGGGTACCCCTTATCGGAATTTAATTTCCCGATAGTCTTCTTTTCCCCAAATAAAAACTTTTTTCTAAAATGAGAAATTTAAAATTTTTTTTTTGATATTGTCTGTTAAATATCATTTTCTTTATTCTATTCGATAGTTGCGATAAAAACCCAGGAAATAAAAATTTTCAATTTTGTTTATAATATTTTTTTACATATTTATGTCAATTTATATAAATCACAAATTTGGAAAATGTATCAATTTTACTAAGTCGCGGGTTTCAAATTAAATTTGAAATATTTAAATTTTAACTAGTCAGGAAATGGAACAAGACCCCCCAAAAAACCCGGAAAGGCTGGTTCAGAAAAATGTTGAATCAGCTCTGGTTAGGGCTCTCTTCTGGAAGTTTTCCCTGTCCTTGACAAAGATATAGGTCCTTCATACCCTAAACATCTTTTCCAATTCCCAATGTTTCTTTGATACTTCATTTTTGGGTTTAGTCATGGGTTTGGTTTTTTCGACTTAAAGGATTTCTTAATCTCCTGAATTTTTTTCGTCACCTTCTTTTTCCTGTTGTGTTTCTCTTTGGGGGTTGACGAGGGTTTAAATTTTCCAGTTTCTTTACCTTGTCCGAAGAGCTGCTGCCCTTTTCCCTTTTAAAGGAAAATTCAAAAAACGAATTTAAAAAGTTCTCTTTTCAACTTAGGCCCCCCGTTTCTCTTCAATGGTCATGGTCTTGGTGTCCTTGTTGCTACGGTTTTTGGCTCTCATTTTAATTCGGGTCGGGCTTGGTTGAAATTCCCAAATGTTTCAGATTAGAGGGGCATGTTGGTGGGTTTTTTACGCAGTGCGTGGGGCGGGTGGGGTACTGAGTAGACTAATCCTTTAGGGTAAAATAGAAGGGGAGCCTTTTTTTCAACTTGTGGTTTTAAAATTGCGGGAAATGAAAGAAAAACAAATTAATAAAATAAAAGTAGGGGGTTTTGAACAGAAAAAAAAGTTAACAAATAAATGGGTTAACTGATTTCTATCTTGTATAAAGGTATTTAAACTTTAAGGTTAGTAACTAAGAATGGGAACATGTCTGTTTTAAACGATTTAAATTAGTTAAAGTTTAAATTTTTTTGGGTTAATTAACGATGATTATAAACCCTCACAAACGTAAATTCTATTCCCTTTTTTCTATTATTGATTTTAAAAAAAATCCCTTTAAAAACGGGGTTTTATGATAGCACCACAACACTGATACCCCCAGTTAGATTACCTTTTTATAATGACCGTCTCCCCAGATGGGTTGAGTGCTAGGGAGGGGGCCCCCCGTTACCCCCTTTTTTTACCCCCCAGTTACCTATATAACTGACCCCTCTCCACCAGTTTTGGGGGAAAAATGCTGCAAGGGGGCCCCTAGTTTTCCCCCTAGTTACCCCCCAGTTACCCCCTAGTTAACCCCCCAGTTTTCCTTCATAACGGGGCCCTCTCCACAGTGGGTTTGAGTTTCTTTGCAGGGACCCCCCTTTCAAAAAGCCAGCAGAGAGAATCCCCCCCGTTTTGCCCGCTGAAAGTGTAGCTCCTCTGATTCAGCCCGTGAGGGTGGGGTTTTTTCTTGCAGGGGATCCTCCCCCACTGGTTACTGGGTTTTTAGGTTAGTTGAGGGGGTTTAAGTTTTTTTTGGGAAATTTAAAATAAGAGGGGAAAAAATTTTAAAAAATAAACTCATTAAAAAAATTTTTTAAATAAATTTAAACTATCTACCCTCATATGCTTTTAATAGTTCAACGAAAAATTATGTTTAGGACACGTGAGTTACTATAAGCTTCATTAACCCCAGGACTCTACAAAAGGGAAAAGTTGGATTCTACGCGTTTAACATCAAGGGCCAAATGAAGACCAGCTCCCAATTTCATTTCCAAAAATCCTTTCCCGGGTTTTTTTAAAACGGTTTTCCTTTTGATTCCTTTTACTCGGTTTGTCCTTTTGTTTTTCTCCCGCTTAATTATTTTAAAATTTTCTTGTTAAAAAACAAATAAGGAATGGTTGAAAATTTTCAAAAAACGTTCTCCTTTGAAAAAGGCACATCGTTATGATTTTATTTAACCCATCAAGGGAATAATTGGAAAAAATTTTAGCTGCACACGAAGTTAGAATTCGCGAAAGCAAAGTGCGGTAAATCGAAGATGATGCGCAGAAAAAAAGAAGGGACGCCTCTTCCACCAGGCTTGTCAGCCTCCTACCAGCCCTGTTCCCTCCCCCCCCCAGTAGGGCCTCAACTAAAGACCAGCTTTAGTCCGGGCCCTACGAGCCTGGGGCTGTTAAAACAGGGGGGTTGAGAGCTTAGGGACCTTCCTTGGGGCTAGATCCCGCTGTTACTAAAGATGTAAGTTCTATGTTAGATTTTATTTTTTGATTTTTAGATAAAATATTCTAAAAAAAAATTAGAAATTTTTATAAAAAAGCATTTTATTTCCTTTTTGGGTTTAATTTTACCCGATATTGAGTAAGGGGAAAGCACTGGAATGAAACCTTTCAAATCGTAAAACGTATCATGAAAAATTTAACCCCCAAATTACCGGGGGCCTGACTTCTTTTTATTTTAAATGCAAAAAATTTAGAACTTTGCAGTTGGATGCTCTTTTTTTTGCATTTTGGGGAATTTGGCTGGTTTTTTTGGATAACCTGTTTATCGTGGAAAACCCAAAATTGGTCTTGTCAGTGAAAGGAGGAAATGAAATTTGGGGATTCTCTGTAGTGAAAAGTTTGGTTCTGTGTAAAAATTTTGATTTTCTGTTTTTTTTTTAAATTTTAAACACTGCCCCGAATGTTTCCCGGGGTAAGGGGCTGCTTACCCGGTAAAGGATTGATTCCCATGCTAGAAAATTTTTCTCCACCAAAAAAATTTGTTTTTTTGCTGAAAAATTTTTCCCCCGGTTTTTTTACCCCTTTTTTTGTTTTCCCGGACAAGGGAAAAATTTTATTCAAAGGTTTTCTGCAGTTTTTAAAAAAACCCATACCCAATTTTCTAAACCAAACTCTTAAAAACGTACGTTCGTCGAATTTCATTCCAAAAATTTTTTACTAACAGCCAAAAAATTTCCCCCTTTTTCTTTCTTTTTAAAAAAATAAAAAGAACCCTCTTAAAAAGGGGGCTTGCAAAATTACAACGTTTTCTCTGATGTTACTGTCCAGTCATCTACTTCCGAGATAGTTCCCCCCAGGGGTTCCGGGGTGGTTGCCCGCTTTATCAGTAAATTTTTAACCCTTAAAACCCCTTTTTGATCTTTAAAAATTTAAAGTCGTTTTTTTATTTTTTTAAAGAGAAAGGGGGGGCCAAGTAGCCCCCGAGAGGATAGATTGGGGTGCTCTGCCTAAAATGGGGTTTTGGAACCTTTGGGGGGGTTGCCGGGGTGGGAAAACAGTGATTGGTGGAGGATGGGTGTTAAAAAGGTTATATGAGTCAAAATGATACGCTTAAATGCCAGCTGGGTTTGGAAAAGTAAAACGAGACGAGACAGCATATAATGAGATAATACTTTAAGTCACCCCGGTCTGATCCAGCTCTTCCGCACAATTAAGCGTTTGGTGCGGTTTGCGAAATTGACAATTGTGGGTGATGTGTTGGTTTGTCGATATGTCATTGACAGAGAGGTAGTAGTCCTGGAAATATTGACCCCTAATTTGAGCAATAGCCGGACACCTGTCCAAGGAAGTGGTGAGACAGTTTCCTCTCCGTCGCCGCACATAGGACAAGCACTGGTGTTTGATTTGCAAATGGTGTGAAGGTGTTTGTTTAAGCCGCAGTGACCCGTGATGAGGTGAACTGCAGTTCTGTAATCTTGTCTGTTTTTGCTGAGTGTAGTGTCTATTTTTTAATTAATGTCGTGTTCGGAGGAAGACGTTCAGATTTGTTCATCGCTTGGATCTTAGTCCACTGCATATGGGCCATTTATATAAGGATTTGCTTTCGTTTACGCATCGATTATTGATTGTCCTACAATCTAACCTAGTGAGAGTGTAGAGATCGTATATATAACTTCATTATTTTCGAAGGTATCAAATATATTTATTAACTTAAAGACACCTACCTCATCGCTAGTTCGTCTAACCTAAACGTTTGATCGACATTCTGTACGATGATAGAATGGATAGCGTACCAACTATTTAACGGTAGCTTCAACAAGTGTTGCTCCCTTTTGGATTCAGTGGCAGCATAGGTATCGTTATTGTTATCCACAGCTTTCTGAAATAAACAGTCGATAAATTTATCATACCATTGCCATGGTATGATACATGAAGTACCGCCCTGAGTCATGCTGAGAAAAGCATGAAAGCTCATAGAATCTTTTATCTTATAATCTAAGGGATAGAAGTAAGTATACTTTAGCTGCCTTTTACCATAGATAATCTTGAACAATGACTTGCAATTGCATATTGGTAATTTTATACGGAATCTTGTCTCAATGTTCGTACCGGAGGAGTATGTTTTAAGACAAGGGAAGATAGAGTGGGCTCTCCAAAGTCAGTAGTTTGATCAAGTAGAAAAGTCTTTAGTTCAGCGAGGTGCAGCAAAACTGGAATCAGCCATATTGTCAGACCAAGGTAACATTTCATCTGGTGAAATATAAAAGTAATACACAGCTGTATTAACGTTTGACACTTTGGTAAGTTGGTATCTAGGCAGTTATTTACGTCGCGAATCTTGGGTGGAATGTGGTAACCCCGTGGTAACAGATTATGAATAAAACGAGAAACATTTTTGGTTAGATTCAGACAAGAAACTTTTTAAAAGCTGACTGCAACCGAGCAGCTGTTAGAATGAGGCACCAGTGGTCAGGTGTTAAAGCCGGGCAGGTCGGGAGGGGGGGAGGGGGGGGGGAGGGGAGACTTCACAAATAGTTGATAACAAGCTCTCTTTGATCAGCTGGTACTAGTTCCAACAATTATTATTGAGCAGGGGAGTTGTAAGTTGTTTTAACTTCTATTGGAACTAAAGTTAACTAGGTAAACTATAGGTTAATTGTTAAATTACGGTGCAAGTCTGTAACTTTGTAACTGCCACTCTAATAATCGGTCCCATACACAACCTTATTCTATTGTAAGATACGTGATTTAGATATAGCAACCTTATTCTTCAGGTAGTTGTAGGTCACGTGATTTAGATATAGCTGTAGTCTGTAAGTTTTCAGTCTTCAGCTATAAATCTATCCGAAAAGTTCAATTACCGCGAAAGAATCAACTAGAAAACTTTATAACACATGGAAAATAGTTGATAGAATAAAAGATGACATCATTATTTCACAGTTTTAGTGAGCAGATAGATTGCAGATCTTATCTTTACGAATAAAATATTTAAAGTAGAGCGAAACACACCCCAACTGTCAATCTTTAAACCACGACCTAGAAATATGCCATATTGATAATATAATAATAATATACTGACACGAAATTATGGTCGCCTGGGGCGAGCTGAGTACTGACATCAATGAAGTTAATAATTATACTAAGATATTGGGGCCCCTGTAATTACCGTTAATATATAACCTAAATTCCTTAATGGCCGAGTCGGTCATTATGTGAAAGGGTCATGACAGCCTCCTATCTTGATAATCATTAACTTCATCAAGATTATCCAAAACGTCAAACGAATCCCGACCGATAATCTATTATAGTCGATATACTGATACGAAATGACGGTTCAATTAGGCGAGCCATTCCACTTGCTAAGTGACTGTCGATCATAATAAATATAATAGATAATGGCACTCTCCCATAGTTGTATGATTATTGAATTTGAACTTATCAAGATTATCACTGGTTAACTTTTAGATGCTTAGTTGTATTCTAGTGTAGTCTAGTGCAATTCTAGTGCAATTGATGAATCTTCAATCATTAAAGCAGCAAACTGTTTTAGATAAACTAGAAACTACGTTGTCCAATACTAGTTACTACAATTACTTTAATGAAACATATTTAATATTCATGTTAAGTAAAAATCCTTTGTTCAATAGCTAAATAGGTAGCGGAAACTAAAACTTCTTTGTCCAATACAACTGAATAAGTGAGCAACATTATTTGAACAAAACGTTAGCACAAAACAACACAGACACGACTGCTTTGCGTTACACTATCATCAGTACTGTCGGTTTTTGGCCGAGGTTAATTGACCAGCTGTGGTGGTTTTATTTCTTTGTCGGACTAACAGTTTAGTGAAGTTCCGCCCATTAGTTGGTGACATCTTTAGTCCATGAAGGGAGCAACCAGGATGCTCAATGTACCCTTTATAGAAAGTGGGCCTATTATAAGGTTTTAGAGAGTAATGACCTCGGACGAATGGTATGCAGGGTTTTGGTGGAAATCACTCTGAGCTCCATTTAGCTCCATTTAGCACGCCAACGCGACCGTTTTGGACGAAGATCAAAGATATCTGAGTCAACAAGATTTATAAGGACAAACAATATTAAAACTCCACGTTCGTACACAATCACGTGCTTTACTCCAACTATTTAGATTGGATATCCAACATAACCGCAGAAGAAGTGATTAAATATTAGTAACAAAAGAAACGGTACTCTCTGCAGCTGGTAGATATGTAATAACTTTTCTGATGAAGATGAGATGTTCTGATTACGTGATGAAAATGTATAGGGTCGTTGAGAATTGAAGGTTACAATTCTACACCTACCTTGTAGTAGTAACCAGTGAAAGACCTCACACAGATCAAGAACACATAGCATCCACCACGTGATGTTATACTAGAATATTCCACATGGAACGTTGCCAGCAAAATAATGGAGAGAAAATGTAATGTTAAGGCCACAGGGGGGGGGGGGGGGGGTCCGAGGTCGATTTTGAGATTTTGAGATATGTTGTAGAGCTCGATCTAAATTTTCAAATGCTTTTGTCCTTACCGAAAACAAAGTTTCCTATTTGAAGATATCGCGCGTTGAATTTTGAGGTTTACCTGTAATTCTATTGTAAATGAAAACTTTGAATGAAATCGTGTTCAAAATCTATATTCTTTTTCAGTTTATGACTTAGAAGCAAAATTACAACAATCGTTACATTAAAAACTTTTAAATTTATGTCAGGAACATAAGTTCCAAATTTGAGGTGAAATGGATAAAAACTCTAGGAGAAGATACATTTTGAAGTCAAAAATTCGAGGTTTTCAGGAGATAAGAGGCAAAAAACTGTTTTTTATGTTATGTGATTTTTGAGTATTTTGTCTTTATTTGTATATTTTTCTAAGTTTAACTGCTGAAAGAACACAAAAACAATAAAAACAAAGCTTATCGTAGTTTTCAGTTGTAATGGCATCAATATTTCTGCCCTCCATTATCGATTTATCAAAAAAATGAGGTTAAGGAAGAATTGGTTAACCTCATTTATTAAAAAAAGTAAAATAGCTACAGACAAATGAGTGGTGGCAAAGTATCCACCACAAAAATATATATCGATTCAAAGCATAATATTTTGTTGCATTTTTTGAAGCCTCGACCCCCCCCCCCCCCCCCCCTGTGGCCTTAAACCCTGATCCTTGATAAATACTAAAAGGAAATAGAACTAGGAACAATGCAAGACAAGAAGCAATGCTTTAAATAGTTGGAATACTTAAAAAATAGTCAAACAGCTGAAACAATGAAAAATGTCTAGCCCAACGGTTACAATTACGCTGATGAGTTACTGAAATCTATAAATTTGATTTTTCGTGCCAATTAGGATGATCGTGCCACCTGGGCCTCGACTTTGGGCGCTGTTATGACTTTGTATTTATTTATTTATAACAAATATTAGCAAAAATACAGAGTATTAAATGTTTATTTAAATGTTCTCTATCTTATTTGACATGTTAAATGATGTAGAAAATTACCGGCCCGAAATTTCCAGTTTGAACTGTGGATGTAATGAGGGTGTAACATATTAGAAATATTATAGTCGAGACATGATGAGAATTATTGCCATGAAATTGTTTTTATAGACCACTCGCAGAGACTTATAAATAGTGCACAATGCACATGGGCGTCAGTTATCAGCTTAATGTGACAGCTGTTCCACTTTAAAATGTCACGTGACCTTCTTTTATTGGAGTTTTGTCTGATACTTTTTTAAATTCATCGGACGTTAGGTAATTTGTGAGTCATTCGTTACTCAAGTTTATAATAAGGAGTTAGTTAAAAGAATCTGTATATCTGTGTTAAGGGAGCAGAGCTATCTGAAGAACTTGACTTGTTACCTCGTCAGAATTCACCCTAACCTAGTCCTACTACCTCATAACACCTATCACGTGATAATGTAACACATCATACAATAATTATTAGAATATTAATCTAATTAGTGAATTAATATTTAACTAATTAAAAAAACACTTACCATACAACTTGGCGTAGACAGCCACCTCACAAACAACTAGTTGTCCTGTACTCCCCTTCTCAGTTGTTATCAGGATCTCACTCCCTGTCACTCCACACTCTGCCTCCAACCTCCCAACTAATGGAGGATTAGTACTGGATTATAATATCACTATACTAACAGATATCTCTCTCTCTCTCTCTCTCTCTCTCTCTCTCTCTCTCTCTCCTCTCTCTCTCTCTCTCTCTCTCTCTCTCTCTCTCTCTCTCTCTCTCTCTCTCTCTCTCTCTCTCTCTCTCTCTCTCTCTCTCTCTCTCTCTCTCTCTCTCTCTCTCTCTCTCTCTCTCTCTCTCTCTCTCTCTCTCTCTCTCTCTCTCTCTCTCTCTCTCTCTCTCTCTCTCTCTCTCTCTCTCTCTCTCTCTCTCTCTCTCTCTCTCTCTCTCTCTCTCTCTCTCTCTCTCTCTCTCTCTCTCTCTCTCTCTCTCTCTCTCTCTCTCTCTCTCTCTCTCTCTCTCTCTCTCTCTCTCTCTCTCTCTCTCTCTCTCTCTCTCTCTCTCTCTCTCTCTCTCTCTCTCTCTCTCTCTCTCTCTCTCTCTCTCTCTCTCTCTCTCTCTCTCTCTCTCTCTCTCTCTCTCTCTCTCTCTCTCTCTCTCTCTCTCTCTCTCTCTCTCTCTCTCTCTCTCTCTCTCTCTCTCTCTCTCTCTCTCTCTCTCTCTCTCTCTCTCTCTCTCTCTCTCTCTCTCTCTCTCTCTCTCTCTCTCTCTCTCTCTCTCTCTCTCTCTCTCTCTCTCTCTCTCTCTCTCTCTCTCTCTCTCTCTCTCTCTCTCTCTCTCTCTCTCTCTCTCTCTCTCTCTCTCTCTCTCTCTCTCTCTCTCTCTCTCTCTCTCTCTCTCTCTCTCTCTCTCTCTCTCTCTCTCTCTCTCTCTCTCTCTCTCTCTCTCTCTCTCTCTCTCTCTCTCTCTCTCTCTCTCTCTCTCTCTCTCTCTCTCTCTCTCTCTCTCTCTCTCTCTCTCTCTCTCTCTCTCTCTCTCTCTCTCTCTCTCTCTCTCTCTCTCTCTCTCTCTCTCTCTCTCTCTCTCTCTCTCTCTCTCTCTCTCTCTCTCTCTCTCTCTCTCTCTCTCTCTCTCTCTCTCTCTCTCTCTCTCTCTCTCTCTCTCTCTCTCTCTCTCTCTCTCTCTCTCTCTCTCTCTCTCTCTCTCTCTCTCTCTCTCTCTCTCTCTCTCTCTCTCTCTCTCTCTCTCTCTCTGGTTATCCGGTCTTCTAATGGCTTAATTGATTACTAGGAATGATGTTATCTGAAAGTTGAGCTCACAGCAGTTTATTAAAAGTATGAAACTGCTGGAAAAATACCTGTATCTGTTCTCCTCATTTTACAAATCGCAGTTTCCTCGTTTCCATGGCCATGGCGCACGAAAACCTTTGTCTTCTCAGAATAATCATCTCCCTCCATCACACGATCACCGTCACCAGGTGTAGTCTGCACTGTTATCAGACTATCATCTCCCTCCATCACACGATCACCGTCACCAGGTGTAGTCTGCACTGTTATCAGACTATCATCTCCCTCCATCACACGATCACCGTCACCAGGTGTAGTCTGCACTGTTATCAGACTATCATCTCCCTGCATCACATGATCACCGTCACCAGGTGTAGTCTGCACTGTTATCAGACTATCATCTCCCTCCATCACACGATCACCGTCACCAGGTGTAGTCTGCACTGTTATCAGACTATCATCTCCCTGCATCACATGATCACCGTCACCAGGTGTAGTCTGCACTGTTATCAGACTATCATCTCCCTGCATCACACGATCACCGTCACCAGGTGTAGTCTGCACTGTTATCAGACGGAAATGGAAGGACAACTCACCGAATCGCAGTATCAGGTTCTGATGGTCCTTGTTCTCCGCTGCTGTTATGAAGCAAGTTCTTGGATCACCATCGTAACTCTGTTCAGGAGTAGTGCCTATTTGACTCACACCACCACTCGCCCCGGTGATTTTCACTCGGACGAGAGAGTCGTCTTTATCGTCATCAGATTGTAACGTTGCGTCATCAGACGATACAGAGATGACTGAGGATTGTAACGTTGCGTTATCAGACGATACAGAGGTGACTGAGGAATTAGTTTTGGGTGGGTCTGGTTGAGGGTGGTGAGGAATGTTCGTGGAACTGGGTAAGATGAGGAGGAGGAGGAGGAGGACTAACATTGTCTGCTTCTCCATTTCTCCTGGTAGAGCTGTACGAAGAAGCTAGCTGGTTTAGTAAGATTACCAGGCGGAACATTAGCAAACAAATCTGCAAGATCACGTACAGCAAATCAAGATGTTATATGACTATTCAAGTGTTAAAGTTTTCGGAAATATTAAATTGAAGCCTCTGAATGGAAACATGAGTACACAATATAATTTAGCTAAGGTAGCGTTTTAACGAGCTTAGTGTTCCGCTCGAACTACTCTACACAGCATCTAGAGCACACCTCTCTTTATGCTGCAAATACTATGAAATAATATGTTCTTCCATCTAGAAGTTTGAGACCCCCCTTACTAACTTCTCGATAGTTAGTGCAGGCTGGCAAAATGAATCAAACAAAGGGAGCTGGTCCGGGATACCAGAGATAGAACTCGATATTGGGCTGTAATCGCAATTTCATAGTAACTACCATACCAGTTCCTAGGTAGTTTCTGAGTAAGTCATGCAGGTGCATGTTCCGGAAAATATAAATTATATGACTCCGCAAAGATTAACCAACCATGGTTGTTGATCATGCAGTGGCACCATTTGGTGCGGCAAATTATGCGATTCCGCAGGACTTACAGAATCCGCACCCTCGCCCCTAAATGGTGCCTCCGTGCAGCAATGTATTTAAGTTGTAAATATGAACATATTATATTATCTATTAAATTAACCACCTCCCTCCTCCCTCAGGTTCTAGAACAGCCAGACTCGCTCTCCTCGGAGAAACTCTCAATCCTAGAGAACCTCTTCACAGTGACAAGTGTACCTCAGAACCAGACGGAGCTGTGTAGGTGGCTCCTCTCCTTCAAGAAGGTGCTCCCTAAAGCCGCTGCAGGTGTGCCGGGCTCTAAGAGGGCGACTCCTGGAAACAAGGAGCCTGCTACTTAAAGCTGCTGCAGGTGTGGCGGGCTCTAAGAGGGCGACTCCTGAAAACAAGGAGCCTGCTCCCTAAAGCTGCTGCAGGTGATGCGGGCTCTAAGAGGGCGACTCCTGAAAACAAGGAGCCTGCTCCCTAAAGCTGCTGCAGGTGATGCGGGCTCTAAGAGGGCGACTCCTGGAAACAAGGAGCCTGCTCCCTAAAGCTGCTGCAGGTGATGCGGGCTCTAAGAGGGCGACTCCTGAAAACAAGGAGCCTGCTCCCTAAAGCTGCTGCAGGTGATGCGGGCTCTAAGAGGGCGACTCCTGGAAACAAGGAGCCTGCTCCCTAAAGCTGCTGCAGGTGATGCGGGCTCTAAGAGGGCGACTCCTGGAAACAAGGAGCCTGCTCCCTAAAGCCGCTGCAGGTGGGGCGGGCTCTAAGAGGGCGACTCCTGGAAACAAGGAACCTGCTCCCTAAAGTTAAGCTGCTGCAGGTGATGCGGGCTCTAAGAGGGCGACTCCTGGAAACAAGGAGCCTGCTCCCTAAAGCCGCTGCAGGTGGGGCGGGCTCTAAGAGGGCGACTCCTGGAAACAAGGAGCCTGCTCCCTAAAGCTGCTGCAGGTGATGCGGGCTCTAAGAGGGCGACTCCTGGAAACAAGGAGCCTGCTCCCTAAAGCCGCTGCAGGTGGGGCGGGCTCTAAGAGGGCGACTCCTGGAAACAAGGAGCCTGCTCCCTAAAGCTGCTGCAGGTGATGCGGGCTCTAAGAGGGCGACTCCTGGAAACAAGGAGCCTGCTCCCTAAAGCTGCTGCAGGTGGGGCGGGCTCTAAGAGGGGGACTCCTGGAAACAAGGAGCCTGCTCCCTAAAGCTGCTGCAGGTGGGGCGGGCTCTAAGAGGGGGACTCCTGGAAACAAGGAACCTGCTACTTAAAGCTGCTGCAGGTGGGGCGGGCTCTAAGAGGGCGACTCCTGGGAACAAAGAGCCTGCTCCCTAAAGCTGCTGCAGGTGATGCGGGCTCTAAGAGGGCGACTCCTGGAAACAAGGAGCCTGCTCCCTAAAGCTGCTGCAGGTGGGGCGGGCTCTATGAGGGGGACTCCTGGAAACAAGGAGCCTGCTACTTAAAGCTGCTGCAGGTGGGGCGGGCTCTAAGAGGGCGACTCCTGGAAACAAGGAGCCTGCTACTTAAAGCCGCTGCAGGTGTCTCTGGTGGTGTTATCAGATTGAGTAGTTTGGTAGTTTGAACTGGAATAAGGTGCTGTTTTCTGAGCAATGTTTGTGAATCAATGTTAGGATTTTGTTAGTTATCTATTTCAGATATGCACCGAAAAGTTTTATCACAAAGGTTTATTTTGATATGTTACCTTGGTTGCACTTTAAATTATTTTGTAAAATAGACTGTAATTGTACATAATCAAATTTATATAATCAAATTTATATTGCACCACAATGAATATAAAACTGTTTTAATTTGAGCGGTCATTTTACATGTTAACAGATGTAAGTTATTAAAATTGAAAAGAAAGTGGTAAAAATCGGAAAATTTCAAATTTCAAAAAAAAGCATACCGCTGTTTTGACTCCGCTCAGAATTTCTCTGGGTAGAAAATCATACTAAATATTAAGAATCTTAAATCTTAAAGATAAACTTGTCGTATAAAATTATATTTATGCACTGAAAAATTAGAATGTTATCAAAAAAGTTTATTTGATAATATGTTACCATGGTTCTTGGATACAACTTTAAATCATTTTGTAAAATAGAATGTAATTATACTGTCACACATAATATATTCTACCACCTGTTGAATATAATATAAGCTGCTATAATATCTGCGGTCATTTTAACAAATGTACTGTTAAACTTGAAAATAGAAAGAGTTTTAATTATGAATATAACGATTTCTAAAAACCGCGTACCACTGTTTTGATGTTGCTCAGAACTACTCTAGACCGCAAATCATGCATGTTTTTGCAATTTTTAAACAACGATGGACGCTGAAGCTCGAGATTGAAAATATCAACATCAATCAAACAATTACGCTCAGCTATCATTTCTCACAATCTCAATTTAGACACCATTTAGATCTCTCGTCCCTGCCACCTCTTCCAGTTCACCTGAAATTTACATTTTTTTAAAAATGCAGCAGACAGCAAAATCAGGGTAAATAACTAGTTTCTGAATAATCTGATTTATATTTAATTAATTCCCGATATGCCAGTAAGTAAGTCGGTCTAACGATAGACTGTCGTAGTGTCATCTATACTAATAATCTCAATAAATGCGCGTGTGTCTGTCTGTAATTTACGAATGGTTAAATCAAGAAAACGGTAAGACTAAGAGATATGTGACTGGTTTTTTTTTCGGTATAGTGCCGACAAAACTCTGACGAAGCCAAATGATTGAGTTTTTTTAAATCGGTCGGTGGTAAGTGGCAGGGACAAAAGGATTTCAAGATTATTTTGACCAAAATTCGCGATACCTCGATTTTTAACAGACTATACATTAAACTATACATAAAATTTGTCGCAAATAATGGGACAAATCGCGATTCCGTACATGCCGCGATTTCCTTTTGTCCCTGGTAAGTGGTTTAATCGATCATTTTGTGACCAAAATGTGATACTTAAGTGTCTTACGTTTTCTCCCTCTCTCCCATTCTCGTTCTCTCTCCCCCAATAACAGATTTGCTACATAATAAAATAACTTGGCAATGCCAATAGACCTCAAGAATGATTTTACACGATTTTTTTACACGATTAGAAAATTTATTTGTTATAACAAATAAATTTTCTAATCGTGTAAAAAAATCGTGTAAAATCATTCTTGAGGTCTATTGGCATTGCCAAGTTATATTTTAAAATTGTTATTATTCCAGTATATATACTGGAATAATAACAATTTTAAAATATAAAATAAATCACTTCCCTCTGAAGTAGAACAGATGATGGGAGAGCTTCAAACATGGCGATGGAGGGAAGCGGTGTCTCACCGCTGGGAGGTAAATTAATACCCGTATCGCGATGGTAAAATTTTATGATATGAGATCTCAAGTAAAAAATAACACAAAAAATAAAAAGTGAATGTTGTCAGTGTAGTGAAATCGGAGGCAACATTAATACAGACGTATACACTTAAACCGTTACAATTATAGTCCCTATCTTGTTTTAAATACTCACAATAAAATACACACAAAAAACACACAAACGTCCCCAAAACATTAACTTCAATTTATATTTCCCTAGTTGAAATTAACTTATTTTATAAAATTGATACATTCGAGAAGATAATGTAATGCGTGTTTTCGAATATAATAGGCGGGTTTATACTTTCCCGGCCGTAGGCACGGGTTACACTAGTATGTTATAATGGCATGAAAAATCGGAAATAATTACAAGTAAGTGCTTAAACCTCAATCTTAAAGGTAAATAACAATTACAAAATGAATAATTATACGCACCTAATTTTCTTGAATCATTTCCCTACACTCAATCAGTTCTCCTTTCGTTCTACTGAGCTCTTGTTTAACATCTTGAAGCTGCTTGGAAACATTTTCTAGATCCTGCTTCAGACTCATCTCCGTATGTTCAGTGTGATCATTAAGCTTAGTTTCTGCTGCCTCCACTTCAGTTTCTTTATCTTCCTGCTTATCTGTATCACCAGCCCTTAGTTTTCCGATAGCCTGTGCTATCAAAGTAGAAACACACTCCCCAGTCATATCCACCTCTGTAACAGTTCCACTCCGGGATTGTTCTAATATCTCCTCCCACCCTAGAATACGAGCATCCTCGTGCTCATCCAGAAACATGTTACCACACATCCCACCTGACACCATCCTCCTCACTTCCTCCGCAGACATTTCTTTAGCGTAGAAGTTCAAATAGAATAGTTCCCCTCCGAACTGGTGGGTTTTGTAATAATCTCCTCCCCAGTTCCCCACTGTGAGTTCTCCCCCTGTCTTCAGCAGCCTGTCCGATCTTGTTGGCAGAGTGCCAAGCAGTTCACCGTCCACGTAGTACTTGTGAGAACTGGAGGAGGTACTCCAGACAACGCACGTGTGGTACCACGTGTTCTTGGTCACGTGGAGCTTACTGGACATGTGAGTACAGGATCCTAGGATACAGACCCATCTCCCGTTATCCAGGAGAGTCAGCTCGTAGTGACCATAGTGGAGAATTGTAGGGTACTCCGAGGATCCAAGGGACTTGATCCACCCGCAAACGGAGATGACGTGAGTGAATGGGCTGAAATCTGGACGAAATTGGAAGTAGCTATTTGGATCCTCGGTGAACTTGAGTGCTGTGAATTTCATCTGCAAGTTGTCATGATCAGGTGCACCAGATGATAACGCTATGAGAACAGTAAGAAACACGAACGGTAGAATCATCATCCACGTTTACTAACTGAAACTTTACAAGGACGACTAGTACGTACTGTGGAAGAATTAAGAATTAACACTGTTATAAAAGTTTATATTTTAAATATTATCATTCTTTCCCTGCATCGTATTACAGTTTTTACTTGATAAGTTCAATCAGAAGAATTGTTCCATTATTTTTCATACTACAACGAATTGTTATCAGATGAAGACTCAGAGCTTCAATCTTTATTTATATTAAATATTGAGTTTACGACGCGCTGTTGTGTTGTAAAACCAGTAACAGAACCCCTCATCGACCAATCCTGATAACCTTATCTACATCTGGTTACCTGGTTACCTGGTTACCTGGTTACCTGATAAGCTTATCTGCAGCCCAATCTACAGTTCATTAGAATTCACCTTAGAACACCAAAGAACGAACAGATAAAGTATTAGTAAAGGTGAGGCTGAAATTAAAAAGATTAGACTCATCTTGAAATCTGAATAAATGTTTTAACAAAAGTCGTTTGTCAACATTTAGCTATTTAGATATTGGTGATCACGCGCGTGACAGTACCGATTTGAAACTTTATCAAGCTCCTCAGCATGGATACAGGAGACCGGGGAGGCCCCACCTTACGTTTCTGGACATGCTAAAGAAGGACACCAGCCTTTCCTGTGTTGAAGAGATAAGATCTGTTATGCTTGACCGCGACGTGTGGCGAGGAATTGTAGTTGCTCGGACCAAGAAGCCGACTTAAGTCGGAGTAAGTCGTCTTATGATACACATTGTTTAATGTATCATACATGCTACGTTGTCATTATTCTATGACATGGTGAGAGACTATCAGGCGGTCTCCAGTTGACGCGTGACAACATTATTTTTCAGATTTAGCAGATCATGAGAGCAGTGATCATGTTTTTAGATGAAAGTTTTTTTTTCTTCTGAAAAACAGTTATTTTTTTCGAATCGTATGACCTGCTCATTTTTTCAAAACTGTGTTCAGTCATGTAAATGTAAAGTGTTTCGTCCGATATTACCCGAGATTTAACGTTTTCCCAAGAATCAATAGTGACCACTCTTTGTAAGTTAGTAAGACGACAGGACGGAATATTTTATTTTTGTCCCGTTAATGTGTTCACAATATTCACAATATTCAATATTAGAGTTCTGACAATGAATGATCATGACCGATGTAATTGATAGAAATTCAAAAGATTTTAGAGTGCATCACCAACAATTCGAGATCTTTCTAACCACTTTCCTGCCAATACTTTACTCTTTTATTACTACTCCTACATTTAAAAGTAATACAAATAAAACCACGCCGCAAAGTGCAAACGTAAGTACATCTTACTTACTTTATCTCGTCCTGCATAACAAAATCGCAAGATTACTTTGTTACCTTATAGCTACTTGCACACTTAATTAAAATTATGCATTGTTTTGAATTGGCATTTATTAATGTCTGGTTATTACCTCAAACGGTCTCGTTCAGAATGAATCTCAAATGTTTTCAAATGTTTTCAAATGTTTTCAAATTTCCATTACGGCTGCTAGTTTATCATTGTGCAAGTGAAGCAGATGACCGAAGGTTTTAAAGCTCTTCATTTGTTTCAGTAGTTTTAAAGGTTGAGGTGTGAGAATGATACTTAGCCTTCAAGTTCGCTATATATTCGCGCTTATTTCATTATCAGTTTTCCTTTTTTACATAAATTTCATTTATACAGTTTCTGCACCGTCTGATATTGATATTTGTAGTAATATTGATATTTTATAAAGTAGTATTACATGTGTCTACTGAATAGTTAATATTTTAATGCGAATAAGTGGTCCTTTATCACGTCCCAGCTCTATTTTGCTTGTCAACATAGTCATGATGATAAGATTGAAGATTAGCCGGCTGGTAGCCAGATCCAATAGATTTCCATTGCGAATGGGCAGTCACTCATTCCCATTTCTATTTCAATCAAAATATAACTCTATAAACTATATCAATCCTGATAAGATTGGATATTTTGGATAATCTCGTGGAAGAATGCTACATTTGAACAAATATGTGGGTTACAAAATTACTCTTTTTCGACATCTGAATATGAGCACCCTTCAAAGTTCACCTCCACCTAGAATGAGTTTATTAAATCAAAGCAAATAAAATAAAACTTTCGAATGTCAATTGAAGAAAAGCAAGTTAAAATAAAGTTTAGCAAGGCAAGTTGATGATGATTTATCAATGGGCATTTGACGCATTAATAACAGTTTACACAGTTACAAAAACATGTCATTAAAAACACGTAATTCCTTTGAAAATTTTAAATACGGAAGCCATTGTATCCTTACAGCACGTCAAAACACGGTTAAGTACATGGTTTAGTTTAGTAAGAAGAGTCCTCGTCAGCAAGCTTTACTATGGCTGCCAGCCAAAGCTAGGAGGTTACCAACCAAATATTGCAAGGGTAAGGTTTCCACGAAAGATAATTCTTATTCGATCTTGTTGCTTATTTCATGTTACATCAAATGTTACATCAAATGTTACATCAAATGATAGAATGGCTAAGAGTAAGACTACAAGTTTTTGTACATGCCATTCGTTGAGATTTAAATTTATCGAGGCTATCGTTTTTGTATCCTCAAGTTTAACTTTGTCGCCCAACTGTCGCGACTTGATATCTCTTTAGGATACATTTTTTATTTTCGAATTGTCTTTCGTTGATTGTGGTTGATTGTGTTTGATTTTACATAATTTCTAACTCTTATTTAATCATTTTCGTTGTTAAATCAATTTGGTGATTTATTTAAACGATTTATCATTGATAAAACAATGCTTTGACATGTAAAAGTGGAGCATAAACTCTGTGCAAAAGAGTAGTGATAGTAATGTCGTATCTAAACACATGTGGATTGTGGGCCGTGGACGTAAATACGTATTTAAAAAAATTATAATAAACAAAAACATGTATAAAACAATCAATAAATACAACAAGATACTTCGAACTAGATTAAAATAACTAATGACATGCACATTTACAGAAAGAAGACATCGTTATGAACCTACACAAATCGTGGAGCGAACTGGTCAACAAGTCTAACAAACTTCAGGTAAAATCTTTGTTTTTATTTAATTAAATCAGTAAGATTCCAACACAAGTACACAAGTCTTGGTGTTGGTGACCGTTACCTAAACAGCATGTGTCAGAAGTTCGTTTTGTTCGTTTTGTGTCAAACTGAGCTGAACTTATATGGTAGAACAGGTGTGCGAATAAGAAATTCAGTAATTTCGTAATCTTCTTCTAAATTAAGGATCTTGTTCAACTTGTGTCCTGTACCCCATCTCGTATATTGTGTACAATACTGCTTATAGCAGCAACACAACCTTAAATACCCGTACCACATAACCACTACTCTCCTGATATAATGAACGCCATGAGGTTGAAGCCCCTCATGTCAGTCTCCCTCCGTCTCCCACCACAGAGCACATAACCACTACTCTCCTGATATAATGAACGCCATGAGGTTGAAGCCCCTCATGTCAGTCTCCCTCCGTCGCCCACCACACAGACCGGTCACAAACCCCACAGAGCTGGATATGAACCCGGGCTCTGGCTCGCTGCCAGAGGTGGGGAGGCCCTTCTCTCTAAACTGGTTCAGGTTGTAGCAGTCAGTGTGGGTGTTGGTTCTCCACTGGTTACAAACGTCCTTGTCACACGCATTTCTAAAGTGAAGGGTTTAGGGGCATATAGTGTTAAAGAATTTTACCGCATTCAATTTAAAAGTTGAAAATCTTTTTCTTCAAGAAATTTAGAGGTAATTTAGATTTGAGCGATCATTCTTACTTTTTGTTTTTTTCTGTTTCACAAGATTTTTTATATAGCGGATTGACAAAGTAGCCGTAAGATTTATCCTTGCTGAAACCAAATGACACCTTTCTTTTTATTCGTGGGACCTTTTTGTCTGAATTTGGATCGTCTGAAACAAATTAAATCGGTAAACTTAAAATGTTGTTTCACTAAGTTTATCTTGATACTTAGACTACAGATCACGAAGTTTCTATGAGTAGTAAATTTAAAATTAGGTTTCTCAGACTAAAATAGGATAAGCTAGAATTACAAATCAAACTTCTTAGTATAATTACTTAGATAAATTAAAAAATTAACCTTGCAGTATCGGTTCAGTAAAGTGAACCTTGCCCAGTTCTTTAGTCCCTATTTCACTGTCTTTCTTGATAAGGTGAACCGTGTGCTCGGCTTTGAACTTTACCTTTTTGTCTGAACTTGATCTAGATTGAATTTACCACGTTATTTATATTACTTTACTTATAGCTCTTTCCATGAACCAGTGAAACAGACTGAGGCCTGAGCTCGTTTCGAAATAGTTCGTTTTAATTTATTTGTATACTACTGCTGGATACTGTGAGTGGTATTCTGAATTAGAAACCGGACAGAAACAAATAGTTCAATACCCCATTGCCCTCTTATCCCCTTTAAAAGTTTAAAGGACATGTAACCAAGCTCGAACAATAACAATAAATTTGTATACCTGCTAGGTGAGCTCATTTCATCATCACTCTCTGACTTTAGAATGGAGGTTATATCCAGATCAACAGAGCTGAACTCTGATTCCTCCTCTTCTTCTTCTTCACCATCCTCCTGCTGAGTAACTAGGAGGCAGTGAGGAGGAAGGTAGCCAGTCTCAACTCCGTCCGTACACAGCCACCACTTTTCTGAGGTCTGGTCAACAGGAGTAAGGATGAGTTTTAATTATAATCTTTATCAATGAATCAACATTGAAGCCGTCAGTCTGAATTCATACGATGACTCATTTGTCAAAGATGCCTTCCTATTATTTATTAATCTAGGTCGAGAGCTTTGTTTATTAAAGACTGACCTTTTCTATTATTTTAACTGTGTCCCCAACTTCAACAAATAATGCCACCACCTTGGTAATTCTGCGTCCATCAAACGGAGTAATCACTACTGCCCACGACATGTTGATTTAGTTTTCCCTTAGTTTTTTAGTTACTCCAGCAATGACATTCACCCACATGCTATCTGACATTTACTGGACTGGCAGTTCCTGGCAATTTTATGTTTACGCTGGAGGCCCTTACGTTCATCTTAATGTCCGTTCAAATAAAGAACGTTCATTTAAGGTCCGTCCAAGTTAAACTTGAAAAAATTCAACGGAATTTAACTTAAAGTCCGTTGAATTTTTTTCAAACATTTTTCCACTTTGAACTTTTTGTCCACAATATGACAACTATGAGAACTTTATTGTGCCTTAAGTTAACGAAGGAAAGGTTCTCCTTGGTCTGCCAGAGGCACAGAAAACTCTACTTATAGTATAACTATATGAGGTTTTCAAGGGTCACTTGGGGGAAAAAGTTAACGGAATTATGGCACTCAACAACATAGTTCATGAGTTAGTCCCCGCCAACATGACAAACTTTTTCCAGTCTCTAGATATTACGGTAAATCGTGTTGCAAAGGACATTGTCCGACGTTGTTACAGTTCATATTACTCAGGGGAGGTAATGAAACAGTGCTAGGAAAACTGATTAAGGTTAACCTTAAGTTGTCTAAGATAAAACCACTTCACGCCAAATGGCTTGTAAAAGTTAACACTGAAATGCAGGACCGGGGTAGTTTGATAAAAAAAGGTTTCCATAAAGCTAGAAATCACTGATGCTTTAAGCATGGACTATTTCATGCACGAAAACCCATTTGATGAAGATGATATGTGATATTAGACACTGATCATGTACACATATTTTAAAATTTTTACTGCTTAACGACTGCTATTCTTACTTACTGTATAAAAAATGGATTTAAAAATCATTTGCTGAAATAAAAACCGTCAAAAAATGAAAAAAATTCGGATTTTTGATGGTTTTGAATGCCTTCTAGCGTTCATATTAATGTCCGTTCATAATTATGTCCGATCATTTAATGTTCGTCCAAATAGGGTCTGATAAGGTATGAGAATACTCTATTTTAATAACCTTTCAAAAGTGGGATGCTCGGTTCACGCAGGTAATTTTCACTAGGAGTACCGGGAAGAAACATTATTATATGGGACTCACACAATTGAGTACACTGATATTTGCAGAAAAGAATTGGACAATTTTCGTTAATTATGTAATCAAAATTTTCGTTTTTAAACCAATTTTCGTTTAGTAAGTGTTTTGCGATTACTAATCTTGATTATGTAATATAGGAGGGGGGTTGGGTCTTGATCACGGGGGGGGGGGGGGGGGGGGGGTTCGGTCTTAATTACGGTTGATTACGGAGGGGGGGGGTAAAAATTGCCAAAATATTGATTACGTAATATGTGAACGACCCCTTAATACTTTAATAGTACAACTTTATTGAAATGACAACATAATAGAAGAGTATTAACATATTTTTCTAAGATCAAAATGTCAATAAGTTCCGCGCAAAATGTCAATAAGTTCCGCTAGTATATAGTAGCAACAAATGATAAAACTAAGTAAGTAAATTTGATAATAAATTTTTGAACTTAAAAAGGTTCTATACTGCGGTCGGCTGCTGTAAATGTAATGTAATATATTGAGTGTTGAGTATTAAGATGCTAATATTATATGCTTTATGCTATTGTTTTAGTAACAATAAATATTAGGTTTTAGTAACAATAAAATGTAACAATAAAATGTAAAAATAAAAATTGTACGTTATACTTAAAACTGTTCTGTATTGCGGTCGGCTGCTGCAATATAATATATTGAGTATTGAGTATTGAGATGCTAATATTATATGCTTTATGCTGTTGTTTTAGTAACAATAAATATTAGGTTTTAGTAACAATAAAATGTAAAAATAAAAATTGTACGTTGAGCTTAAAACTGTTCTGTATTGCGGTCGGCTGCTGCAATGTAATATATTGAGTATTGAGATGCTTATATTATATGCTATTGTTTTAGTAACAATAAATAGTAGGTTTTCGTAAAAATAAAATGCAAAAATAACAAGAATTTCGCCGCGGTTACACCACGCACGATTAATTTTCCCTGCTTAAACCGTTAATATTTGCAACGAAAAGTTAATTTTATCGATTAAAAAGATTAGATATTGGATTATTTTGTTGTTAAAAAGTTGCAATATTTTCATCGTAATATGTCATTGCAGGCGTGCAGGATTGCATGTAATCGAATATTTAGTACGCCGCGCACAAATTTTGGGCTAATTTAATTTGAACGGCATCGTTTGACAATTGAAATTCGCGTTGGATACTGCAATTAACTAACACATGCCGAGCGTCGCGCGCATTATAATAACAGACGCTTCCTATACTCATAATTATAGGGGAGTGGTCTATATTGCGAAGGAGCAGACTTTTGTCGACATCGCAGGACCGTCGGGCCACCTCATATATCCAAACCCGATTACTTATTCCCTACGATCTTTTTGCCTTCGGCAAGAGCAGGGAAAAAAATTGTACGTTGAACTTAAAACTGTTCTGTATTGCGGTTGCTGCAATGTAATATAATGAGTATTGAGTATTGAGACGCAATTATATTATATGCTATTGTATAAAAAATGGATTTAAAGATCATTAGCTGGTATAAAAAAACGTCAAAGAAATGAAAAAAAATCGGATTTTTGATGGTTTTGAATGCCTTCTAGCGTTCATATTAATGTCCGTCCAAATAAAGTCCGATAAGGTATATCCTGGGTACAAACTATAAAGTACATAACCATGTAACTAGCGGTACTAACCATTATACCTCCTTATTTCTGGGAGCTAGTAAACTCCACATAACCATGTAACTAGCGGTACTAACCATTATACCTCCTTATTTCTGGGACCTAGTAAACTCCACTCCACTCCACTATACCAGTCGGTCCAGTCCCTCTCCAGCAATTAGAAGGCTCCTGACAGGCTCCTGACAGGCTCCTGGCAGGCTCCTGAAGGCTCCTGAAGGCTCCTGACAGGCTCCTAGCCCCAGTGACGAGATACCACGCACGTGTATAATAGTAAGACCGTGTAATTGTTAAGATCAGAGATTGCATGTCGATTTATAATAGAGGACTTATCGAGATCAGAGGAGTTTCAAACGTTTTTACTTTGCATTCTACAAGGCTTTCCGTTATTCAATAAAACTTGCTTCATACATTGGATTTGAGACTTTTATCCTTATTGATTTTCTTATCGGACATCTTTATATTATTACGACCTCAAGATTATGCCGAAACGTGTGATGATAATACCCAGTAGGGTAACAGCAGCTGTGTTCACTGACTGGTTGACATTATACCCAATACTATTGCTTTTAGTCTCCTTATCAATACCTCACCGGGTATCCTGTCGGCTTATCGTTTATGACTCATAACCGATAAGCCGACATTTAAAAAGATAAGGCAGTTTCTTTGTATTTATGCCAGGGTCAAAAGGAGCCCGTCCCTGATGCAGATTTCCTGATATATAACACAGGCTTTATTAAACTATTAAAGGAGCGATTATATGTTAAAGATATTGACTGCTCGATTGTTGGGGTCGTATGAAGTATTAGGAGAGGTGCCTACTGTCTTAAACTTTAGAGTAACTATCATGCTGCCCGTTATTTGTTAAAACTTTCTTTATTTTGATACGTTTTATCAAAATTTATATTCATTTCCTTCTTTTAGTTATATATTCCCTTATTTAAAAGCATAGGCGACAATACTGATAAGGGATAAGGTAAGGGAAGACAGGTTCGTTGCAGTTATGCCCTGATATCTATAGAGCAAACAAGCCCGTCCTATAGTTACCATAATCCAGCATCCTGATGTATGATATTGCAGGCTCTTTTGTTATCGACAAGGTGAATTATACAAATTGAGCCAGCCTCTTTGTATTTATGCTTAGATTTTTTATATCAAATATCAATTGCATCCGTCCTTGATATTTTTAATTATCTTTGATATCATTATGCTATAATTCCTGGTATGACATAAGATGCAGGCTCCAAAGGAGTGGTATCTTTAAAATATTGACTGATGGACTGACTGGTAGCATATTGTTAAGTCAATGCATATTCCCACACATCGAAGCATTGACATTGCAATATTAAAGTCGTTACATGACATAAAATCCGTGGTTATTAAGTTATTGATAGGTCATAAAGATATTAATAGGAAAATAATAAGTAAATAATAATTAAACGGATCAGATAAACAAAAGAGCAATGTTAACTCACGTCAGTTCCTGGTCACTAACAATCATTACAGACGGGCAGTCCACATAACTCATCTACACTTTTAACAGTAATTACAAGACGCTAAGTGAGCTGAATCCACGTTATTCGTCACTCATATTTGCCACAACTTACACGTGTATACTGTATAACTATAACTGGTTATCAGTTTTTAGTGCAGACAATACTGACAAAAGGAGGAGGAGTTTAACTTCTTTCTTGGCGGATACTTAGCTTTATTGTTCAGTTAAATTGCGGGGCTGAGGTTGTTCGATGTGCACTAAATAATTTAATTGTTCCTTTCTTTGTACAGTGCTTGCTGTGTTTCACATTGTTACTCATTTAACGATATGCCTTTGCTATTATAGTGTTGTCGTTTTGAGTTGGCACCTGTGAGCACTGATAATGGCACTGTTTCTTATTATATGTTTTGCCCATTTGAATGGCCATATTATAATTACAACAATATACAGTTCTATGATGTAGAATATAGGTTGAATTGTAGAAAACTAAGTTTTTGCTATATAAGTATATATAAAAAAATCGATTGTAAACGGTTTTTTTTTTAAAAAGCGCCCAATAAGCGGTTATTGGCGCCGATAATAAAATATCGTTTATGGAAACTTGCCAATCTAACGTTACATGATCACGATATATCCTACCTTACAATATTATTCATTTCTAACAAAATATATTTGTGTGCATTGATTTTAATATAAACTTACTTCTACACATTTAAACTTAAGAAATGATGATGGACTTTTCAAAGTTATAGATAGAAACCAAGTGGCGAGCACTTGGCATTACTTAAATTGGTTTAACAATAATTTATATATGTTACAGCAGATCAGGTTTAATAAACGTAAATATAATATATATTTGTGTGTTTTTATATTTAAGCAGGAAATGATTTTTGCCGAATGAATCGTATATCATTAGTTGAGGGAATTACATGCTGGATATTTTATAAAGCTGCACGTACAAATATTCATTCTGTTTTTAAATTAATGCTGTGCATTATTTTAATGATGTTCAAAACAAACGATCCAGCGGATATAGCTCGTCTACCTTTGCTTGCATAATGTTTTTATAATTATATTGTGCCTGTAGGACGCCTAATTTGGGTTCAAGGCAGAGAAGAACACCCGTTACCTGTTGTTCGTGTTACCGATGCAACCTCAAACCTGTGACTTGCAAAAAAGGTCATCCCGACTTTTAAGACGTCATAGCAAAACCGATCGATTCCGTTATTACTTGTCAGTCTTAGTGACGCCGTTATATCGTGAGTTAGTGGCCATTGGAGAGTGAAATCCATCAGAACTTTAGAAGTGTGATTTACGGTGGCGGGTGGAGTCATTGCTCCAGTTAGTGTATACATTGGAATTGTGTGTGTGTGGAAAGATCATTCCTAGTATTCAATTTGGCACTACTGAGTGGGTTCAATTAGATGGGGCATGAACATAAGGTTGTATTCGTAATGACTCTTCTACGGTACTACAGGAATTCTTTTATTTCCGAGATTACTTCTAGTCATCTTTACATGTTTTGCAATATATTCTGTATTTAAACTTGATAGTTGAATTGCAATCTCCGACCAGCAATATATCGTACAAATGCCGTTCTCTTGAGATAACAGACGATATGGAAAAATGGTACAATTCTAAACGACAGGTTACTTTCTTTACATATAAATATTACATATTGTATGCATTTTAGTAACGTGTGGCGGAGGAGGGAGGCCAGGAGGAGATGTGAGGGATGGAAGGGGGAGATGATGATCAGTTTGCCAGCCACAAAAACAGTAGGACTTAATCTCGGCAAAGTGATTCCAATAATTTATCATAAAATTTAAAACTGCGGCAATTAGTGGCTACTGATATGGCTGATAATTAAAGATAAATTACAACAAACCTCTAATACCAGAACTTGTAACTGAAACTCAGATGACTAAGATAAATAAGTTAAACTAACACTATCTCTACTACAACTGAAACACACACCAGGTGGAGCTTCTTTGTACTTATAGCCACCACTTTATTGGCACGTGACAGTGTGGTGAGGTCACTAGAGAGCTCGATCGTGTCGCCAACTTCGACTAGACATGTATAAACCAAGCACGCTAGAAATGGAAGTTAATCATTCTAGTGAAAGTTAATCATAATTATGTTTTACGATTGGAATACATATTCTATTCTAGTAGATAATGTACTGTAACCATAACATATTATACCTTATTGGACCTTATTTGGACGGACATTACTTGAACGGACATAATTATGAACGGACATTAATATGAACGCTAGAAGGCAATCAAAACCATCAAAAATCCGAATTTTTTATCCTTTTTTTGACGTTTTTTGATTTTAGCAAATGATTTTTAAATCCATTGTTAAAATTTTATAATACCTTGTTTTTATTGATTCAACGATATAGTTTAGTCTAATGATAGCTATTGAAATTGACTTAAATTAAAAAATTGTCATATTCTGGACAAAAAGTTCGAAATGGAAAAATTTTTGAAAAAATTTTAACGGACTTTAACTTGGACGGACATTAATTGAACGGACTTTATTTGAACGGACATTAAAATGAACGCTAGGGCCTCCAGCGTTCAAGTAACTAGCAGGAACCCGTCTAACCCTAAAATGGTGTCAAGACTCAAGAGACTAAAACAATTATTACCTATTTAATTCGCGTTTTTGACACCACTTGGGGTACCAAATTTTGGGCTCTAAAACTCCTATTTCTTGGCCAATTTTTTATTTTTTCATGCTGATTTGGAGGCCATTAAAGCATTTGACCCAGTCAAAAAAGTTTCAGTTGTATATCTTTTACGGTTTTTGCAGAAATTCGCGTTAAAGTTGATGCCGTGGTGTCAGTAAAATGGCACGGATAAATAAATATATATATATATTTGAGACATTCAGTGAAACAGTAAAACACGAAATTCACATTAAGCTATCGATTGTGTAATCTTTACATGTCTCATTCTGAAAGCAAGTTTATTAAAATAACTGTTCTATGAAGTAAATTAAAAACATGACAAAAATAGATCAATACTGAGATGGGGAATTTGTGAGAAAGTCTCATTCAATCATAAGATATAAACAAAAGATGCAGAGGTGAAAGTAAACATCAAAATGCAAGAGTCTGTGGAAAGATTAATATTAAAGCATATCATATAAAGGTCAATTTTTTATTTCATTAAGAGCATTACGTTTATTAAGTCCTCCAAAATCTCTGCTATGTGTGTAGGGTGGCAGGATTGTGGGAGTAAATAGCTATGGGCATCACTAGGTTTGCAGTACGTCCTAGTTTCTAGCTTGCAATTTTTCGAGTAAATAAACAGGTCTAGAAATTCAGTCCCCTCTGTAGAAGGTGTCGACATTGTAAACTTGAGGTTTGGATGGTATTGATTGAGCCAAAGTAGGAACTGGTCTAGCTTCTCCAGTGACTCAGTCCAGGTGATGTATATGTCGTCACGGTATCTGCCATAGAACTCAGGGGTTGTGATTTCTTGGCTCTCCACGATCTTACTGTATATATATATATATCGTCTCGCTTTATATATAGTAAGATGTCCGTCCAAATAAGGTCCGATAAGGTAATTAACTTTCAGGCATCAATTATATCATATTATTGAGAGTCCATTTTGAAGGACTTCCAGACCAACAATCGCTGATGAGTTTGGCAGGCCATTTGTATTTTTCACAGCTTGGCGAAACGTACCTGTTTGTCGCTAAAATATAACCATAAACCATATGATTTCAGGATCACGCGAATAGAAGAAATGCAGGGGAGGAGATATCGTTAGAAAACAAACTGAAACAGTTTGAAGCACAGAAGAAAGTTAGCGAGAGGAACTTGGATATGGAGATCAAATATGTGAGTATATAATAACTTGGATATGGAGATCAAATATGTGAGTATATAATAAACTTTGTCGATGCTAAAAACTGATTCATCGCTGTCACATGTCACAACGATGGATCTCCATGTCACGTGACGAAATTAAATAACACGTGACAAAAGTAAATAACACGTGAGAAAGTAAATAACACGTGACTAAAGTAAATAACACGTGACGAAAGTAAATAACACGTGACGAAAGTAAATAACACGTGTCATGTGTAACAGGTAATAGACAAGCAGCGGAGGTTGGGACACAGGACCTTCTGTCTTCCTCAAGAACTAGACTTGGTTCCAGCTCCGGGCACCCCTCTCAAGAAACGTATACTCAGGTAACCGTATAATTACAGTACTATAAATCTATTACATTTATTGAGGTCATACTCCGTTGAGGATGGTCATAAAAAGCTGGAACTAGTCGAGTCACAAGCGGGTCGCCTCGAGGTAAATCGTGTTCATGCTTTCATGACTACTTTTAAATACTCAGGTAAAAAAATTACATTGGTGCCACAGCTTCACTATGCATTCGATATTACGTAAAATAAGGAATAAGATGGTTGTGATAGACGTTTGGTAATGATCGGAGAATAAAATGTGCTAAATTGATCAACATATAATCTGTCCACTCATGGCCTTGTCCTTGCTCAGAGCCCTCTCGCTTGCAGTAGCGCGCGACCGCCGTACGGTCACGCAGTACGCGTATACACATGGCTATGTGAAGCCTTGTCCTCATCAAACATTAACAACGAAACTTCTATTAAGTTATAGAATTAAAACTCGCCTAGAAAGTAGATGAACTTCACGTTTGTTTTTCTAATCCCTATCAAAATAGCAGGAACAACTGAATTTTCCTTGACGACCAATATTTTTAAATAAAAGCCCACACTCTCCAGGGCGGGGAAAATAGACAGAGTAGACTTGGAGGTGGACACTAAAAGTGTCATGAGCGACCAGCCCCGGGCTAAACGAGCTAGGATCAACTCCGCTGCATCTACAGACTATGATTTAGCGTGAGTTAAATCATAGTTAATTTTTACTTTTTACAATTGTTCTAGATCTTACTTTAATGTAGTTAATGGGCGGCGCTCAGCCTGTCATTCCGCCGAATCGCTTTTCATATGTTTACGAACATTATAGCCTGAGGTCCCCAGGTAAGATCTTATTAATTTTTACAATTATGAAATTTGGAAGGTTTCAGATTTTTGAGTCGACTTGATTTTGGAACAAAAAATATGCTTTAACTTTTAAGGTTGACAAAACACAAAAGTTTTTCCATAAAACTAAAATTGAACCGAAATACAAAAAGGATATCAATATCAATTCTAATATTATTCTTTAAAATATAAATGACAATGAAAGTTAACATATCAATTTGCTAAAAAGCTTTTCTTTGGCTTGGATACAAACAGTAAAAAGCATCGTCTTGCTCCCCGCATAATGTTTAATTCTTGAGTCCACCTCAAAGCCAGAAGTACTCCTCAGAAGGAGAATTGCGGCTCTTCATGGTCAGATTATGTCGAATTCACGCTGTAGCTCGGAAGAAGCATTCCGGTGATCCGGGTTTCAAAAGATTCTGAGGAGAAAATTGTTTTACTTGGAGACAAACTTTTGTTAAAGTATTATGTGATGAGATTGACGTAAATATGTATTGTTATAATAGGAGAACAAGTCAGGAGTTAAATCTTACTTTATGCTAGTTGGTAGAGAGCTGCAGCCAGAGGAAGCATAACAGTAGACATTGCGAGGGCACCGTCACCTCCTTCACCTTCTTCTTCTTCTTCACCCTCTTCTTCTTCTTCTTCTTCACCTTCTTCACCTTCTTCTTCTGTTTCACCTTCTTCTTCTTCTTCTTCTTCTTCTCCTTCTTCTTCTCCTCCGTCAGTTTCTCCGCCATCAGTTTCTCCGCCATCAATTTCTCCTCCGTCTTCTTCTGAAAGATAGTAACGTGAGTTTTATTATAAAATAAAATGAAAGCAATTACCCAAGAATAAATTATTAGTTGTTGTTGTTGTTGTTGTAGGCCACGGTTTTTATCAGCAGCAAGTAAGCAACAATACGTTAATAAAAAATTGTATATTTAACAAGTTGTGATTTCATTTTCAGCTGGTAAAAGTTTCAAGAATTTGCCAAAGTTTAGGGTGGAAAATAGAATTTTTGTCAGCTCAAAATTTTGATCTCGAGATAAAACAGGTGGTGACAAACAGTTTTCTTTCAAGAAAAGAGAAACGTTAGGTCCAGATTTGAAAGTATAATACAAGTTAAATTTAAATAGCAATACTCACCGGTGAAGACTACACAGACCATGAGCCCCAGAAGTAAGAACAGCTTGAAGTCCATTTTTGTTTATCTATTAAATAGTACGGTTTGAACACTTGGGAGGTATAATATGATGATCGAACAGAATAAAGTACAAATATTTAAAAATCTGATAATAAGTATAAATATGATGTGAAATAGTCAGAATATCAATATGAAGTAATTTTACTGAACTGCGATGAATAGTTTTGCGCAGAAAGCACATTGATCGAACAGGAGTAAAACACTGCCATGTCTCAACATTCGTAACAAAAGATAAGTAGAACGGAGGAGAGACAAACTTTCCAATTGCCAGAGTTACTATGGAGAATCAATGTGAGTTGATGGATCTTTTAACAGACATAGGAACTATAACGCGACGCCCAACCTCACGCTTCTCCGTGATTGTTCTGTTTCAGTCATGATCACTTTCACTTTCACTTTGCAGTCTGCAGCCCGCCCAATGATGAAAGAGAAACTTCGTTGATTATCGAATTAGTTAGCAGGGCATGTAATTATTTCTGTTGAGGTGGTGTCTAGATTGATAAACTGGTAAAATGATTCACGTGATCGTGCCAGGCAGTTGGGATTGGCTTAACTCGAATAATCAAATTTACCAGCTCTGCTGTAATCTTGGATTAAATTTCATTAGTCTTTGACTCTCAATTAGGCTTGGACCAACTCCGAGTCTTGAATAATGGCATGATGATAAACGTTGTTAACAAATAAAGTTCAAATTTAAGATCGGCTTCATTGCACTTATTTTCATGACTAGTGAACCAGAACTTTGAGTACCTCGATTGTGTCTTGTGCCATCCTCAGTGACCTTGTAAGATGGTCATACTCATTCAAGAAAAATTCAGTCAAAACAATGAAATTTAGGTCGCGGAAAGCTAAAATTCGAATATGTCCTACCGGTACTGATTACTATACTGATTGATGATTATTGCAGAGCAATAATCATCAATCTCAGCTCTCACTTAACCATACACGTGGTTTTTTATGGTGTTAGTAATTTACTGGTCTGTGCACTCATGAAAACACATATAATTTAAACCTTATACAAATATGAAATACTTGACAGTCGAAAAATGGATTTTGTTGCGTGATCATCACTGACACTTTTGGTTCAGTAGTGTCTATGTCATGACTCAAAATATATAAGTATAAAATTGACAGTGGTATATAAATATCATACTTGATAACTTGAGCATAACTATAAACTGAGAAACGATTTGACTGCCTCGACAGTTGAAATAGCATCATGAGTAAACTGCGGTACCTGACACTATTTCTTTTCTCACATAAACTGTTATTTCTAAATTTGACTGTTCGATTTCGCGATTCATTTTATCCGAAGATGCTTCACTGCATAGTGCACACAGACGAAAACTTGTTTAGTGTTTACCTCTTTTTAGGTCTTTTTTTCGGAATATATTAACTTCCTGGTTAAATACTGTAAGTATATAAGATATTAAAAACCCACATAACTGACATAAAGATGTGCATTGCCATTTGCCAGTAACTTATGAGTCAACTGATCTTTATTGACTAATGTTTTGATCATGAATGTTGAAATTTACTATTTAAAATTAATAAGGAACATAAACAACTATACTACGCTATAAACGTTTTATTTTAGATAGAAATGTCAGCAGGCTGTAAAAAAGAAGGCAATATTATTAAATACACAACTGCTGGTGGATGGAGACTTAATCTGTATAAAGATTTTATCCCGTTACTCTCAAGCAACGAATTGAACACTTCCGTCCAAATCATAACTGATTCAGAAACCATCGAACGCAGCGGAGCTCTTTTAGCACAGCACAGCAGGGTCCTGAAGGAGTCACTAGAGGATAGCAAAGAATTGCACATCCCCGATAATAAACATGTCCGGGAATTCTTGTCCATTCTCAATGGTGGATCAGTAAAATTAACTCTTGAAAACTTCTCTGATATCCTAAAGCTTATGATAATCTTTGATATACCAGACGCACGAGAGCAAATACTCCAAAAGCTCGGGTCATTAGAAATGACACCAAGGAGGGACTTGGAAATTTTAAACGATGTAAAAATTATCTTCAACAGCCTCATTGTTTGCGCTAAATCGTCATCTGATAAAGCTATGACTAACGAGATATACAGACCCTGTCGAGCTTTACTTACTGATTACAGGCTCGCTCTCTATCTATATGGCTTTGAAAGAAAAAGGTGGAGTAGTTCCCATGAAGCAATGTTGGATTTGCTCAGCCTGCACTGGTCTCCTGGCTCGCTCCATTGGAAACAAGAAGTGAAACAAATGCACGCAGAGGGGATGCTGCACCAAGTTATGGATAGTTTGATCTCAGGAGTTGATGAAAAGAACGGGCTAATTGCGATTCTGCTGGATGAAGATATCTTTTCAAAATATATTCATTGGATAAAGCTTCTTCTAGATCTGTCTAATTATAATCTTTTAATTGATTTTCTAGAAACAGCCGATTCTGTAACTACCTGGATTAAGTGCCCTGGTACATTGTCCAGTGAATTACTTGATAAATTGGTAGGTTTGGAAGTTTCGTCGCAGGATACTTTATCTATACAGAGGCATCAAGCAGTCATTTATAGGCATGTCAAACTTGTGGAGTCCTTTGAACAAATGAAAGAAAAAGGCACACTCTTTTCGTTCTGGAAGATACTCGATAAAAATGACATCAGCTATCTCCCACGGCTACTTACAGATACATCAGACCAATTCTGTATTGTAGAGTGTCTTCTTTCTTGGATGCATGTTAATGAACCTGAAGATGTATCATTTGTGCCTGATTTTTTGAAGCAAGCCTTTGTCCTCAATTTGTCTAACTGGAAAGGACGTGAACGATCCGTTCACAGATACCGTTTTATGCATGTTGAGAAAGTGTTGGAGGAGATGGGGATTACTAATTTGAGCGACAAAAGATGGCCGTTTCCTATTTATGGCACTGAATTATCGCTCACTTTAGAGTATGTATATTACAAGGAAATGGAGTGTGTAGAAGATCAAACGGAAGAAATAACAATTATGTTCGCTCTAGAAGAAAAACGTAGAATTGAACCTTCACCCTTTATGCATTCTGTCAAAAGACCACTATCAGATCAAGCCGTTGTAGTTGCATTATTTCCAGACAAAATCCCGACTATTACAACTTTTTGCGATTCTTCCATAGAATGTCCCCAATTCCTCACCGCACGTGTCAAATGGTGCACTAAGACATCAAAGGTTCCACTATATTGTGAACCGGAGAAAGCCTACAAAACAATTCTGCAAGCAATGAAAGATGACCCCAACTTCTACTGTGCAAACTTGGACAGAGATATAACATTTGATTTTTTCGACCTTGGTTCAGGGACAAAAGGATTTGACGATTATTAATATTTTGGCCAAAAATCGCGATACCACGAATTTTAACAGACTATAAGTATACATTAAACTATACATAAAATTTGTCGCAAATAATGGGAAAAATCGCGATTCCGCACATGCCGCGATTTCCTTTTGTCCCTGCCTTGGTTCCGTTTGAGAATCAAGAATCAATCATTGAGTAATCCCGACGAGTAGACCTACTACTCTACTATAGGAACTCATGGTTATTTTAATGTTATGAAGTTTAGCTATTGTTCTGCAATCTGCTGAGTTATTGAACCTTTGAACGTTGTTGGTTCGTTGTTATTTATTGAATTTACTAGCTAAACGCATTTTGTTCTCCCTCATAATTTCGATTCTCGGGCCCACTCAGCATTAACAATTTACATTTCAAAATATTGCTTATAGCTTATTATGTTAATGTTATTAGTTTAATATTGCTAGCTTATTATGTTAATGTTATTAGTTTAATATTGCTAGCTTATTATGTTAATGTTATTAGTTTAATATTGCTAGCTTATTATGTTAATGTTATTAGTTTAATATTGCTAGCTTATTATGTTAATGTTTTTAGTTTAATATTGCTAGCTTATTATGTTAATGTTATTAGTTTAATATTGCTAGCTTATTATGTTAATGTTATTAGTTTAATATTGCTAGCTTATTATGTTAATGTTATTAGTTTAATATTGCTAGCTTATTATGTTAATGTTATTAGTTTAATATTGCTAGCTTATTATGTTAATGTTTTTAGTTTAATATTGCTAGCTTATTATGTTAATGTTTTTAGTTTAATATTGCTAGCTTATTATGTTAATGTTATTAGTTTAATATTGCTAGCTTATTATGTTAATGTTATTAGTTTAATATTGCTAGCTTATTATGTTAATGTTATTAGTTTAATATTGCTAGCTTATTATGTTAATGTTATTAGTTTAATATTGCTAGATTATTATGTTAATGTTATTAGTTTAATATTGCTAGCTTATTATGTTAATGTTATTAGTTTAATATTATTATTGCTAGCTTATTATGTTAATGTTATTAGTTTACGATGTTTTGTGCTGAACAGTGATCAAGTTTGATATTTATAAGCTTTTCAGTCTTCGTTTGTCTTATATGTTTGACTATTGTAAGATCTCTATATAATATACTTTTAGACTTGACCAGTGTTAAAAGAAGAATTTAATAAAACGTCACAACCCAAATTTATAGAATATCATAGGAAAGTGTAACTGTATATAATACAAAAATTACTAATAGTCTGATAAAAAGTGAGAGAGTTGCAAATTTTAGATCAGATAAGCAAGACTAACCTGCTTTATTGATATCTAATTAACCATCTATTATAAACTTTAATTGCTAATTAATTAACTATCATTACAGGCGATACAACACGATGGAGGTACTTGCACCTGAAACCACAGTAATGAACGTTATTTCGAGTGAAATGACGAGACCAAGAGGAGTCATTACCAAACCAAGAAATGGCGTCATATCAGAATTTGTGGAAAATCAGGAAACGTATAAACAGGAGATAAACATCCAGAGATGAACATGAGGAAAACACTGCCGACAGATTATATGCAATCAAAATCAAAATGAACATTGTAATGTCTGGTTTTGGCTAAAACTGAAAGTTTGTACCATTTCATGTCGGTATAAAAGAGGCAAACAGCAAGAATTATCTGAGACAACAACATTGAAGAACAATCGGTTATAAGCGTTATTGGTAGCGATGTTGCCATTCATGAGAAAATATGTGTATTGTTGTACTTGAGAAACTAAAAAAGATGGGGTATGGAACATAGGAATGATATTTTTGTGAGTGAATAAAGTTACCCATTGTGCAAACATATATGAAGTTAAATTGCAAATTAATCGAAATGATTTTACTATATTACCTTTAAGTTAAATTGTTACAGTCTATGACTTCGAAACAAATACTAATAGCTCATTTTGGAATATATCCGAGCCAGACATTAACAGTAAATAAAAAGAAACTATTCAATGATACTTTTTAAATTATACATTTAATTTAATCATGTGGTACAAATACAATTGGCAGAGGACAATTATACAGGCAGTGGAATTGGTTCATTGCTACCATTATAACTTGTATCACGTCGTGACCCCCACGGTCGTTTCACTAGGTGAATACAGGGGGAGCCGCGCACTTGTGCGCGGCGGGTCATTCAACGTATGACAAATTATAACTACTTAAACTACTAAAAAATAAAACTTAAACTAACAAATAATTTGAGGACAATATGACAGTTAAAAACTTTGAACATAACACGAGGAAATATGGACAGAACTGAACAAGAACCACATTCGAAGACTGAAACATCTGAATGACTCTGCAACCCAGGAATCAACTACTCAGTTATTATCGCTCAATAATCGGTTTGGTATCGACGTTACATACTTCAACTTTTTTTAAAGCTGACTTAAGAAACTAGGGAATTAAAGTCACCTTCCTAACATTAAGTCGCTGATTTTATTTATATGTCACTTTCTTTTTTTTCCTTCTTCAAAACATTCCAGTACATTGTGCAGAAAGTTGGAGATTACAAATTTTGGAAGCATGTAGGGATATAATTATAGACCTGATATCAATCGTATATACTAAAATTAAAAATACTCTAGCACAATTGTAACTGCAGTTTTACAAAACTCTAAATGCTTAATGAACACACTTGCAGGTACCACCCGTATTCACACTCAGACCTGAGTTTAGTCATTTTCCGATACGAGATTGGGGACGGGTTCTAAAAACAAACAACTACTTAAATTCTCAATTTTCTCAACCATGATAAAATATCAAATTCTGCCCTAAGCATATTGCTCTTTTTGTTTATTATAAATATTTTTGATAAAGATCTTTCTTTTCTTTATCGTTCCTCGAGCTGTGCAAGAAAACTGAAAGTAACATTAGATGAGAAACTGTTACATCAAAGAAAGTTCGCTCAAATACTGACTTTAGTCCACGAGCAGATTCCAGATATGTCAAGTCTAACACTTTCTACTGTATTGGTTCTTGCACAAAAATCATTCGGTTTGACACTCCAAGTGGTGTCAAAAACGCGAATTAAATAGATAACAATTATTTTAGTCTCTTGAGTCTTGACACCATTTTAGGGTTATACGGGTTCCTGCTAGTACAAGTAATGTATACAATACATTATACATCTATAATAGAATGTATAATAATCTTACTATATATAAAGGAGACGATATATATATATGGTTCCGTGCCATTTTACTGACACCATGGCATCAACTTTAACACGACTTTCCGCAAAAACCGTAAAAGATATACAACTGAAACTTTTTTGACTGGGTCAAATGCTTTAATGGCCTTCAAATCAGCATGAAAAAATAAAAAATAGGCCAAGAAATAGGATTTTTAGAGCCCAAAATTTGGACCCCCGGCCAAGTGGTGTCAAAAACGCGAATTAAATAGGTAATAATTATTTTAGTCTCTTGAGTCTTGACACCACTTTAGGGTTAGACGGGTTCCTGCTAGTAGAAATAAGACACAGAACAACTCCACCGACCTTATTCTGAGTTAACTGAAGCAGATATCTGAAGTAAGGTAAATATCATTCTAATGTTCATCATGCAGAACAGTCGTGAGTCTTGTAGTAGACTCTTCTGAGGTAACTGATTACTGAAGCAGATATCTGAAGTAAGGTAAATATCATTCTAATGTTCATCATGCAGAACAGTCGTGAGTCTTGTAGTAGACTCTTCTGAGGTAACTGAAGGAGATATCTGAAGTAAGGTAAATATCATTCTAATGTTCATCATGCGGAACAGTCGTGAGTCTTGTACAGACTCTTCTGAGGTAACTGAAGCAGATATCTGAAGTAAGGTAAATATCATTCTAATGTTCATCATGCAGAATAGTCGTGAGTCTTGTAGTAGACTCTTCTGAGGTAACTGATTACTGAAGCAGATATCTGAAGTAAGGTAAATATCATTCTAATGTTCATCATGCAGAACAGTCGTGAGTCTTGTAGTAGACTCTTCTGAGGTAACTGAAGGAGATATCTGAAGTAAGGTAAATATCATTCTAATGTTCATCATGCAGAACAGTCTTGTAGTAGACTCTTCTGAGGTAACTGAAGCAGATATCTGAAGTAAGGTAAATATCATTCTAATGTTCATCATGCAGAACAGTCGTGAGTCTTGTAGTAGACTCTTCTGAGGTAACTGAAGGAGATATCTGAAGTAAGGTAAATATCATTCTAATGTTCATCATGCAGAACAGTCTTGTAGTAGACTCTTCTGAGGTAACTGAAGCAGATATCTGAAGTAAGGTAAATATCATTCTAATGTTCATCATGCAGAACAGTCGTGAGTCTTGTAGTAGACTCTTCTGAGGTAACTGAAGCAGCTATCTGAAGTAAGGTAAATATCATTCTAATGTTCATCATGGAGAACAGTCTTGTAGTAGACTCTTCTGAGGTAACTGAAGCAGATATCTGAAGTAAGGTAAATATCATTCTAATGTTCATCATGCGGAACAGTCGTGAGTCTTGTACAGACTCTTCTGGGACTATCAGGGACAAAAGGATTTCGCGATTATTAACAGACTATACATTAAACTATACATAAAATTTGTCGCAAATAATGGGAAAAATCGCGATTCCGTACATGCCGCGATTTCCTTTTGTACCCTCTTCCTCATTACCTTATCTCACAACATGGCCTTTTTGCTCCACGCGTTTAGTATCGCTCCGATATATGACTTACATTATACATACCTATAGTCAAAATGTATACTTCAACTTCTGAGAGATTGATTATAGAAACACCACCCTGAAGTTCAACGCTTGATCCTTCTATGTCCAAGTCAGGAATGGTGTAAGGTTGTTTCCAGCCCGCCCATTTCAGGGTTGCAACATTCGTAGCACCTTTGTAGTCCCCTCCTGGTAAATTTGTTCCCACCCAAACTTTTACTCCTTCTATTCTGTCGCTGTTAACCCTATTGTAGATTACTATCTTTGATATTAGGTACACCTTTTCCAGTGTTACCATCCACCATGCTGAGCTTCCTCCCGTGTTTGTATGGGTGAAATCACCCCCGCTAACAAGATAAACATTGGTTAAGACCGAAACTTATAACCTAATATAATTATATAACCTTGGTAAACTCATCGTATTGTTGTGAGGGTTGAGATTAGGGTTCACGTGACAGCTCTCAGCATTGATCAATCGAAACCCGAGATAGCTCTCGCATCATTGAAGCAAATTTGGTTCGTGTCCCCTCCAGTATCTATGTCTAGTTATTATTCAATGTCTGGTAAACTTACTTATTTACTACACCGTTGATCGCTAAAACCGGGCGATTATCCCCTCCTCCTGCTCCGTAGGTATTTACTTGACTGGCAGTTCCCTCTCGAGCAACGTTCTTGTAAAAGTCCTCGGCTGCTGGGAAAGTGTTTTTGAAAGCAAAACTGGAGACAAAAAGATTAAATAGGGTGTCTCTTAATGAAATATTTATGTCAGTGATTATTATAATCATCAAGACACACCGTTAGCCTGTTGTTTGTATTAGTATTGTAGGTTGGTTTTAATATTATCTATACCTTGGGAAATGTAAAGAAAATACAGGAAGATGGCTGCAATCTTAATATGATTCAGCGTCATCGCAGGAACAACCAACTTTGGCATTTTCCCGTAACCTTCGATATTTTGACCTTGTCTTTCTTTCACTAGGTGGACTTAGGTTAGTGACAACTTCCTGTTACCTCAGTTATTTCATTTCAGTCATAATCGGGATGCTGAACACTGAACAGCAATCACTCAATCAGATCCCAATTGCTAATATTTTATGGACTGAATAATATGCTATATAACATGTATGACAAGTCATACTACAATGTATATTATCGTTATCAATACAGAAATTACACGAACTAAGGCAAAACTCTAAGTCTATTCACGATTAACGATATAAAATAGAAAGCCTGTATTGTTGTTTCATAAAATAGGACCCGATGCCAGGAAGATTTACAACAACAAACTAAAACTGTCTCTCTGTGAACTGTAAGCGAGCTCTCACTAAGGTCTTAGATATAATTATATTGAATTTAATAACTCAAGCCGGTGGACAGTGAACTTTTACAGGTTGTTGCGAACCGGAGCGAGCTTGGAAACACCCAATAGTGGAGCTCTAAGTTAATGTTGTTGTTTAAGAGATCCGCCACCAGAATTGTAAACTGTCCAACTGACCAGCTCTAAGTTAATGTTATTGTTGAAGAGATCTCTAGCTGCTACATAAGTTCTACAAACTTAAGGAAGTTGAACCCCTAGGAGTTGCTCAGAGCATGAGCACTGGCAGAGTACCTATTTGTAAGCTTTATAACGAGGACTAGGAAACTCTCCAACAGACCCTGCTCTAAGTTAATGTTATTGATAAAAATCTCAACAACTGCAGCATAATCTCTGTCTCATGTCGTAACCATCGGAAGGAACAACCAACAAGCAAATACAAAATTTTGAAATAGGAATCGTTCAATCGTTTGTAAGTAGGAATTTTACTAACGAACTTAATATATTTTGAAATTTACAAGGCTGTATCATGTACGACAAGGTTGTTAAATACGTATTAGGAGGGAATACGTATTGGAATACGAATACGTATTAATCCTCGAAAATTGACGTATTACGAAAAGGTGTGTCGTGCGCGCAAAAAATTGTTTGCTTATTTGATTATCCATGAAATTTGATTACAAATTTAAGTTATCATGTATAACTGCACTCGCCACTCCTTTAAATTTAATGCATGATCAATGATGAGGGTGGCGCACAGCTGTAATGTTTAATTTTGACAAATCAGCGTATTATGGCGTATTCGTGAACGTATTTAACAATCCATAGAAATTACCGTATTACGGTTCTGTACAACACCTCGGAATCCTACTTCTTTCTTCAGGTTCATCATAGTATCCCGTATAACTATAATAAACTATTGTTAATTTTACAACTAGCCAGGTCATTTTGTAGCTTCATAATATAAAGAACGTATTTTAATTCTAAATAAAAAGGCATGCCTATTATATTGATTTTTGCTAGTGTCTGGAATGTTCCAGCACTACTGTCACTACATTTGACCAAAACTCATAATCATGGGTAGAGTGGACCGCTGCCAGTGTCTCTCTTTTCCAAACAAAAGGAAATGATATTAATTTGAACCGTCTGCAAATGCAAATTGATATCGAGAATGAAATCGGTCGCTCGCTTTTCCCATTCAATAAGCTTTATAACAATTCGTAAGCCGTGAATAAATGGGAAAAGCGAGCGACCGATTTCATTGTTATTTTTAATTTTATTTAGCATGCCACTACAGTGGCGTAACGAAAGGCCCTGCTGACCCCGCTGTGCAGGGGGGCGCCGTCTTAGGGGGGCGCCAAATCGTCGTTTGAATGTGGGACAATTTCGAAAACTTAACTAAAGTACTAGCAAAACTGCGCGTTTTGCTCTAGATACACACTTTTTTAGAGATTTTACCGGCGTATTCTCTAAAATCACCTAATTTGTTCAATTTTAGGGAGGGGCACCAAAAGGGGAGGGGGCGCCAACAGGGGGGCGCTTTTTTCGGCAGGGGGGCGCCAACAGGCAACGTTACGCCACTGTGCCACTACCTGGGGACCCCAGGCTATTATATCCACCAGCGTGCGCTTTTTCGCATAGCGGGCTCTCACCAGCCCGCTGTCAAAGGGCCCGATATCTCTACAGCCCGCTCATGATATAGCCCGCTAACAAGTGACATTTAATTTGACCAGTAGCAATATAGCCCGGAGTTCTCTAAAATATTTTCAGTTTCTGTATCGTCTCCATGTGAAATTCCTTATTACACTGACTATATATACATTTTATTTTTGTGTCCGGTAGGGCTGCTCATGCAGCTCGTGAGCAGATGACATGATACTTTGATTTATATCAACGTTATTATAACACACTACATAATACACATCAGCACTATAATCCCCCTATATTATTGATATTCATCGTCACTGACATTACATTCATTATTCCCACGGCCCAGGAATACAGTGCATCTCCAGCCCCTATATACGACACAGCCCTTTATGATTGGCTTACATTGAACACGTAACGTGTTACCATGGTTACAACAATTAGTGGCGACCTTTTCTAGAGTTGACTTTTATACAAGCTCCATTGTTTATTTATAAAATTATATATTAACTGTAATACGCCCGCTGGTGGATATAATCCACATCACCTCGACCCGCGGGCGGAAAAATCGTATAGCACTCGGGCCCGATGGGCCCTCCGTGCTATACGAAAATATGTCCTCCTCGGGCTAGCGCCCTCGGGGACATATGAAATATTGCACGCGCGTGCGCGTGCAATATTTTGTTCCGCCCGCGAGTCTCCGGTGATATGTATATATATTACTTCTATGTGCTGTGCATTCCAGTTTAGGTATCGCGCCGTCTCGATATTAAGCTTGTCATCAGCCACGGACAGATCAATCTTCTGAACAAACTCATCTGAGCTGTAATATTCCCTTACAGCGCACGTTCTAATAAGTATTGAATTTGAAATACCCTCACGAATGCCACCTCACCGATATCAGATATTGATATCCCGACCCGCTCAAAGTCCCAGATCACTGATCGTAATACTAAATCATAAATAGTTTCTGTTCGTTGTGAAGGTTGTTGAAATTTTCCACACTAACTGTAAAACTTTATTTTGACATTAATTCGACGCTATTACGTCAGTGATATTTAACTGAATCAAAATGGATGATATCAAAATGGTAATTTACTTCGATTATGCAATTAATTCAAATCTTTAGTTTCTCAAAATTGCATGCATTAATTATATTTATGTAATTGGTAATGTGGCAACTGGTGGTGAAGTTGAAAATATAAAAATTAGATATTTTAATAAGTATACTGTATACGTTATAATGAAACGTCTAAACATTTTATAAGCCCGCAAAAGTTGACTGCTACCCTGATCCTGGTCTCTTTCAGTTTCCGTCAGCTGCCTTAAATCCCGTGTAATCATTGTTTAAACTGGGATTTCGTGTTCGAATCTTGATAAGAACACGTCAGGGGTTGGTTGTTAGTGTTACTTGTTGATTACGAAATCAAAATTTTCTTTTTTCATAAAATAATAACAATTTGACATAATTTTAATTCAAATTCCACTCAATTTCACTCTGATAGTGATAAAATTTAGAAATTGATCGGATATCCGACTATAATAGTAAGTAGTTTAAAAGTTGTTTGGCCGGATATCAATCAGAAATTTCATTAATTTCCAGGACTTAGACTGTCTTAGACTTCTGTAACAATGCTCTATTGAAAGGTGAGAAACCAGACTAATGGTCAACTGCCAACATTACACCAATTCCAAAGAAGGGCGACCTTAACGAACCAATGATCTATCGGGGAATAAGCTTGTCATCCCTAGTTGCTGCCAGCTGTTCTGACATTCATAGACTTTAAGAAGGCTTTCGACAGTGTACATCGTGGGAAAATGTTCAAGATTCTAGAAGCTTACGGCATTCCAGTCAAGATCGTACAGCTTATACGGCTTATGTACGAGAAGACAATGGCCAAAGTCCTAACTCCAGACGGGGAAACGGAATTGTTTGAGATACTCGCAGGTGTGTTACAGGGTGATACCTTAACACCTTACCTCTTTGCAATAGTTATCGACTACTGTATATATGAGGCAAGCCATAGGTGATGATGCGGAGCGACTTGGACTCACTCTCGAAAGAAAAAGCAGAAGAGTGGGGCCCAAGATCATCACCGATGTGGACTTTGCAGATGATATAGCACTTATATCTGAGGACATGGACAAGGCTAACGAGTTCCTGCTCAGAGTAGAATCGGCGGCAGCAAGCGTGGGACTACACATAAACGAAGGCAAGACCAAGGTCATGACACTGAATATGGAGGATCGATCTAGCGACCTACAAAGTCGAGCCGGGGATCCCATAGAAAATGTGGATGATTTCATCTACTTAGGCTCCATGATTGAGAGCACAGATAGAGAGATAAGGGATAAAAAGGGAAAAGCTTGGGGTGCCCTACATAGACTGAAGAATATCTGGAAATCCAAACCCGCAAAGAGCCTAAAAATTAGATTGTTCATAGCGGCTTGTGAATCAGTACTGCTCTACGGATCAGAAACCTGGACACTGACAAAGGCTCAAGAGAAAAGTTTGGACGGGACATACACAAAGATGCTGCGTATGGTGCTGGGTATCTCATGGAAGGACAAGGTCAGCAATATAACTTTGTATGGTATCCTACCAAGGCTGTCAAACAAGTTACGAAGCAGGAGATTAAAAATTGCGGAACACTGCATCCGACATCCTGACCTTCTTGCCAGTGACTTAGTCTTATGGGAACCTACGCACGGTAGAGCACAGCAAGGCCGACCAAGACAAAGCTACTTGTCTAATGTCTATGTTACTGAAGGAAGTTCGGACAAAATCTAAAGAGGAACTGCGAACCCTGATGCGGGACAGGGATATATGGAGGAAATTATCTGGCGTAGATCGGACTTAGTTCTGACATAGTAGTAGTAGGTACAGACACAGTATGCCATCTACAAAGCAACAACTCTCAAATATAAAACGCGGCGGAGGTATAAGACCCAACGTAGGGGTACTGACTTATGGCCCACCCTGTGGCAGTAGTTACAGAAATTAGAATGTTCAACGATTCAACTTTCTTGTGATTTCTTACAACATTGTTTATATTTCCTTTATTCCTCTACTACTTATAGTAGATTATATTAGATGTATTGTTCTTGTCTAGGGTTCTCCAGGTACCATGTTTCCTTCCTGTAAGTCTACTTATTGCCACTTTCGAGAATAAACCCCTTTTTGGCTAAAGGTTTCTGATTAATATTGGCAAAAAGGAGCTCATTGAGGGTGCAATTTAATTTAATTGTGCAAAACGACCGGTCAAATTATTATATATGGCCGGTCAAATTATCACACATGGCAGACGAATGAGAGTTTTAATTGTTCTGACCATCGCGAATCGAGATATTTCAATTTTCCAAAACTTGAAATATCTTAACGGGTGATGTACTCTAGTAGCAGTGTGTAGTTGAGTGTGCACTTCGATGTCCACGATTTCTGACAACACAGGGTTGTTTGTTAGGTCATCCTAAACCAAAATCGTTTAGGTGCGCAATTTGTATCGCTAGAGACAACCCTACAGGGCAAATTTTCTAAATTACCCTCAGTCGCATATACGGGATTTTCGTATTTCGGCTCCTGAAGGTCATAGAAACTTCATTTTTAGCTTAAAATTACCGCAAAGGCCACATTTATATACAACTTATTAATCAATGTATGGTCTAAAATTGTTTGTTTCCGATATATCTGCAAAAAACTAATTTTAAGCTCAGGCGTACGCACAAATTTCATCAAATTTGTATCTCAGCTTTTGAAAGTCTTAGAGACTCAAACTTTGGCTTAAAATGACCGCAATGCACATGTTTATATTGACACTATAAAGGTCATAAAGGCCCAAGATGCTTACTTTTGGAAAAAATCCAGAAAAACTTATCTTCACTGGGGCGAGTGAAAAAAATCTACTCTAGAAGCTAATTGAAATCGAGTATGCAGTTTGGTGTCTACAACTTTTCTAGAAACCATGTCCTTTGTAAGGTCAATCTGGATCAGAATTGATAAGGTACGCAATTTCTATCAGTAGTTCCAACCCTAGGGGGGGAAATTTCTAAATTACCCTCAGGCGCAAATATATAACTTTTGTATCTCGGCTTCTGAACGTTGTAGGGGCCTCTCTTTTAGCTCAAACTAACTGCAAAGGCCACATTTACATACAAGCTATAAAGCAACATAGGGTTTATAGTGCTTAGTTTTGGAGATATTCATTAAAAACTGTTTTAACTTTTGTGCATCCTAAAATAGTAACATCAAACATGTACTTAATTTTGGTATCCCGGGCTAAAAAAGTCTTACAGACACTTTACTTGCAGCACAGCAAAAGTTCAGCATGAACACATTCAGATAATATTTATGCAACACAATTCAGTTTCAGAAGAGGAAACCTGCTATTTCTAGCAAATTCTGAATGCTACTTTCTGCTCTATCTAGCTTCCACCAACACCCACTAATTGTTGTTGAGCTACCACTAGCACCAGCAAATTCTAATTTCTAGCCCTATCCAGCACAATTAGACTACCTTATGATATATCCAGATAGCACAAGCACCCTCAAATTCTAGCTGGAGCCTGGAGGTAGCCTAAATTAGATAAAAACAGATAGAATTTGAGAGTGCTCAACCAACTGAATAAGGATGGATGTAGCCCGAAGTAGCTAGAAGAAGCTAAAATTTGTGGGTACCGTTTGCTAGTGTTACCTGGATAGAGCAGAAAGCAGTCTCAGGTTGCTGGAATTAGTGCTAGAATTTGCAGGTTCTGGTGATAGCTGAACAGAGTAGGAGTAAGTCTGAGGTTGCTGGATAGGGCTAGAATTTGCAGGTGCTAACAGTAGCATAGCAACAATTATTGGATATTGGTGGAAGCTAGATAGAGCAGGAAGTAGCATTCAGAGATTGCTACAAAGAGCTAGAGTGGAGATAGCAGAATTGAAGGAAACTAGAAGTAGATTCTACTACATGAGGTTGGATTGGAGTTGATTAGCTATAATAGCCAAACAGTACTGGAGAGAGCCCAACTTATGTTAAGGGGGCCGGGGGGGGTCTTCATCAAAATTCTCTCGAAATCGACTTTATAGTTGTTTCTGATAGAGGGGAGTGATATCTTTCAGCTGCTTTTGGTCCCATGGAAAAAAATTGTTCCTAGCCGAAATTATCGCTGGTCAAAGGTCAGCGCTTATGTGTAATTGTATTGCGTGAGCGATTTTCAATTGCGCGTTCTGAAAATCGAGTCTAAAAATCTATCTTCTCCTACATTTTTTGAGCAATCACCCTCAAACTTTCAGGATATGTTCTTAGGATCAGTAAGAAGAGAACTCTAGAGCCAGAATTTTGAGATAGGCATTTAAAGATTTTTAAATCGATTTTGAAATTCTTGGACCTTAATTTTGACCTTTGACCAGCGATAATTTCGGCTAGGAACAATTTTATTCCATGGGACCAAAAGCAGCTGATAGATATCACTCCCCTCTATCAGAAACAACTATAAAGTTGATTTCGAGAGAATTTTGATGAAGACCCGGCCCCCTTAACTTTAAGACCGGGATCCGGGCTTAATCCCGATCCCTAATCCCGGTCCCGGTCTTAATACCGGTCCCGGCACTTATTCCCAGTCCCAGTCCCGGCCAAAAAAGTGGTCCCGGTCGAGCCTTGGCTTTAACGAGATGTAAGCAACAAAAGAAATCGTCAGATGTATAAATTTGGGGATAAGATAAGATATCTGGAAGGAGCTTCTGAAACTGAATTGTGTTGCTTCATAAATATTATCTGAATGAGTGAATGTGTTCATGCTGAACAGTTTGCTGTGCTGCAAGTAAAGTGTTTGTAAGACTTTTTTCGCCCCGATACCAAAATTAAGTACATGTTTGATGTTACTATTTTAGGATGCACGAAAGTTAAAACAGTTTTTAATGAATATCTCCAAAACTAAGCACTATAATAAACCCTATGTTGCTTTATAGGTGGCCTTTGCAGTTAGTTTGAGCTAAAAGAGAGGCCCCTAAAACGTTCAGAAGCCGAGATACAGAAGTTATATATTTGCGCCTGAGGGTAATTTAGAAATTTCCCCCCTAGGGTTGGAACTACTGATACAAATTGCGTACCTTATCAATTCTGATCCAGAATGACCTTACAAAGGACCTAGTTTCTAGATAAGTTGTAGACACCAAACTGCATACTCGATTTCAATTAGCTTCTAGAGTAGATTTTTTTCACTCGCCCCAGTGAAAATCAGTTTTTCTGGATTTTTTTCCAAAAGTAAGCATCTTGGGCCTTTATGACCTTTATAGTGTCAATGTAAACATGTGCATTGCGGTCATTTTAAGCCAAAGTTTGAGTCTCTAAGACTTTCAGAAGCTGAGATACAAATTTGATGAAATTTGTGCGTACGCCTGAGCTTAAAATTAGTTTTTTGCAGATATCTCGGAAACAAACAATTTTAGATCATACATTGATTAATAAGTTGTATATAAATGTGGCCTATGCGGTAATTTTAAGCTAAAATTGAAGTTTCTATGACCTTCAGGAGCCGAAATACGAAAATCCCGTATATGCGACTGAGGGTAATTTAGAAAATTTGCCCTGTAGGGTTGTCTCTAGCGATACAAATTGCGCACCTAAACGATTTTGGTTTAGGATGACCTAACAAACAACCCTATGTTGTCAGAAATCGTGGACATCGAAGTGCACACTCAACTACACACTGCTACTAGAGTAATGCTCGTAAAATATTTGTTTCAAATATTAGACCGTCGACGAATCCAACTCGGCGCGCGTCTTGGTTGGTTATAAACCTACAAGAAATATCTCGATTTGGCCGGTATGTTACAGTTAACCCAATTTCTTGTTCCAATTCCTGTAGTGAGTCCCCAGGCCCTCGAGCATGCCTATATCAAAGTGAATTTTAATTCTTTGCGATCACAGCACATCCCAGCACATGCCAGCACATCAATATTTGGTTAAAATGCAAAAATTGATAACTTTGCAGATTTGTGTAACGGGGAACAGTATCCTTAAAGTTAAAGAGGACTCATACTTTGGCCAGACAGATACACCCATGCACATACGTATGAATGGCCATAGGGACAAATTTATCATTAATGAGAGACTTAAATTTGAGCAATCGGCCCTTTCTTGTTTCTATGCACTGTTTTTTAAAACAAAAAAATGACTTTAACATTAAGATTTTTAAATTATGGATTGTGAGGAAAATGGCCCTCTTAGATTTAGATAGAGAAGATGAAAAGTTCATATTTACATTCCGTACCAAAATTTTTAAATAAAATTGTAGTTACTAAATAATTTGCTTTTATTAATATTATTTTTCTTCCTAGTCGACCCGGGTAGGTCTAGATACTACGTCTGCAGCTCTTACACTGCCCTCTTTTGTTTGTCTTCCGCCTTCGACCTTTTCTCTTAGGTTGCTCTGCTTGTGATATTTATAATAATGTTAAATTTTCTATCATTTGTAAGAATTACTGTTGTTTCTAACCATTTTTCTTTTTTTGTAGGCTAGAGATGGCTTTTATTTACGAAGATATTACCTACTTGATGCCGTTTCATTGCTTATCCAATTTAACAACTTTAAGATTGATAACTTTAAGATTGATAACTGATCAATTTAAAACAAATTTCTTGCATAATCCGAAAAAACAGAAATGTCAAATCATGGTTCTACGTCTTACTCTTAGGGCTTTACCATTACGAATATTTTCTGGGAATTAATTTGTCAAAAGCATTTCTGTGCAGGAATATGTGTTCAATAGTCTCATGAACCACTCTGCATGAAAGAGTTACTTCTAGATTGATGGGCACAACCAGCAAGAGCATATTTTCTCCAGGCGCTTAAAGTTAATAACGAATTACTTTGTGTCAAAATAGACCGAAAGTTTTGGTTCAGGGCATGTTATACAGCAAGTAATCCACCGAAAGAGTGGAAACACCGCAGACTAAATCTGAGTATATAACCCTGAGGGATGGCTGACAACTGAACCCAATTGAACATAATCCCCACTTACCAATCAGCTTAATTGGTTAGGGTTAGAGTTAGGGTTAGGGTTAGGGTCAGGGTCAGGGTCAGGGTTAGGGTTAGAGTTAGGGTTAATCAGAATCTAAATGTCTTAATTGGGTTCAGTTGTCCGGTAGCGGTACTAAGTACTCTCTTTATGAAATTGAATACGTATGATTTGATCATGAGCCGCTGTAATCCAGTGTCGTCAATACTTAGATCCGCAAAGTCAAGACTTAGCCTAATGTTTCAGCCAGTCAGCCAGATATCTGAGCAGTTAAAACTCGTGACTTGTCGATAATCTAACAAAAATAATGTAATAAAAGTAAATCGCCCCCTAATGACCAGTCTCTTTAACAGCACCAATAGTAAGTACACTAGCATTGCAGTACATTTGAGTGTCGTTCAGAATTAACTTTAACAGCTTCTGTGATAACTTTGTAATTGTAATGATCGTAGAGAATCCACTAACTATGTCAGTTCAAGAAAATGTTGGTCAGACCATTTGTAATGGTGCTCTCCCGAATAATGAGGTTCGCGTCTTCTTTTTTATCATTAAAACTGATCCGCAGCTTGATCAGTACTGACTACTGATATATACTGCAGATTCAAATAATTAGTCAACTATTATAGACGCATACTTTATGTTTTTTAATAATAATCCCGGAGAGATTTGTGTTTCATTGTCACGTGGTGTCCATCTGAACCACTTCCTTTTTAATTTTTTAGATATAACAATATCAACCACTTTAACCAGATTTCACTCCTAACTCGTGACCTATTTAACCTGGAGACTGGGGCTTAGTGTTCAGGATGAAGATATGGCGGAATGACAGGTTAACCGTGTTCCAGTAAATACCATTAATCATTATGGGTAAGGAAATTTGGTGGTGGCGCACATAAGAAACCGCAACTTGCACTTGTTGAATTTTTCTTCTCTTTCAGGAGCTCCCTAAAAGAGAATGGAAACTTGGTAGTTTTAAGGAGTTCACAAATCAGGCGGGACTGAGAGCGCTGTTTGCTGAATTTCTTGGAATCTTCATGCTCGTACTTTTCGCTACAGGTGCTATGTTATATAGGTGTTATACAGGTGTTATACAGGTGCTATGTTACTGCTGAATTATATTTATAAATCGTAACCATAGCATCATTGACACATTCAGTGCAACCATGAACCACTGTTGTTCTAATTCTATATCTACTTCTAGACTTCATGTTTCAAATGAAGCCTTGGACCGTGATATAGCTAGAGTTTATAAATACTTCCAAATTATAATAACTATTTTATAATTAACTTACGGTATCACCCTTCAGGTGGAATAAACCCCAGGATCATAGCGAGATTAGATGACAGCGGAACCACGGATCTTTTCAACTTTTCCACATCCTTCGGAGTTGGGATGAGTGAGTAAATGTAACAGGACAGACGCTCGGTTATAATTGGTAGTTCTAATTGTGTCAAAATGGTCATGTTTAAAAATCTTTCTTCCATTGCTACAGACTACTTATTTTCGTCAATATTAAGGATTATGATGATACTATGATAATAACTGTTACCCCCTCCCCTAGCTGTGTGTTTGATGATCTACCTATGTGAGGACGTGTCAGGAGGTCATGTGAACCCCTCCATCACTCTGATGTTCTTCCTGGATACTCAGATCTCCTTCGTCAGAATGATTTGTTACATTTTCGTGCAGTTCTGTGGTGGTTTCACTGCAGCAGGTATGAAACTCTGCTGTTTGGGCATACTTTAATGAGGCAATTTATTTTATTATTAAATCATATTAGAAGACTTGAGATGCCATGGTATGTGCAACCACTGCTTGATTTCAGGTTTGCTGTGGGGAATTGGTGATTTTGAGGGTCTTCCAGATTTCGCACCTCCAACATTCGAAGATTTTAATGTTATCAGAGTGAGTACTCTTTATCACCGTGATTATTGTTGTGCAATAGACTAACTGAAATCTGGATCATGGAAATCAGACGATCTTTGTTAACTGGCGCAGGTGATAGTGTTACCATGGGAACTCCACATTGCAGGTAATAGTGTTCATGGTGGCTGGAAGCTGGATGATGATACTGGTCACTCTGGCAGCAATTGACGCTAGAAGAGGTCATGCCGATTGTTTCCTGCAACCCTTCGCTATCGGAATGAGTATTCATATTGCTCTTCTCTTCATGGTAATTAATAAACTTAACTCGCTCTCAGTATATACAATAGAAAATAAGCTGGACTTTAAAAAAATACATAACTTAAGGTTCTAGGCTTCAAATTTCCATGCTGTATGATAGACAGTAACAAGAATTCCGCAGACCGATTTGAATAAAGCTTAGCAGAACCTTGATTGCTAACTGTTTACAATATCAAACTTTACCTCCCATCAGGGACCCTATGTCGTGACTGGTCTTAATCCAATAGTGATTTGCTGGTATATAGTCTGCGGAGCTTGGACTCACCATCTATGGGTAAAAATACACTTCCATAAATCATTCGCAATTCGTTTCCAGATTTTGGGCCCGGTAGTGTAGCTCTTTGCTCATTGGATCTATGCTTTATGTTTCAGGAATCCACCATATTTTATCTTCTATTGATTACTACGACACCACATAACAACACTCTACCTCTCAGGCCTTCGGACTTCTTCCGTTTTTGGGGACGGCTACCGCGGTCGCTGTATACAACGGAATCCTGCGTCCTTACAAGGCGTGAGATACTTCTGACTCTTTAATTCGAGTGGTTCTAAATTGACACACGCTGTAACCCATTTTGATCGCGCGCGAAGCCGGCGTGCACGAGAGGTATACAACGTGTAGCAATTTCTAAATTGTTCCATGTTTTATCTGATGCGGATTTCAGGTCATTTAAAACGAGGAGACGAAGAATTTTTGAATTCATATTTCAAACAGATTTAAAAATGAAGAAACACTCATGACAAACAAAAACCTAGAAGAATGGACAATCAATCCAATTAAAAACCAAGCACGTTTTACTGGAACGTATTTTGACTGCATGTATTCTTTGTTCCAATTTTTAATGCGAACTCTGGGCCCAAGTATGATATCTGTGTTAAATAAAAAACTTTGAGTTACGTTATACCCCCATTAATCTTATGGGTATGATATCAATATAATACTAATATTATCTGCTTTGAACTATGTGTATTCACACTTCGATACAATTTTAATTTTAAATGTTAGAATTTATATTATTTACCGATATCTGTTGTTCGTATTTATTAGTTTCGTAGACCTGTAATCTGGTAACCATATAACAATAAATTATGATGTTGATTTGAAGAAATTTAGTTTCAAGAGTATTCACCCGGGAGGGGAGCTTTGTACAAATAAAACGGCGAAATTCAACAAACTTTAAGTTTCATGCAATTAATACCGAACGCAACCATCAGTGTTAGCTAGTGTTAACTAAAATAACTTACTATTACTAAATCCATATTTTCCTTACAAGCTCCTTTATAAAATTTAGTTTAGTTTAGTTAAATCAACTAAATTAAATCAAAATCAAAATCAAAACGAAACGAAACGAAATGAAACGAAAAACAAAATACAACATCACAATGCTAGCAAGCATGACCGTGCCTCTTATATTCACAATACTATTTACCCCCTTTACTATTTACCCCCCCCCCCCCCTTTACTATTTACCCCCTTTATTATTTACCCCCTTTACTATTTACCCCCTTTACTTTTATACCCCCTTTACTATTATACCCCTTATTGTTTTTCAGGCATTAAGACTCATCGAAAGTAGTTCAGCAGGTATATTTAAGTTCAAAACATTCGAATTCAATGTTAAAGATGACAGGAATAAGAAATAGTTATGTGGAGGTTTTTAAGAAATTTGCGCAAAATACGCGCCGCGCCACCATGTTATACGAGATTCGGTACCAAACGGTAAAAAACCCAAAATCACCATATTCAGGTGCATTAAAAACCATGTTAAAATTGAGTTAGCGAGATCTGAAACTTTGCAGGGCGTCTAGACGTTGACCAAATCGACTGTAAAAAAATTTCGTGTTTCAGGAGTATCGGAAAGTGGGTTTTCTGGAACCCCTGTTTAACAACAGATTGTCGTGAAGTATATGTATACCTTATCGGACCTTATTTGGACGGACATTAAATGAACGGACATAATTATGAACGGACATTAATATGAACGCTAGAAGGCATTCAAAGCCATCAATTATCCGAATTCTTTTTCTTTTTTTGACGTTTTTTTATTTCAGCAAATGATTTTTAAATCCATTTTTTATACAGTAAGTAAGAAAAGCAGTCGTTCAGCAGTAAAAATTTTAAAATATGTGTACATGATCAGTGTCTAATATCACATATCATCTTCATCAAATGGGTTTTCGTGCATGAAATACTAAATAGTCCATGCTTAAAGCATCAGTGATTTCTAGCTTTATGGAAACCTTTTTTCATCAAACTACCCCGGTCCTGCATTTCAGTGTTAACTTTTACAAGCCATTCGGCGTGAAGTGGTTTTATCTTAGACAGCTTTAGGTTAACCTTAACATCACGTGGAGCTTTCCTAGCACTGTTTCATTACCTCCCCTGAGTAATATGAACTATAACAACGTCGGACAATGTCCTTGGCAACACGATTTACCGTAATATCTAGAGGCTGGAACAAGTTTGTCATGTTGGCGGGGACTAGCTCATGAACTATGTCATTGAGTACCATAATTTCGTTGACTTTTTCAGCCAAGTGACCCTTGAAAACATCATATACCAGTAAAGTTTTCTGTGCCTCCGGCAGACCTAGGAGAACCGTTCCGTTGTTAACTTACGGCACAATAAAGTTTTCATAGTTGTCATATTCTGGACGAAAAGTTAGAATTTTTGAAAAAATTTCAACGGACTTTAACTTGGACGGACCTTAAATGAACGGACTTCATTTAAACGGACATTAAATGAACGTTAGGGCCTCCAGCGTTCAATTAATGTCCGTCCAAATAAGGTCCGATAAGGTAGTTAGCTAGGAGTATTCCTTAAAAGAAAGTTTTAATCACATCAACAAAATATCCATCCAATACAGCCCAATGAAACATAAAATTAAAACACTTTAAACACAACACAATTGCCACAAAACCGATCAAAATGCTCTTCCAGCAACCTTTGCTTATCTTGTCAAATTCTAACTTGTTCTCTTCATTGCTTCGCCAGAGAATCTGCAACAAACAAGTATATTATATTTGAGTAATAGTTAAGATTCTGTGATTGTTTTTACCAAACCCCAAAATTGGGTAGAGTGGACTGTGGCCACTGTGTCTGTATTTCCTTTTTCGACCCGCGTTATACTTACTAGCAGGAACCCGTCAAACCTTTAAGACTGGTGTCAAGGCTCTTTGGTGGCCGGATCAGTTTCCTACCCTAAAGTCTCCCAGTAAAAATAATTATTACCTATTTAATTCGCGTTTTTGACACCACTGGGGGTCCAAATTTTGGGTACTAAAATTCTTATTCCTTGGCCGATTTTCGATTTTTTCATGCTGATTTGAAGGCCATTAAAGCATTTGAATCAGTTAAAAAAGTTTCAGTTTTATATCTTGTACGGTTTTTGCGGAAACCCGTGTTAAAGTTGATGCCGTGGTGTCAGTAAAATGGTGCGGATAAATAAATATATATATATCGTCTCGCTTTATATATAGCATCTGCTTCTTTGTTGTGGAACACAACAAAGAAGCAGATGAAACGGTTTGAGGTCTTCCATCTGACCTCCCTGAGAAGAATCTTGAAGATAAAGTGGTTCTTCCATGTCTCCAATGAAGAAGTTCTCAGGCGTGCTGGAATTAAGTCTATCGAAACTTTCATCGGTGCGGCTAGACTAAGGTGGTACGGACATGTTGTCAGAATGCCAGAGACGCGGTTCCCCAATTTCTTACTGGATTGGAAACCAAACTATGGAAAGAGACTGAGAGGACGACCCCGCAAAGGCTGGATGGCTTGTGTACTCGAGGATGCGGCTGAATTTACAGGTGTCGATAACATCAGCAGAGATGCAGTAAAACAGTTGGCTCTAAAGCGAGTGGAATGGAGGAACATGTTACGCCGTAGAAGAGATGTGTGTGATGCAGGCCACTCCAACGACTAGGAGGAGACCTCTTCATGTAGCATGTATGTATGTATGTTTATATATAGTAAGATAGCGAGGCGCGTTTTAATTATAGCAAGGTACTTCTGTAATTACTATGGAGTTATCGTAATGTAACTGTCATTCCTTTCTCAGCTCCAATAGTTCATTGTCCGTTTATTTATAGATTTCCATAGAAGCCACAAAGTAAGAGACTAGATTCTGAATTCAATGGTAAAACGATTAACCATGCCCTCAGCTTAACTTGCCACTAGGATCATTGTGCTAAGAGAATACATACTATAACTATTGCCAGGCTAGTTTGCCGAATAATCCGAGTGTAACTCCTTGAGCCAGGCTAGTTTGCCGGATTTTAAATCGGGTCTCCCAATTCTCACATCTTCCGCTCTTTTCGTTTCCCAGCGATTGACGAGCTGCCAAACTTAACCAGACAATCGCTTTCATTCCTTCAAAACGTAAATATTGGAATTTGACATAAATTAACTATGACAGAAATCCTAACAGTCAGATACAAGATTTGGGGTAACCAACTATGAACTATCTAACTATACTTTCTTCTCTCAGAGTCAGTCCCAGCGGACAAGGAGGGCTGGAGTTCGAGACGGTGTGCTGAGTGCTCGAGGACGTATTTCCCGCTACTTGCAATAACAACTGCATTAGATTATCGATGATGCTGGGAGTAAACCAGTTGTAAAGAGGGGCACTAAACCAAGTCAACGAAACGCAAGTTTTTAAAGCTATTAATAGAGAGTGACTAGAAGTAAAGGATATAAATAGTTATATACCTTATCGGACCTTATTTGAACGGACATTAAATGAACAGACATAATTATGAACGGACATTAATATGAACGCTAGAAGGCATTCAAAGCCATCAATAATCCGAATTCTTTTTCTTTTTTTGACGTTTTTTTATTTCAGCAAATGATTTTTAAATCCATTTTTTATACAGTAAGTAAGAAAAGCAGTCGTTCAGCAGTAAAAATTTTAAAATATGTGTACATGATCAGTGTCTAATATCACATATCATCTTCATCAAATGGGTTTTCGTGCATGAAATACTAAATAGTCCATGCTTAAAGCATCAGTGATTTCTAGCTTTATGGAAACCTTTTTTCATCAAACAACCCCGGTCCTGCATTTCAGTGTTAACTTTTACAAGCCATTCGGCGTGAAGTGGTTTTATCTTAGACAGCTTTAGGTTAACCTTAACATCACGTGGAGCTTTCCTAGCACTGTTTCATTACCTCCCCTGAGTGATATGAACTATAACAACGTCGGACAATGTCCTTGGCAACACGATTTACCGTAATATCTAGAGGCTGGAACAAGTTTGTCATGTTGGCGGGGACTAGCTCATGAACTATGTCATTGAGTACCATAATTTCGTTGACTTTTTCCGCCAAGTGACCCTTGAAAACATCATATACCAGTAAAGTTTTCTGTGCCTCCGGCAGACCAAGGAGAACCGTTCCGTTGTTAACTTGGACGGACCTTAAATGAACGGACTTTATTTGAACGGACATTAAATGAACGTTAGGGCCTCCAGCGTTCAATTAATGTCCGTCCAAATAAGGTCCGATAAGGTAGTTAGCTAGGAGTATTCCTTAAAAGAAAGTTTTAATCACATCAACAAAATATCCATCTCATACAGCCCAATGAAACATAAAATTAAAACACTTTAAACACAACACAATTGCCACAAAACCGATCAAAATGCTCTTCCAGCAACCTTTGCTTATCTTGTCAAATTCTAACTTGTTCTCTTCATTGCTTCGCCAGAGAATCTGCAACAAACAAGTATATTATATTTGAGTAATAGTTAAGATTCTGTGATTGTTTTTACCAAACCCCAAAATTGGGTAGTGGACTTTGGCCACTGTGTCTGTATTTCCTTTTTCGGCCCGCGTTATAGCGAGGCGCGTTTTACTTATAGCAAGGTACTTCTGTAATTACTATGGAGTTATCGTAATGTAACTGTCACTCCTTTCTCAGCTCCAATAGTTCATTGTCCGTTTATTTATAGGTTTCCATAGAAGCCACAAAGTAAGAGACTAGATTCTGAATTCAATGGTAAAACGATTAACCTTGCCCTCAGTAACTTGCCACTAGAATCATTGTGCTAAGAGAATACATACTATAACTATTGCAGTCACACTCTTGTTAAACTCACCAAGCCTATCTGTCCTTGTTAATCTCATACGGGATTACAAACAGACTAAGTCATTTTTATATTCAACAGGTTGCAAAGAAAAGAACAAAAAGCACCGTTTAGGGCACCACGAGTATTAGCGTATTTATTCAAGGTACTGCAAGTGAGCCTGTTCGTATAGTCGTTAGCCATAGGAAGATCGATTAACTCCAAGTAGAATTATAAAGGAACGTGAGGACTGAGAGGATTTTCAGGACGCGACTCTGCAGTGGTCGTTTTGAGGGATACCTGAGGAAAATCAAATTTGGGTAGGAAAAATTGTATTTACCAAACTGTTAGTCAGAAATTTATAAAAGTTTTAGTTTACAATAAGTTTAATGATATCTTTTTGACTTTCAGTATTTTTACGATTATTTGTCAGACCCATCATCGTTTCGTAGACAAGACAGTAAAGGTGGTGTGTTGTTCTGTACAAATGATTACACTCACATCCATCTACCTTAGAAATTCCCATTCTTCTAATTATTAAAAAACGGCTTATGAATTGTCGTTCTAAGTTGCATTTTTCTCTAAATATGCAGTAGAGTTGCTGTAAAAAGAAGTTTGTTAACAACTGACTGGACCGAATTATATTGACAAGAATTTACCGTCTTCGCAAAAAACTATATTCTATAAATCTGTGTAAAACATCTCAGTCCACTATTTCCTAACAGCACTGTGTGTCCCTTTGTCCAGGCGGGTTTAATCGGTTTTCATTACTGCACTCGGCAAATGCCAGCCTCTTCCACGAGAAATCGTAATAGTTCGCGGGGTATTCGAGGGAGGCTGACTGGAGGATCCCTGGAAGAGGCGATCAACAGCTCGGTCCTAATCACATAATATTAATGGGCCGAATGTAGTGAATAGAATGACGCGGTTGTATAGGAAACGATTAGCCGGGCTGCGAGCTCGAGCTCGACGCCGGTTCTGATCACTTAATGGGCCGAATTTAGTGAATAGAATGACGCGCTTATATAGGAAACAATTAAAACTCACATAGAATCTCTTGTGCGCTCTTTTACTTGCGCTATTTCCTAACTGCACTGTTTGACGTTTGTCCCTTTGTCCAGTTAACCAGTTAATAAGGTTATACAGATTCACAAAATATGGTTTTTGCGAAGATGATATTGATAAACTCTCGGTAATAAAATTCGGTCCAGTCAGAATTTCAAAATTCACGAGTGGGATCATTATCTTAGGACTAGGTATGTTGCCTGTTGGCGGGCTGTAACTGTAAGTATTTTGTGAGCATGATATCATTAAATATTTAAATGATCTTTATCTGCACCATCCACGATCCCTCACCTTTTTTTATTGCATGGTGCATGCCATGTACTGCAAAGCTCTTCGCGGCCGGGTCTTCTGGTAAGAATAAATATTCATATATTCAGATCTGCTGTACTAGGAGAAGAGACCTGATTCTTTCACTGACCACTTGGCTGGCCCAAATTTTCTAGTAACGATGAATATTCAAACCTACAGTACTAGGAGAAGAGACCTGATTCTTTCACTGACCACTTGGCTGGCCCAGATTTTCTAGTAACGATGAATATTCAAACCTACAGTACTAGGAGTAGGAGAAGAGACCTGATTCTTTCACTGACCACTTGGCTGGCCCAGATTTTCTAGTAACGATGAATATTCAAACCTACAGATGAGACCTGATTCTCTCACAAATCATGAGGCTGCCCCAACTCACCAGCTTAATCGTGCCTTAGTTACCAGCTTATCTAAGAACCTCGTAAGAGGCATCAGGTCAAAGGCGGTTGCAAGGCGATGGGTACACGTGACACACAAAGATCACCTCGGTCCTTTTAACTTGTAGATCAGTACACTATTTAAGGGTTAGGGTCAGGGTTTTCTTTTGCACGCTCTCATATCTAGAACACTGAACAGCGTACAAATTATTCGATTGATGCCGGCTGAACATAAACTTTAAGGGCTAACGCTATCCTGGCCTCGTGTATCGCGTCGGGAAGCTTATAAAAGTCTTCTTCTTTACCATTAGTTCTTATCATTATTTTTTTTGTTTAAGGAAAAACTTATGGCGAAAAATAATATTTTTAGAGACAGACTTTAATATTTCACAAATCTGTGCTCAGTAATCGAAATGAGTTTATTGTCTTTTCCATATAGTTTTATCTTATCTATAAGGTGTCCAGTTCCAGGGACATCAACGCTGATATGAGATTATCAAACAATAATAAAATAGTTTTGTCACATTTGATATTTAAGGTAAAAATATTTTTGTTGTTATATTTGATTATTATCACTTTATCAGTCCTAATAAACTACATATTATATAAAAAAATTAAATATATCAGAAGCCAGAACATGAAAACGACGGTGATCATTATTACGACTTTGCTTTGGTTACCCCTAACAGGTAAGGAATCCAAATAGGATAAATTTAATTTAATGATGAATTTAAATCTTAATAAGTATTACAGTAGCTTACGTCGTTATAACGCGCATCGATGGAGGAGATTATTCCTCAGGAGATAATTTAGCCCAAAAAAACCGCGTTATAGCAAGGTCTGCATTTTAACGAGGTTTGATCTTGAAGGCAAATTATCACATACCGAGCTTGTGTTATAAGCAGTTTTGTAGAGTTAAACACATATTATATAAGATCAGTGTTTGGTGCACATATCATTCGGTTTAAGTTAGTCAACCAATTGATCAATCAGGATACATATTACACATACTATGTAATTATGTAATTCAGGTTTTTATAATTTAGTCAAATCAACACTATTTTTTTAATTTGACTGATTGGAAATGGTATAAATTATATTGTGACAATCTCTTAAAGTGTTCACTACTTCAGGTGCACTAAGACCAGATCAGGAACCAGGAGAGATAATACCTTGGTCTGTGTCTCAGTCTGCGACTTATATTAATGACATGGCTAACTATGGAGCAGATAATGCTATAGACAGGGACCTGGACACCTGGGCCATTGCAAAACCAGGAGGGGATAGTAAGACCTGGTTTAGAGCGTCTCTAGATAAGGAACACTGCATTAAGCAGGTAGTGCATTATTGGACCTCACATGAGTCCGAAAAGAACACTCACACCTGCTCTAGAGACACGTGTACCTGTGAGGGAGATGTATGTTATAAGTGGCCCCTCACAGTGTACCATGAAAACACGGTCCCTGGAGATTTCCCCTCCGGGTGTAAACTTGGAGACACTGTAGAAATAACAACTGACCTATCATATCTCCACGCGAATGAAATAGTGATCATCGCAATATTAGGTAGTCTATTGAACTCATTAATTTTAAGTTGCTTTTCCAGATATTATTCAGAAACTATCAAATTATATCATGTCATAGCTTCATGAGTTATACTTACTTTAGCTATATTTTTAAAGTGACATTAGATTAAGACGATATTTCACGACAGTTTACTAGTTGCGCGAAAAAACGACATTCTAAAATAACAATACCTACCGAAGGTTGCGAGGAACTGAGCCTGAACAGCGTGTCATCAACGGAGCCTGGACTTCCTGTACCACATGGAACACAGCTGTTGACGGTACAATGCAAAACAGGGTTCATCAACAAAGGAGGTAAAGCGAGGTGTATGGATGGAGAGATAGTTGGTCTTGTCTATGATGCACCACTTTGTGATATCATAAGTATGTTAACACCTTAAAACCCACTTAATAAGATTATTATTTAAACTCTTAAATTAATATTTATGTCATGCACGAGGAAGAGATACTGCGAATTTCTCGAATATATTAGCGCGAGTTACTTTGGTAACTAAACCGCAGAGCAAAATAAAAATTTGGAGATTGCGATGAGGCGCTTCAAACATTCCACACTATATTTCTGTTTGGTCAACAAAACTTTATTAACATAATAATGGCGCGAAATCTGGCAACAACTCAATAATTTTGGAATAGGTTTAGGTTAATACTTTAGCTATTTTCCTTACCCAAGATATCATACGAACCTACAAATAAAAGTTTGATTATTCAGCAGAGTATGGCGGTGATCAGTGAGTACAATGTTCAATAAATGTTGTGTTATTTAAATACAAAAATCTCGACAAGTAAAATATTGATTCAGGAATCATGTTTCTAGATAAATAAACGAATTCGTTGTGAAAATGTACATTGTGCTTAAGCATAAAAAGATAAAAGGGTTGGTAAGGCAGTTATTAAGCTATCTAAAATTTCAGAAAAACAGAAGAGAGAAGAAACTTGAAGGAATCATGACCACGGAAAGAAAGATGTCCAGACGGTAAGCATTAATTGGTTATTCTCAGTATCGATAGGGTAACTTTTATTCAATTACGTGGGCATTAGAAAGTCTCAATGAATAAACTCTCAATAATGATAAATATTTAATAGTCTCATGAGGTATTATTCTATTACAGTGATTGTGTGAAACTCAGCTTAATTGAATAACACATCACTTTAATTTTAATTTCGAATAACACATTACTCTCTGCAGGGACAGGTGGTACATTGCAAACCATGAATGAACCATGAATGAACGAACTAGGTGACACGGAGGAAACCACACACTTTGAACTTGAACAGGTACCACTTCAGAAACTAAACAATCAATTGTAGTACTTGTGTTTGCATTTGAGACCCGTTCCCATTCTCAATATGAATTTGATAGAACTCAGTTTTCAGTATAACTACGGTCATTTCCTCAAAGATTATTCATCATAATTATTTCTAGTTCTCTGAAAGTATAGTCAGAGTTACACTTATTTGGACCGATATCGTAATAGTAGTACTTCGTGATATCGATCCAAATTAATTCTAATCAGTTAAATATTAGCTAAATAGTGCGGACTCAAGTAGGAACCTTTCAGCTCAAACAAATACCACGGTACGTGCCTTAATAACAAAAACTATTCAGCGCCGTTAATAAAGATAAAGGGGCCGTATCAAAAGTCAATTTTTAATGATAAACTTTCTTAAGCTCTTGAAATTAAATAGCGGTTTTGAGACGTCGCTCTTTTTAAAACTTGTTAAGGGAGTTTTGAAGTAGACTTTTGAAATAAGAATTTCAAATTTAATTGTTTGATTCTATTGATATTTGATTGACTATTAAAATTATCAGCTCTTATTTCAGACAACGGACTAGATGAAAACTCTCCGCCGAAAGAAGCATCAACTGTCTGGAGACAAATTAACAGAGTTGAAAAATACGTGAGATAATTTTTTAAATACGCCGTATTTAACGTTTTTTTGCTTAGAAATAAAATACGTCAAAAATACGTTAAAATACGTTTGCCTATTTTTTTCGTAATTGCATTTAAAAACTTAATAAGTTATGTATTTCGTTCGCAATTTTTTCAGACACATCGTCATTACGGTTCGTAATGATTCGTATTTGCACGCTTTGGTACGCTTTAGCACGTGCACAGTTCCCTTAAATCATACGCGAGGTGATAAACTACAGAGCTACGCGAGTTTTAATCAAACTTTTATCTTGTATAAATAGAAATAGTACTTATTATTTCATTGGAGCTCTTAATGCTACAAAATCACTTGTAACGTATTTTAACGAATTTTATTCAGCGAAAATAAAATACGCCGTATTTAACGTTTTTTTGATATTATATAAAATACGTTAAATACGTATTTTTCAACTCTGCAAATTAAAGGACTGACCTTGCAGCTAAAAAACTTGCATATTATATATTTATATATGCATCACTATCAGAGACAATTTAAAATAAAAATTACCCTTACGGCCTTACTCAAACTTATATACTTCATTTAGTTTAGTTTAACTAGTTAAGTTATTTTCCAACTTATAGTATCATTATGATAATATGGTTTCAAAACATTTTTAAACATTTTTAAAATCTATTTTCTCGGTTTAAAAATCGATCTTTAATAGGGGTGAATTTTAATCTACTGCGGCGTATGTTCTATTGAAATGTTATTACAAGATTTTGAGACTTTTATTTGCATTTTGCAAGGTGACAATTGATTTTATCATACCTGTGTGTCTTTGTGCCATTATAAGGTTAATATTTATTTAACTGGGATTTTAGGCAATTTAAATAACTTTTCGGTTAAAGTTAGTGGTTAGTACATGAACTAAAAAGGTTAGTACATGTACTGTAAATTTTAGAGCACAGTATTAATGGTCCCGGTTTAATACACTTTGGGTTATAAAGTTAATTGAAACGGAGTATTCTGGATTTGGCGTTTACAGATTTTGTTAATAATAAGATAATAGATGTTCTGATTTGAAAGATTAGTTTGGGCTAGGTTTATAATTCTGGGTTATAAGATGTCACGTGATAATTATACAATTTTCAAAGTAATAGGAAAGATTTGAACAAGTGTTCAAATCTTTCCTATTACACTTCAGGCTCCTGAATATAGCATTAGTTACTTGTACAAAGCATTAAAATACACTACAATCAAAATTGAATTTAATTCAAATAAAAGTTTAACCAGTTTCACATGACATTTTTGATTGTTTTAGTTTACTAATCGTCTAATCTATTTACATCAATTTTATCAACTGAATGTGAGATTTAACTGGCTAATAATTGGTTAATAATCAACTATTGACTGGCTATTACCTGGTTATTAACTTATTAAGCAGCAATTAAGCAATTAGGATGAGTGATGATTTAAGAACTCTAACTGGATTTTAGCCTGCTATTAACCGGCTATTACCAGACCATTAACCGGCTGTAAACCGGCTATAAACCTGTTATTAACTGGCTATAAACCAGCTATTAACCGGCTATTAACCTGCTATAAACCGGCTATCAACCAGCTATTAACCGGCTATTAACCGGCTATTAACCAGCTATAAATCAGCTATAAACCAGCTATTAACCAGCTATTAACCGGCTATTAACCAGTATTAACCAGCTATTAACCGGCTATTAACCGGCTATTAACCTGCTAAAACCGGCTATTAACCAGCTATTAACCGGCTATTAACCGGCTATTAACCGGCTATTAACCGGCTATTAACCAGCTATAAATCAGTTATAAACCAGCTATTAACCTGCTATAAACCGACTATTAACCAGCTTTTAACCAGCTATTAACCGGCTATTGACCGGCTATTAACCTTTATTTGAACGGACATTAAGATGAACGTTAGGGCCTCCAGTGTTCAATTAATGTCCGTCCAAATAAGGTAGACCAGGAAGAGTGCTAACGGAGGAAGTTCTAGTCACTAGTCTGCGGCGGATATATACGGAGCGAACTGACTTTTGAGGAAATATTTTAGATCTACAGCTTCCTGAAGATTGCTGTAGTTTTAATCACTGTAGTATGAAACTTAAAGTTGAACTCATCATTAATTGAACTTTGTTTCATTTGTTCTTTATACGGATACATACGGTATACCTTATTGGACCTTCTTTGGACGGACATTTTACAGTCGATTTGGTCAACGTCTAGACGCCCTGCAAAATTTCAGAACTCTAACTCATTTTTAACGTGGTTTTTAAGGCACCTGAATATGGCGATTTTGGGTTTTTTATCTAATTTCGTATAACATGCTGGCGCGTATTTTGCGCAAATTTCTTAAAAACCTCCATATAACTATTTCTTATTCCTGTCATCTTTAACATCGAATTCGAATGTTTTGAACTTAAATATACAGCTGCTGAACTACTTTAGATGAGTCTTAATGCCTGAAAAACAATAAAGGGGTATAATAGTATAGGGGGTAAATAGTATTGTGAATATAATGGCAACTATAGATGAGTCTTAATGCCTGAAAAACAATAAGGGGTTTAATTGTATAGGGGATAAATAGTATTGTGAATGGCAACGGTAATGCTTGCCAGCATTGTAATTAATTTATTTAACTGTCAGTGTTCAGTCATTAGTGTGAGTGTCGTGATCAGTAGAAGATTGACAGTGAAATATTGTCAGAGTGAAATATCATCATACTCAAGCATAAGCTGTGATGCTGAAAGAAATGATTTGACTGCCTCGACAGTTGACATAGCATCATGAGTAAACCAAACTATACGTCAGGCATAATTTATTTTATTTTCATCAACACGAACGTCAAAACTGTTATTTCTAATTTTAGTCACTAGATTTCGCCATTAGTTTATTAGCTGATGCCTAAACTCTATTTTCAGAAGTATAATTTACTTCTCCTAATTAAGTTTTAAAACTTCTGACTTGAAGAGTTGCTTTCCCGGTAAAATTGTAGTCATAGACTAGGGGACAACTGAAATTGCTTTACTAAGTTAATAGCAGTGATAATTTCTAGATTTACTACTTGTATTATCAATTTATTAGGAACATGTCGAATATCTTTAAATATTTCATTTTAGATAGCAATGTCAGCGGAAGACCATGAACAAGAAGGAAATTATGTTGGTAGATACACAACCCCTGCTGGTGTTTCATCTGAGGATGTTAAATCTATTCAGGGGTTTAAAGCAGCAATTTGTAGGAAGGACGAACTTGTGGATTCCCTACGGCAAATGAAAGAAAAAAGCACACTCTTTTCGTGCTGGAAGATGCTGGATAAAGATGACATCCGCTTCCTCCCATGGCTACTTACAGATGCATCAGACCAATTCTGTGTCATAGAGTGTCTTCTGTCTTGGATGCATGCCAATGAACCTGAAGATGTATCATTTGTTCCTGATTTTTTGAAGCAGGCTTTTGACATAAATCTGATGGGACTTGAGCAATCCGTCGCCAAATACCGTGCTAATCATGTTGAAACAGTTTTAAGGAACTTGACGATTACCAATTTGAGTTACATACCCATGTCGATTTTCTATAGCGATGGTACTCAACTATCACTCACCCTAAATAATGTTCAGAAGAGAAAATATTGTCAAACGGATGAAATATGTATCAGTTTCTCACACAAATATACGATGAAAGGTGGATATGGTGATAAAACATCTTTCTTTGTGGTTTCAGTTTTTCCAGACAAAATTCCAACCATCACATATTCTGATGAATTCTTCAAATGTAGCCCATTTATCGTAGCATGGGCCAAATTGGGCACCACAATATCAAAGATTCCGTTATATTGTGAACCGGAGAAAGCCTACAAAACGATCCAAAAAGCCATAAAAGATGATTCCAACCTCTATTGTCAAAATTTGGACCAGGTCACAAGATTTGATCTTTTCGACTTCACGTCCTACTCCCACTCCGACTGGAAGCCTAAGTCTAACTATTATAGAAACTTCGATGACGACTTGAACAGAGCCGAAGCATATTGGGCGGAATGCGACGATTATGCTGACCACTACACTAGTAACTACTACTAGTACCCCGACGAGTAGACTTCTCGGACGAGTAGATCAAAGTTTGATTTTTATTATTTTATCTCTCACCTCTACTGTCCTGATCACTAGTCACTACTGAAACAGAGAGACAGGTGTACACATGGTCATTGGATGAGAACTGGACAACAAGTCTGGTAGAACTAGAACGGAGGTTACTGGGCCGCGCTCAGCCTGTCATTCCGCCAAATCTTTATTCGTTAATGAACGTCATTATTATGTTAATGAACATAATAGCCTGGGGTCCTCAGGTAAGAACGGAGGTAGTGGGGAGAAGGGGAAACATTGTTATCTTATCGTGTTTACTATGTAGTTTAGGATGTTTTCATTGTATGTGTTATCTAATATCTTCTTATGTTAGTGGTTAATTGTACTATAAATTCTTCTGTATTTGTTTACCGAAAATTTGGCTTTTCTTAGATCTCCGATCCATACGCGCAGAGAAACATATAGAATATGACACAATTTCAGTGGCGGACCCACACGAACCACACTAATTTGGTACCCAGAGAGATCCGATCATTTCACCCAATCAGTGACGATTCCTTGGTGATGTGATCTATGGATGAAATTTAACCGACTTAGAAATGGGCAAGCTTAAAGCTAGGGTAGAGTTTAAATAAAAACTCACCACCTATTACAGAGTGGTATGCCTCATTGAGACATTGCATTATTTTTCATACCCCGACTCCGACTTAATAGTACTATGTTTACAGTATGTACTGAAGGGGTATCCTAGGAAGTTTCTTGAACTTTTTAACAGGTACCCCTCCTGATTTAACCCTCAATTAATTTTCCTATCATTCGGCTGAGTCGACCGAGGAGATCGCATAGATCCAATGGATCCTTAGTTACTCCCTAGACTAGGTGACACTGGGATTCGAACCCTGAACCTTCTGCGCAGAAGGCGGATGCTCTAACCACTAGGCCACCTAGCCCCTTCAAGACTTCTTCCACTTTGATGATGACTACTTCTCCGACGAGTAGATCTGGAAACTGACAGACTCGTTTAAAAGTTAGATTACTATTATTTCTACTGTTCTGGTCACTACCCCTAGTCACAGCGTAACTTCTGCCGATGCAACAATATTATTTACGGTTTTTATAACAAGTTATGACACAGGTTTCAATAATTTGCATGATTTATTGTGAAATTGAAATTGCTGACGATATATCAGTAAAAGTATTTCACTGTCCACTTTATCAGGCCTGTTTGGCCTTCCCTCACAATTGCAAAGGCTGGATACTATATTGCTAACGAGTGGGTGTCAGTGCACCGATCCTTCACAACCTTGTAACTATACTGCTGACAATAGTGCACCGACTCCCAAACTGCAGCAATATCAAGTTAAGGGCTACCTCACGAGGCGAGTAACTCAAGTTATCCTCAGTTCTTCTCTGCCAGTACCAGTTTGTGTATTGGCAGGGAAGTTTGTTACTAGAACCGTAAAGTAGTCCTGAACTGAAAAAAGCTGTCGGAACATGTCGATAGAATTATTAAACTTGAACCTGAAAATCCAATATCTGTTTTAACAATCTTATTCATAACATATCTAGTACCTGACCATTTAATATCATGCTTTAAAATGTGTTTTAAGAAAATTACCTACAAGAGAAATTTAACGTTGTAAACCAGAAACCTATCTTAATAATGGATGCTTCAATATAATTGCTCTGTCTATTTAAATCAATAGTCAGGCACTGCTGATACGATTAGGTCGTCTAAAAGAAAACCGATGTTATCACACCTATATAGTACCCTTAAAGGGAACCTAAGGGAACCTAAGGGAACCCTACCGGTACCCAAATATACCCTGAGGTATCTTTAGGGGTACACATTTGGATCACCGTTCGTCTTTCATGCGACCTATGATTGTCTGTCCGAATACCTAACAATCCATGTTGACGCTCTTATAATGGCTCTTGATGGTCCACCACTCGAAGGTCCTGTTCTTCAGCTCACACACGTTATCTGTCTCCCCGAAGGACACTGCCTGACACCCCTCCGTATCCCTGCAACGTCTCAAACACTCCTCAAAGTGAGCCACAGTGAGACTTTTGATCGTGTATCCAGGGAACTTCTCCTGCATCAGTCCGCACTGGAGTTGTGAAGGTTCACTGTTGTCACATTCCATGTTCAGACTATGGTATCCAGGAGCTACTGTTGGTCCTGAAACTCCCCCTCGTTTATTCTTCAGGTAGCAGCGGTGGGTGGCCTCTTGGAAGGTGAGAGCCTGGCAGTTCTCCGTGTCTCTGCAGTGCTTCACGCACTCTTCAACGTCCGCCACCACCAGGTTCCTCAGGTCACTACCAGCGAAATTTATCCTTTTCCTTAGACACTTCATAGTCTCGGTGACTGGTGTGTTGTCACATTCCATGTTTAAACTGTTGTACCCAATATCAACATTGGGTCCGGAGGATCCTCCTCGGCGGTTCTTGGCGTAGCATCGTTTGTCAGATACCCTGAAGGAGAAACCCTGGCAACCCTCGGTGTCCTTGCAGAGTTTCACGCACGCAGGAACCCCTATCACTATGGTGTTCCCAATGTCACCTCCACTGAAGTTGATTCCATCTCGGAGGCAGTTTAGGTTGTCGATTTTGCTGTTGTCACACTCCATGTTCATGCTCTGAACCCCAGCCGCCGCCACTACCGGGACATTCGCTCCACCACGTCGGTTCTTCAGGTAACATCTGAGTTGGTCAGATAAGACTGTGAAGACCACTGCTTTGCAGAGCTCTGTATCCCTGCAATGTCTGACACATTCCTCCTTGTCCTCCACGACGAAGTTCCTGAGATCAGCTCCTGGGAAATTAGTGTCATCTCTGATGCAGCCAAGGTTCTTGACGGCGCTGTTGTCGCACTGCAAGTTCATGCTGTTGTGTCCAGCTGCTGCATTAGGTCCTGTGTCACCCCCGGCTTTGTTCCGCAGATAACATCTGTTGTCCGCAGTTCTGAACGTGACGGCTTTGCAACCCTCTGTATCTTTGCAACGTTTCACGCATTCCTTATCGTCAGTGACTATCAGATTTCCCATATGGGCTCCCGGGAAATTGAATCCTTTCCTCATGCAGTTAAGGTTCACTTCATTATTGTCACAGTCCAGGTCCATGCTTTTGTGTCCGGGTGAAAATGTGGGGTAGTTTCCACCGTACTTTGATTTGAGGTAGCACTGGTGGTCAGAGCCTCTGAAGGTGATGGACTTACAAGCCTCTGTATCTTTGCAGTGTTGGATGCACTCCTCAGCCCGAGCAACCACCACGTTCCTTAGGTCAGCTCCCGAGAAAGCTATTCCTTCTCTCATGCAGTCGAAATTAGTTATTCGACTCTTGTCGCATTCCAAGTTCATGGCTATATTTTGAGCAGCTGCAACTGGTCCATGGCTCCCTCCTCGCCTGTTCTTCAGATGGCAAAGTCCGTCCGTCTCCCTGTAAGATATTGCTTTGCAGTTCTCCGTGTCTCTGCAGAGAAGGGCACAGTGACTTAGACTTTCAGATTTGAGGCTTCTTGTGTCTGCTCCGTAGTAATAGAAACCGGACCTTTGACAGCGCTGATCTACGTCGGATCTATCACATTCCATGTTAGAACTAATCCATCCTGCCTCCACGGTGGGTCCTACACTCCCTCCCTCGCTAGACTTGAAGTAACATCTTTTATCTGAGAGTCTGTAGGAGATAGCCTTGCACGACTCCGATAGCTGACAGTCCCTCACGCAGTCCTCTTTCAAGACGTATATCTTCGAAAACATTTCCGCTCCTGGGAAGTTTTTGTCTTCGTGGCCACACGTGGCAAGGACTTCTTCTGGTGTCATTGGTGCCTTTTCTGTGCAGTCGAAACCGCAGTTAACTAACTTCTTCTCCAATGCAGTGCACTTTTTGACTTCTTTAGCTTTCAGCGGTTTCTTGGCATCTTCACTGTCACATTTATCTATACTTGACTCGAATCCTGTAAAAATGTTATCCTGAAATTTCTGATTCTGAACTAATATGATCATTACATTTATTTTATAATCTTTCCAAAAACCAAACTAATTTTCGTGGTGGCAGTGAATAAGAAATTGATTCCCGTTCAATCTTTTTCTTAGTTGTATTATACTGTACAGTGAAATGTGTAATAAATATTACAAATTTGTGTCCATCAAAATTTGTAGTTAACTAGATTTTTAGTTAACTACAATTTTAGTCAAACATTTCACTAATATATTATTTCACTAAATATATTAAATATGTTGATCGAATCTTCATTAAGGTATAATCAATGAATTAATTTTGGTGTGTGAAATATGCTAGAAATAATTTATATTTAAATTTTTACCTTTTTTAAGACATGCTCTGAAGGCAGTTTTATCCTTTTCATTGCATACTTTCGGTCCTTTCGCCTTCCCTCCTCCCTTTTTTCCTCCAACAGTCGCCACAAGAATGGTCAGAAATAACACGAGTGCTAGTTTAGTCATCCTGAAGATGAAGGTCACGGCTAAAACCTTTAATATACTGAGCTATATTGTGTTCATAGTTAGATCAGAGTCAGTAAGAGTCAATGAAATGCAGGAATAAATCAGTTTCGGAACTAATCGACATTTAGAAGTCGAAATAAGTCGGTCCGAAACTCGTTCGAATCAAAATGTCAACAATAGCAATGATGTATGGGGACTTGCCACCCCATGGCAACATTAAAATATATCGACCCTGTTACATCGTTTCCTGTTAATATAAAACTCCGTTACAAAATGAACTGGGATCTGGCAATACTACACCTTAGTTCGATAAAATATGATAAAGTAATGTATAACTAGACTTAAGTAAAAGTCTGAAAGAATATAGAAAAAAAAATAATATAATGCTTGAAAGCTAAATAATAAACTGCGAGAGAGTAGTTAACGTGATATAAAACATTAAAGATAATATAGTTCGTGGAATGTTTTGCCTCGTGTGGCGTATACAAAAATAACCGGGTATATCAAACGGGGGAAATAGCATAACTTTCCCTCATTCAACAATTTTGAAAACTAAAACGAAGTGGGGAGATTAAGTGCTTAACTAAGTTAAAGTAAAATAGTAGTTGTGTTGCTATTTTGATATGGTTTGGATCGGGCGGAGGTGGAGAACCTGGTGAACCGTTATCTGACACACGTAACACTGGGCGTGAATATTGAATAAGCTACGTTTTAAACAAATTATCGAGAAACAGTAAATTTGATCTAATGCCTACGTCAAACCGCATGAAGCGTCGGAATTATGAAATTCACTCTTTGTCATCTCAGCTCGATAATAACAATGAAAATTTTATGTCGTCAACTCTTTTATTTATGGCACTTAACAGTTCCACCTGTGCTTATTCAATGTAAAACCGCATGAAGCATCGAAATTAAGGAGTTATAACACGTCTATATCACTTATATTTGATAAAAACAATGAAAGTTTTACTCTGAAAGTTTTACAATGAAAGTTTTACTCATATAATATCAAGTATGTTGCCCTTTACTACTACTCTGCGCTCTATACTACTACTATGCGCTCTCCTCCGAGCGTGCTGATTCACTAAACACTCTGAGTCTGAGTTACCTGGGTACCCGACTACCATGAGCCTGAATCCTGATGTTCATAAACATAAACATAAACATAAAGATTCGGCCGAACGGCGAATGACAGGCTGAGCGCTGCCCAGTAAACTTTGAGATTTTTTAAAACATCCCGGTCCCCGGTTCCCCTGACAGTTGAAACCAACTTCAATCGTATTATTTTTAACACTGAGTGAACCTTCATGACATTTTTTTTTTTTTTTTTTTTTTTTTTTAAGAGAGGCTGGGCCAAGATAGCCAACGAGAGGATAGCATTGAGATGCTCTGCCTACCTCTGGGGTGTGGCAACCTTGGGGAAGGTTGCCGGTGAAATCAGAGTGATTGGTGGAGGATGGTGTAAGATGATATATGAGTCAAAATGATACGCTTAAATGCCAGCTGGGTTTGGAAAAGTAAAACGAGACGAGACAGCATATGAGATAATACTTTAAGTCACCCCGGTCTGATCCAGCTCTTCCGGCACAATTAAGCGTTTGGTGCGGTTTGCGAAATTGACAATTGTGGTGATGTGTTGGTTGTCGAATATGTCATTGACAGAGAGGTAGTAGTCCTGGAAATATTGACCTCTAATTTGGGCAATAGCTGGACACTGTCCAAGGAAGTGTGAGACAGTTTCCTCTCCGTCGCCGCACATAGGACAAGCACTGGTGTTTGATTTGCAAATGGTGTGAAGGTGTTTGTTTAAGCCGCAGTGACCCGTGATGAGGTGAACTGCAGTTCTGTAATCTTGTCTGTTTTTGCTGAGTGTAGTGTTGAGGTTTTTGATGATTTTGGCATGCTTGTGGCCGAGTGTCAGTTTGGTGTGTCTGGGACCGTCAGTTAACCAAGTTTCCTGATTCAGTCTGTTGACTTTGTTGTCGATTTGACGCTTGATGTAGGATTGTGGAATTGGACACTTTAAAGTGGATTCACTGGTTGTACCAAGCTTGGCCAGCTCATCTGCTTTTTCGTTCCCCCACAATCCGATGTGTGCTGCAATCCATCGTATCTCTAGCGTGTTGTTGGATCCGAGTGCATTAAGAGAGTCGTAACAGTCTCTTGTAGTTCTACTCCGCGTTGAAAGCGCAGAGATAGCTTGTATAGATGAGAGACTGTCAGACCATATGATGATATGTGTGTTGGTATAGGTAGAGAGATATTTGCAAGCTTCAATGATGGCGGTGAGCTCTGTTTGGTAAACAGTGCAATAATCAGGGAGCTTGAATGATCTTTCTTCAAGGGTGGTGTTATTGTTGTCAGTTGTGATGATATAGCCAGCCCCGCATCCTGAGTCTGTGAGTGACCCGTCAGTGTAGCAGGTGATTGTTTCACTGGTAATGTTGTCAATGGTGTTTTGAAGTGAATTTCTATATTCAGTGGTATCGGCTCCAGGAGTTGTGACGGTGAAGTGCCGTCCCAGCATCATGGTTGGTGATGTTAGGTCTCTTGTTGCTCTAGGTGGGATAATGAGGTCTGCCATGAATTGTTTGTTGATAGTGGTATGATTTTTGATAGTTCCCTTCCTGAAGGCGATAGTTTCAAGAGTGAGGCTGCCATAAGCTTGTAGCCTGGCCGCACCCTTTGCTGCTTCACCTTGCAGGAACAGTATGATGTCAGAAGTGTCGGTGAGGTGATTCAATGCGATAAAAGGTGTGCTTGGCATGGCACCAGACACCTTCATGACATGAGATTAGAATGCTACCCGACGAGTTATCAGCGAACAACTTTTATGGTCACGTGACACAGCCATATGAAATGTCTCGTTAGGGTTGAGTTAAGGATTGTGTTAGAGTAAGGATCAGAGTAGAGGGTTTGGGTTTAAATTGTTCTTCATACTCATAGCCATTACATTGAAAAAACGTATTGAATTGAGTCACGTGATAATCTAGTGTGGAGTGATTTGTCATCATCCTTACTGATCGTAATATAGATGTGAATTAGCTGGTAAGGCATGTTTTTGACACGTGACAAAAATTAAGCACTGTTGACCAATCAAACCCCTAGTAAATCAATGTCACGTGTCAAAAACATATGCAGCTCACCTCCCAACCAGAATCCATGCCATGGCCATGCCCATATCTGTATAAGTATACTTATAGCCCATTAAATCAAACAGCAAAAGTTAAGTTTCACTTTGTTGTATAGAATGTTCAATGTTGCTGTTTATGTTAGAGTTACTAAATGATTCAATGATAACTGCAGAATTCAACGATAATACAGTGTTCCACCTCTATAACGCGGTTTTTGGGAAAGATTGAGCGTACAAAATCTACAAATACTGTATCTATACTGTACCTATACTGTACAGAGGACCGCGTTATAACGGGGTCACTTATCTTTGTGCTAAAATCAGCTCTGCTGAGCTCTGACGTGCCATGCGCCATATAGCATCATATGAACGAAATGAACAAGAGGGCAGGATTTTATTTCGTTCCATAACTGATAGTGATATAAAGGATAAGATTAAGAAATTTAATATGTTCACTCCAATATATAATTGTTGTACAGTACGCACTAGCAGGGCAGCCGTGCACAGGGGCAGTGGGCACGTTATACTTATAATTATATAAAGGGGGATACTGTTCTACAACTGTGAATAAAAATGGTTACAGCCTATAATAATTTGACACGTTTACTACAGTTAAAGCTTTAAGAATGAAACTCATAACGTAGGTGGGCCATGAGTCATTAGTTTACTTCACTTGTCAAATGTAAGTTACATTTTCCACATAAAATTATTGAGAAATATTTAAGTTTACGGTCGTTATGACGTTACCTCTGCGACCGCATGAAGCGTCGAAGATGGGCAATTAGCTCCTCTCTAACCACGGTAAGAACAATGACAATTTTCAATTTCAATATAAGTCAGAGTGGGTACTCACCTGCACTACTGATCATCATATTATATCTGCACCTCATTTTATTAAACGATTCAGAAGAAAAGCCTTCCAGTAGTAAACTAACCGTGTATACTGATATAGTTTCAAATGATAAATTCAATTATTCAAGAATTATCCACTACAATTTCTAATATGAACGGTTACTATTTAGAAGCTGCAAAACCTTAACACGTTGTATTTGCAGCCTTGGGCACTTGCTACTTCATACTTATCACTTATGTGACATAAAAACACCAAAAATGTTTCATTATGACGAAACAAAAACACAATTTTTCGACTATCTGCATATTATGCAACCAAGTGCCACAATTTTCCTTTGAAAATTCTTATAGACGGTACCTTTTAATATGTACATGCAACTGTTGTAAAAAACTCGTATAATAAACGAATGTATCAACTATCTATGCTATACTATATTTTAAACTTTAAAAAATCCTCCAGCAACGGGGACAGAAAAAAAACACTGAGAATTGACCAAAAACCGACCCTAAGACCCCTCTTTGTGGTCAATTCAGCTCGCAAATGGAGTTGGAACTTCGCGATTTTTAGCAGGGTTGCAGAAAAATGAAATACACCGTACCCGTTATAGCATTCTTAGAATTTTGATGTAGGCTTTTATAGATTTTGTAACTTAACTTCGGAAGTGAGGTGAAATTAACGTTAGAATAATGGCGTTATTTTAGCAAAGGATATCTGCGCCGTTGCTTAGCAGTTAGCAACAGCAAGAGATTGCATGTGCGCGAAAAACCACAAATTAGCAACTCGCGTTGTCATGACAACTCGCGTTGTCATGCTTTATGATACTATAAGCTCACATTAATGCTCACGCTATAATCATTAATAACTTTGGTTGTGATTGATGTTTTTTGATGCAGTAAAAGGCATCGATTAGGAAATGCGAATACTTACATCGCTGTCGTCATTGTCAAATAAAATCTATACTGTTTGCAGAGCTAGATAATGAAGAGAAATTAAAACAGAACTGATTTTTAAAATTTCCGCGAAAAACCTTTCGACTAGCAGGTTTTTAATGGTAATGAGTTAAATATGCTGAAATATGGTAGAACTAAAATATGTCGGAAATCGAAATAAAATACAAATTTTGTCACCTTAGAAAGTAAATCAAATTTTTCGTCCACATTAACTTAACTTGATCTAATCACCATTTTAGGATAAAAGCAAACAAATTTACATTTATCGATACAAAACAATTGGTTATCAAAAACTTATGAACGATGTTCAAATAATGAAATGTTTTGTAATTATTAGTAATAATAATATTGCAGAAACATTGTCAATTTTTAAAAGTTAAAAAGAATAGTAAATTATAAAAAGAGACGCCTTAAATTTTCTAAAATCATTATCAAAGATCACATTGAAATTTAGAAAAAACAATAGAAATGGAACACTAATACTATTACTACGATACATATTTTATGTAATCAGTAATGTAGTTTCATTTTCATGTATAAAATTTTACGAAACTGTTTCATTAAACAGGCGTTTCCAAAATATCTGCGAAGTTTTGTTGTATCACATCCTCTTGTAACTGCGATCCTTGTAGCTCTGCAGCTGGAGTTAGGGTATCAGCACCTTGCACTTCAGGAGGATCTTGTCTTGGATCGGGTCTTTGCCGTTGAAGGGCCACTGGTTTTTGATGGGGATCAGGTCTTTGATAGAGTTGTCGGCCTCCTTGCATGGACAGCCTCATTGAGGAAAGGAGTTCAGATATTTTCACTTTTAGGAAATGTCTAAAACTTGGCACAGTTAGGGAGTACACAAAGAAGTTAGCCATTATATTCAGGTTAGTGAGCTGACCCATTACTCGAATGGAAGTGGTTCTGTATTCAACTCCCCAGAGATGCGTTATTAAACACACACTGAATGGCAGGTAAGATATAAGTAACACTCCGACAGTGAGCAGTACTGTGGTCACACCCTCCCATCTTAGTGTTTCTCCGTGCCGGGAGGCAGCTTTACTAGCCACGATCAGGAGAAGAACTGATGTAACAATGAGATTTGTGTAGGAGAAGATACTCAACGCAGCAATACTGACAGGAAAGTACTGTGGTAACCAGGTTGGTACACTGGGCGAGAGGTAATCATAAGCGCAGCCATAGTCTATGTAGCTTAAGTGGATTGTGTCTCTGGTGTAAAGTAGGTTCCCCACAAGTAATGGAGTGTACCAACAAAGCGCTAGGAGCCACAAAACAGAACAGATTTTATGTCCTAACCGTGTGGTCCAGGTTCTAGTTCTCAGAGGATACTTCACTGTTATCAGTTTCAGAGTGGTCATAGCACATGTCAGCAACACTGTCACTGGAACACAAGCCCACGTGACATTTACCTCCACATGACAGAGCAACTCTCCAACAACCCAACGATCTGATATTATTGCCAGAGTACCAGGGAATACTCTGAATACTGTTTGTATCAAGTCACAAACAGCCATGTGCTGCATCACTATTATTATCACTTTATGGAGTTTGATGGCTCTATATTTGATAGTGGCTATTAAAATTAGACTGTCCCCTATGAGTGACGACAGAAGAACTGTAAAGTTCCACAATATGAGAAGTGACCGCTCTTCGTCATCTCTGATAGCATATAATAGCGTTTTGTTGTCCGTTTGCATGTTCAACAGAATGTAACCTGGTCAAGAATGTTTGGTTAACAGAATATTATTTACCCGCTTTCATTAAAAACAAATTTCAACAAAGATAACTCTGTCAACGGTGTAAAATTGTTTTATTCAGCGTGTTTTAAAACCAAGGATTCCTAAGACAGTGTTGAAAAGTTGTCAAATTTGCTATGAAAAAATAAACACGCGACCGATTCCCAAAATGCTGGCTTAAAATGCCACCTCCCAGTCCCAAATACCGACACAGTTCTGAGGCACGTAATGAGAACTTGATCAAATATATAGATAAACATTATTCACAATTACGTAAAACGTAGCTACTTTTTTTTAGTAAAAATTTTTGTGAAAATTTTGATTTTTTTCGGAAAATCAGGTAGACTGACAGAACCACAGAATAGAGGAGAAATCACAAAAGTAAGCTGAATTTAATAATCCTCACTCCATGACATGATACATTTCCAGTTCTGCTCTCCCACAAGCTGCTCAACAACAAATTATCTCAAGCTCAAGTTGATAGACCGTGTGAGACTGGTATTATCTCTGAGAAGTTCACAGGAGCAATTAACCTACACAGGGCTTGTTAAAATATTGTTATTAGAATTATATACTTTCTAGCTTTGAGCAGTTCTTTCTAAATTTGGAATACTATTAACTATAATATATTAACAGTTACTTACAAACTTCCTGCCTTCTATAATCTTTCTATTATTGGATGTTTTTAATCTTAATTTGTAATCTGTTTGTTGATTTCTCAACAAGGTACTATCATGGCTATTTTAACCAAACCGTACTCTTCCATAACATTAAGATTTAAACCCCCATATTTCACTCAGATGTGGATATATGGAGTCGAAAAATTAGACCAATCACAATGCTGGCAAGCATGACCGCGCCACTAGTATTCACAATACTATTTACCCCCTATACTATTATACCCCCTTTAATTTTATTGTTTTTCAGGCATTAAGACTCATCGAGAGTAGTTCAGTAATGTCCTTAGCAACACGATTTACCTGAAATGATATTAATTTGAGGAACCGTCCGCAAATGCAAATTGATACCGAGAATGAAATCGGTCGCTCGCTTTTCCCATTCATTCACGGCTTACGAATTGTAATAAAGCTTATTTTCCACGCCGGCCTTCGCTGCCGACCAAAATATGGCTTCACGCCGCCGCCTATGTGTTTTACGGCGGCGCCCATGTCTGGTCTTGAGAACAGTAGTGCACCAGTTCTCTTGAAAACAGTAGACCAAGGGTTTCCTTCACCTGAGAACAGTAGTGCACCAAATACCAATTCTCCTCGAAACAGTAAAGCATTTAAAGTGATTCATGGACCGTTTCCAGGGGTGTAGGAAGAGGGGGGGGGGTGGCGACCGCCCGCGCCCCCCCCCCCCCATAAAATCTGGAAAAGGGGCGAAAAGGGGCCAACTCTAAGAGTTTGGCCCACTCATGAAGAAAATCAGTATTCAGTTGAGTGCCCTGCCGGTATTTTTGACTCTTGTTATAACAGTTACATGCTCGTTCCCATCTCCAGAATGGTTGTAAGGTAAAACGCCAGCACCCTCAAGATAACATTGTCATTTTTCAATAACCTTCTCTGGATTTCTACAGTTCATACAGTTCTACAGTTCCATAGGTATACAAATGTAAATAAACCTCTTCAGCTCACATTTAAGTAAACTACCTCTTCTTACTTCTATCATACTAGAAGACGTTTGGGACTGTTTCTTGGATTACTTGGGAACAGAGATAGGCAAAAACACTAATATTTTTCTTTAAAATTTTACGGTATTGTGGCAGTATTAAGTATTTACGGTAATTTCTAGTAAATTTTTAAACTGTATGCTGTTTGTTGTAATTTTAGAGCATGATTGACGTGTTTTGTTGGTCAATTTTACTATATCAGTAAAGACGATTTACACATGTATTTTAAAAGCTCCTGCTAAAACAAACTTTCCGTATCACTTATATGTTTTAAATAATCCCCCTCTAGCTTTATCAGTTGGTTTAATTTTCTTATCTTATAATGGCTCACTGACCTGACGTTATGTCATTAATATTGTGCAGTATCAAATGTGATTTAACTCGTACATTTACAACAAACAGTATAAAAGCGCTGAAAATTAGCCACAAAGTGACCCTTTGTTGAGGACAATTTTTAACAGGGTTGCATAAAAAGGAAATGCAGCTATTGTAGCATTCTTAGAATTTTGATGTGGGGAAACTTTAAAACTTTGTCGTTATGGTCAAATAAAATCCATATTTTCTACAATACGGAGCTAAATGATAAAATAAATTTGAACGAATGAATTAAATTTTCTCGAATAAAGCTTGCATCTCTATTTCTCAACGGATTTCCAGTCAATTATAATTCAAAGGCTGCAATAATTTTAACAAAGTAGCCGTAAGATAAGGTCTTATCTATTCAGTACTATTTTTAACTGATGAGGAATAACATAATTATTATCATTATTCCAAATTATTCATTGCATTTGTTGCGTTCTTCTTTTTTAACTGTATGCTGTTTGTTGGTAATTTTAGAGCATGATTGACGTGTTTTGTTGGTCAATTTTACTATATCAGTAAAGACGATTTAAACATGTATTTCGAAAGCTCCTGCTAAAACAAACTTTTCGTATCACTTATATGTTTTAAATAATCCCCCTCTAGCTTTATCAGTTGGTTTAATTTTCTTATCTTATAATGGCTCACTGACCTGACGTTATGTCATCAATATTGTGCAGTATCAAATGTGATTTAACTCGTACAATTAATTTCTTTATTTAACGTTTCGTGTTCAAATTGTATTATAGAACACTATTTTAGTTCATGGCTCAATGTTTAGTATGACATTCAAAGATTTAAAATCACGCTTTGGTATTTAACTGTACATTCTTTTGCTTCTTTCGAGCTTCTACCTACATGTGTCTTTTACGCTGCGCATTACTTGTATCCGCGTAATGTAAGGTGAAGAGGAGGTTATTTTCACAGCCATCTTAACTTATTGAACTATCACTACTCATACTGTTACTTCAATCTGATAACATTCCATAGTCAGTCTAATCTAATACACTGAAATTACCTGCATAGCTGAAATAGTTTATTCAACAGCAAGGCCAAATTTAAGATCAGTTTAGCCTTTGAAAGTTAATAACTGCTTTCTTCGTTTTTATTCTTAACCTCATGAATTTGAAACAAACAATTTGCAAAACCAATTCTTGCAGGGTTGTTGCCATAGGTTATCTCACGGATTCCTGGCCATGGTGGAGGAGCATGTATATTTCGACACTGTCAATATCACGTGACCTAGGGCCTGACACAGGTTTCAACTTACTAGTAACAGAGTGAAACACGATTAGTTTCCATTTTAAATAGGGGCATAGGACATAAGGGCGGTACTTTGTTAGAAGGTGTAGCCACTTCACACCCTGGCTCCATGATACGAAGAGTTTTATTTAATTCTAGATGATAAGATCGGATATAATGTTTTCTTCATAATTTATGAATAAAAATATTATTAATAATCGGATAAAAAAGTAATTACCATGATAATGGGCGCCATATCTAATAACGTTTACTAATGTTTATTGTTCAATAATTTTATAATAACCTTGTTGCAGTCGATCCTACATATTATACTGTGCCTTTCTATACGTTAAAATTGTCAAGGTGCACAGAGTGTTATATTCTATTTTGTGGTTTTAGTAAAATCCAAAAACACCTGTCACTTAGGCGATATAGGTTAAAAACCCTGAAATGTTAAGCGATAGAGGTTTAAAACCCTGAAATGTTAAGTGATCGCTTGGAAAATTGTTTCAATTTGGTCTTATATCAGCTTATTCTAGCTCGTGTAGATCGTTTTAATAATTATTACGGTATCGTTCTCATATTATTTAGACATTTTGCCCTGTAGGACTAGGGCTATCGAGACAAATTGCATACCAAGATGATCTCGATGCAGAATGACTATACTAAGGACCTTGTGTAGTCAAAAATTGTGTATACGAAGTACATACTCAACTCCACTCTGCATACTCAACTCCACTCTGCATACTCAACTCCACTCTGCATACTCAACTCCACTCTGCATACTCAACTCCACTCTGCATACTCAATCCACTCTGCATACTCAACTCCACTCTGCATACTCAACTCCACTCTGCATACTCAACTCCACTCTGCATACTCAACTCCACTCTGCATACTCAACTCCACTCTGCATACTCAACTCCACTCTGCATACTCAACTCCACTGTGCTTACTCAACTCCACTCTGCATACTCAACTCCACTCTACATACTCAACTCCACTCTGCTTACTCAACTCCACTCTGCATACTCAACTCCACTCTGCATACTCATTACTCAACTTCACTCTGCATACTCAACTCCACTTTGCATACTCAACTCTGCTACTAGATAAGAGTAACTGTAGCATGATATATTCGTAAATTATAATTCTTCAAAAATTCAGCAAGCTAGGTTTCCTCACGAAAAATACTTGACACAATAAGAAATTACCAATATTATGCCTATCCAGATGAAGGAGGTGGAAGTCAGGCCACTCCGAAAGAGAGTTATCCTGACTCTATTTATAGTTCTGACTATATCAGCTGGATTCCTCAGAGTGATACCCCTAGCTATCCTCGTCCCTGGCTCGATGGAAATGAACATGACCTGCACTGAAGTTGCATTCCTGGTGGCCGCCCATCCTTTAGCCACCATACCAGCCACAATGATGTACCCTCTTATAAGTGGGTGGAAGTCCAGCATATATATTCTTACTGTCGGGACAATTGGAATGCTGGGATTTTCTTCATTCACATATGCTCCACTTGCTGGTAGATTGGGTTACTTCTATATCGGCCTTATTGGTCGTTCATTGACTGGGGCAGCTGATGCTTTGAGTAGCATCAAGATTGGTGTTGGTTGGACTATAATTTTGGACGGGGATCTTGCAAAATCCTCCGCGGCATGGGCAGTGTTATCTAATATGGGCAAGGGCATAGGTTGCTACATTGGGACATTGCTGTCTACTCATTTTGGTTTTCCCGTGACAATGGGCATAGCAGGGGTCTCCTGGTTTCTACTCTCAGTCCTGTTTGCCTTAATTTATCCTCAGAAAGATGAGGAACTTGTCCCATTGATAAAGGATTCAGCGAGCAAGTGCAAGAAAGAGGAAACTTTGGCAGAGCAGTATCAGCGTCACTTCTCTTTGGACACTCTTGTCTATGGATGGGTTCCCATGCTGAGTATTGGGGCGTGCATTGTGTTTGTGGAGTCTATTCTGGTACAGTTCTACATAGAAGAATACAATAATACCATTGATTGGGGCGGGAAAGTGATAGGAATAGGATCATCAATCTATACAATCTCTACATTCGTTACAGGGCCCATTGGAGTGCGATTTCGTGCCCTACAATATTTATACCTAATTTGTGGCCTGGCCGGTGTGGGCTTTCTGCTACTGTTTCTTGGACCACTTATCTCAGTCCCTAATGTAGCAGACATCACTGTATCTGCAGTTGCTTTTTGTGCAATTCTAGTGTGCAGTAGCGCAATTCAGTTTGCCTCTCTATCATATACTGCTCAGATACTGAGTAGAAGTGCTAAGACGGATGTGGCCATGTCAACTGCTATGAATGTTTGGAACAATGGGTATAACTTAGGTGCTGTTCTGGGACCAATCTTTGCTTTGAATCTTCATAGGCTTTCTTTCTTGGAAGACTACAAAACAGTTTTTGCGATAGGAACTCCTTTCTTTATTTTCTCAAGTTTAACTGTTCTCATAAAACTACTTCATCAGAAATTTGGACAGGAAGCTAAATACCCACATAGTGATTCAGGGGACAATTCTATCAATCATGATGATAAATGATAATTATTGTTTGTAAAGAACAAACAAGAAGACCAAAACTACACGGGTATGGGTAACCAGACCAGACTGGGACCAAAATATTGACACTGAAAGCTGCAAGCTTATTTTCGACTTTTTCACCACTATGGAATGAAAATGTTTGTGTTACAATTTGATTGCTGATGTAATTTCATTTTTGTTTTGGTTTCCTTTTATTACATATGATTATGGAGTTTGTTAATCCATTATATCTATAAAATAGTTTTCAAATTTCAATCTGTTTTTCATTTCGTTTATCTTGCATGATTCATCAGAATCAAGTCAAAAACAATAACAGCATGAATGATCTAAGCAAATGTTCAGAGTATAATATGCCCGGGTCCATACATAATGCTCATGCTAGTACTAGTAGGTATTTTAGTTGTAACGGGAGGCAACATGTATAACAGTTATAGAGGGAGAAGAGTTTGTAGATGTGACATCATTTTCATCTGCACTTGCTTGTCTAAATAGAAGGTTGATTGGAATTTGGAAGACTTCAAAATTATCATTATCATACTTCAATACAGAATTTTCATAATTGATAATAATCTAACACTAATAAAATAAGTGTTAGATTTTTTTGAGGGAGAAAACGATTTGCCCAAAAAAACCGCGTTATAACGAGTTGCAGTACCGGTACTATTTCCATTATGCATTAGCTTTGGCCGGTGATTAAGCGGGGGAAAACAATGTTCGTGTGATCGGTTATCTTTTCACTAATACTAATAGTAATCAAATTCGAACAATAAAACATATAACCTGACCTGTTGTGTGGACAGAGACAATTGGCTTGGCGAAACGAATCGCTACCCCTTTCCCTAACCCTTATCTTAGCACTAGCCACTACACACTAGCCCTAACCCTGGGTCTAACCTTAAAATTAATCCTAACTGTAAACTTTACTATAACCATTAACCATAACTTTCACCTACCCATGTGCCCACACGTACTAGTAGTAGTACTATAATACTATTACTACGCCGCGCGTACGTGACGCGTTAATTGTTTCACAAGAGCTCTGGTTATATATATATTATGTGGATTATAGAACAAACCATAACCCCATCCCTAACAGAAACACGAACACTATAAGTATTACTATACCTAGAGCCACAGGCACTAGCAGTTATTAAGCGTCAGGGATTCGGTCCGCTTACCAATAATGAATAAAAACGATTTGGACTTGGATTAACATCAAAATAAAAATGTTTTGGATTCATGCTCGCTACCACGTACCCACGTAGCACTGGCAGTTTACCGTTACGGCATAATTCGCTCACACTGGGTATCATTATGCCTTGTGTAGCTTTTAGAGCGTTCATATAAAACCAAAGACCCAGTTGTAATTGTATCATGGTGTCAGAATAAAACAAATATTCAGAATAAAACAAATATTATATTCAAATCTCTTTATTCAACAATATTAAATCATTATAGAACCTAATTTGTGGCTTGATCGTTATGTTAGGGCTATTCTGTTAGCTGATGCTGACAGGCACTGCATGGGGCAGAGACTTAGGACCATTACGCTGGAGGCTTACAATGACCCTTTTTGAACCCCATGGCAGTGCTAGTTTTATTATGGTACAAATTGTAAATCGAAGTTATGAAAACGATCAAGTCACTCCTGTTTTACACTATCAACAGCTACTTAAAACAACCTAGATTGTACAACTCACTTTGAAGATTAAACTGTTAAGTGATGAGTGATTGGGCTCATTAAACATTTTAGTAGCGGAGACATGCGGATCAGCTTCTTGAGGTTCTAATAGTTCATTCAGACAAGAAGTTTTATTTTTTCAAATTTAGTCGTTCAAGCTGCCTGAGTTCAGAAAGTTTGCCAAAGGGGCCCAGGTATTCTTGTCACCTTTACCCTGAGACGAGAGAATGACTTTTTTTACCTTTGATTTGAATACACCATGAGTGATTTCAAGGTCGTTCAGTGCCAACATCTGACGGAATGAATTCCAAAGGCAACTAGATTTGTAAACGAAACTGTTTGAGGTCGGTGTTAAATGGTGTCGGTTAAAATGAAAGTAATTACTGTCTACAAAGCTTGCTTAAAATTGAATGTCCATTATTTTGATTTTTGTTATTGTCATGTGAGTATTAGTAAGCAATGATTCTACTTGCCACAACAAAGAAAAAACCTTAAAGCTTTTGTTTGCAGTTAACGGGTGATACTCGTAAAATATTTGTTCCAAGACCGTCGACGAGTCCAACTCGGCGCGCGTCTTGGTAGGTTATACTTATACTTATAAACCTACAAGTTTGCAGTTGCGATGCTCAGTGCTTATATTATGTATAAAATATACCTGAACAATTGACAATGCATTGTAATGTAATCCGTTTTATTAATGTCACCCATCTTGTTATGTTGGCGTTACCCAGTTTTCCTTCGCATGTTTTAAGAACAAAGAAACTCTCACACGTCACTTACAGTTAAACGTCTTTTAAACATTCTGATACACAGTATGACAATTAATTACCTCAACTGTTCACTTTTTGGTCTTTGACATTGACATGACAAAACTATTGATCATGGTGCATATGTATGGACCCGGGCATTTTATACTCTGAACATTAGCTTATAAGATAATTCATGCTGTTATTGTTTTTGACTTGATTCTGATGAATCATGCAAGATAAACGAAATGAAAAACAGATTGAAATTTGAAAACTATTTTATAGATATAATGGATTAACAAACTCCATAATCATATGTAATAAAAGGAAGCCATAACAAAAATGAAATTACATCAGCAATTGTAACATAGACATTTTTATTCCATAGTAGTGAAAAAGTCGGAAATAAGCTTGCAGCTTTCAGTGTCAATATATTGGTCCCAGTCTGGTCTGGTTACCCATACCCGTGTAGTTTTGGTCTTCTTGTTTGTTCTTTACAAACAATAATCATTTATCATCATGATTGATAGAATTTTCCCCTGAATCACTATGTGGGTATTTAGTTTCCTGGCCAAATTTCTGATGAAGTAGTTTTATGAGAACAGTTAAACTTGAGAAAATAAAGAAAGGAGTTCCTATCGCAAAAACTGTTTTGTAGTCTTCCAAGAAGGAAAGCCTATGAAGATTCAAAGCAACGATTGGTCCCAGAACAGCACCTGCATTATACCCCATGTTCCAAACATTCATAGCAGTTGACATGGCCACATCCGTCACAGCACTTCTACTCAGTATCTGAGCAGTATATGATAGAGAGGCAAACTGAATTGCGCTACTACACACTAGAATTGCAGCAAAAGCAACTGCAGATACAGTGATGTCTGCTACATTAGGGACTGAGATGAGTGGCCCAAGAAACAGTAGCAGAAAGCCCACACCGGCCAGGCCACAAATTAGGTATAAATACTGTAGGGCACGAAATCGCACTCCAATGGGCCCTGTAACAAATGTGGAGATTGTATAGATTGATGATCCTATTCCTATCACTTTCCCGCCCCAATCAATGGTCTTATTGTATTCTTCTATGTAGAACTGTACCAGAATAGACTCCACAAACACAATGCACGCCCCAATACTCAGCATGGGAACCCATAGTAGATGGGAAATTGTGAAGGCCAGTCATCAAGTAGCCCCCAGCCACTCACAGCACGCCCTCAGGTCACGTGACAGCACGTCACAAGGGTCACGTGACAGATCACATGTCATGTAACCACGTGACAAGCTCGTTAATTAAATGTCAAGGTCACGTGACAAGATAATTGACCAATAAGGAGTCAGAACGTCATGATGAATCAATCAATAATCCCGACTAAAGGATCTAAAGTCTGATTAAACGGTTGCCAAGCAGGTTCCTGTTACTTGATTACCGGTCACGTGTTTAGCTTAAGCATCATGTGACATGAATGTTATTTGAACCTCGAGATCACGTGACAGGAGTCACTTGATTACCCGTCAGAACGTCATGATGAATAAATTAATAATCCCGACTAAAGGATCTAAAGTCTGATTAAACGGTGTGTCAAACAGTTCTGTCACTTGATTACCCGCCATGTGTTTAACTTTAGCATCATGTGACACCGTCACGTGTTTAACTTTAGCATCATGTGACATGAATGTTATTTGAAACTCTAGGTCACGTAACAAATTAATTAATGACGTTTTGCCGTCAAGTTTATCCATTCAGGGTCACATGACATAAACACATGTAGCATGAACCATGTTTAACCAACGAGAAACGTACATCTGCACCGTCCTCTCGATCCTAAACCAATTATGAATTCACAAGTAAGATAATCACGTGACCGTTCAAAAAATAAGGTGATGTTTAATCTTCATTATTCGTAACGTGTTAAATTTTAGCATCATTTGACATGACTGTTATTTGAACCTCGTATGATATTTATAATGATTCGATTTGTAATTTATTACTGTACAATTAAAACACACTAATTTAAAAAGCGAAATAAATAAATAATAATCAATATTAGACATTAGTCGATACTTAAAAGTTCGATGGTCCCCCCTTCCATCCAGCCAGAAATGACTTTTGAAAGGCCCTCCTCAAAAAGTATTACCTCATCATAGAGAGAGGACCTTTCAAAAATCATTTCTGACTGGATGGTCACAGAGCCAAATTTGGCCGTGAACGACACTCCCTTGCTATACTTCAGTTTTTTTTGGGATACTGAGGTGATGGTTACGGCCGTTTGAGATAGCATTTGTGGAATCTCATCATCAGAGAGTGTTGGACACTCCAGGCACATGCTTTGCGCATCCAAAAGAGGTAGCGTTGAGTGACAACGGGGGCATTGATAAGTCTCGTGTTCTCTCAGCGACTTTATGTTCTTATAGATTCCATTCAGAACATAACTTGCCTCCACCTGAGAAAATATCGAATTTTGAGTTCGAATGGCAATCTTGATTCTTAAATATAAATCGACCGGTTTGAGCTTAACAAGACGTCCATAAAGGGTAGACATGATCAATGAGTGTTTGAGAAAAATAAAGTAACGTTTAACAATAGTAGTAAACTTAATTTACAAACTGGTAAAGTAACAGATCTAAAGTGAAGATGATATAGAGACCAATGAATATGTCATCAATCACAATTAAGAAAAATTATCTGTGATTAAGAAAAATTATCTGAACGAAAATAGTACTTACATTTTTTCCCATTAGCCTCCTGGCCGTCCTTTTGATGTCTTTCGCCCAAACATTAAACGAGTGAGTTTTTAGCTCAAATGGAACTTGAACAACTATTTTAATCTTAAGATAAGCATCGATTGGTTCAACCTGGACCAGACGGCCGTAGAGAGCAGACATGGTGAGAAATTGAGATGGTAAAACTAAGATGAGGTCTGAGGAAAACTGAGATTGTAAACGGAACTAATTAATTTACAAACAAGTTGTTGTATTTATACAAATACCCACAGCGAGCGTGAAAACCTTAGATCTGACAGATGAGCGGGAGGGAAACCCTATTCATAGATCTGACAGATGTGCGGGGGAAACCTTATTCATAGATCTGTAGGTAGCCGCAAAGAGATGGTCGCCCTCACCTAAATCAGTTCCAATATAATGATGTGGAACTTGGATGGTTTAGATCAAATTCACGGACAAATTTCCTGTAATTACACCAGGTTGACAACTTGTTTAATTTCTGCTCGCCCTAACTTATCAGTTGGAAAATAATGTTGCAAAAATTGGACAGTAAACACCAGCTGACGTCAATTTCTTACAGTTTTATCAGATTGATAATCTTAAAAATTCGGTGTTTTTAATGAGTGCTTATTAAAGGAACCGTTAAAGTATCATTAATCTGATAAAAATTTGACAACAACTGTGAGAACGTTTCTGGAGTATAAGAAATTTCTTAATATGAAAGAGAATCTAATTAATATTTCCTGATAAACAATCAACGTCATACTTGTGACTCAAACCGCTCACCCCCTCCCCTAGAATATAGAATCGATATATCTACCAATGAATGTGGTTAAGTTACATGATATCATGTGAGTGAGGTTCTTAATTCATGTTACGTAATATATTGGTTTATAAGCAAGTACAACTAAGAAAAAATTCAGTTCTTGTTGTGGCAGTTCTACTTTGTTGCTTAACATATCATGTTGACTCGACAGATTACTTGTGTTAGATGTGATAAAACCCTAGAATATCGTCGTTATCGCCGTCATCTCACGTCTTGTCATGGACCCGGACGATTTTGTCCAACGTGCTGTGTGGAAATAAACTTGGAAGGCAGTGAACTTACAGAGCATCTTTTGAACTGTCAGAAAAAATGGTAAATGCTTGAAGTCAAAATATTTCTTTTTAGTACTATTTTAAAGGCTGTTACAGTCCATGATTTAAATCGAATTTGTCCTTTCCTTAGTGCAAGTTATTTTAAACCATCATCCGAAATTTTGTAAGTTTTCAATTATTCAAGAGTTGTATTTACTCAGGTTCATCTGCCCAAACTGTGAGGAAAAGTTTTCTACTGGTAGAGCTAGGAATATACACCAGGTCAGATGTCAAAACGAGCAGGGTCATAGCTCACGGGGCAAGAGGAGAAGGGTTAACGATCCTCCTGGTACAACAAGTGCAGCAAATGGTTTATTCAAAATTATTGAGTTTTGTTCAAGTCCAGACTCACCACTTGTTGTAGAGACCCTCCACGAAGAATCTAGTCGTCTTGCTGACATCATAGGGTAATTTAATGCTCGAATTATATGACTGAATTTCAATAAAATTCCAACCTTTTACTTTACTTTCATCTATTGAACGGTATGAAGATTAAGGCTATTAATATTAATTTCTCAGGTTACAATTAGAGTTTTACACCTCAGCAAGATTCTACTTAAGTGTGGTTGTTACAATGGAGCGTACGATAAACGATAATGAGGATGGTACATTCTCTTTTACAAGCTCCCCTGCCTCCAACCTGCTTCCATCCACAGAAATCAATGATGAGGTCTACCGTCACATTGAGATCCTAGCTCAAAAGATGGACGAATTTTTACGGAACGGTGAGTCAAATAGATGATATTATTTATATCGTATCCGAATCTGGCTTTGGGTAATTATGATTAGAGTGAAAATAATACAAATAAAACTAAAATGTTACATAATTTCAGGATCTGGTTGGATACTGAAGGGGCTTACACATGCTCACCTAAACATCACAAAATACAATCCCATGGCGTTTGGAAGACACATCCCACTTCCTGCAGCTATTAAAGAACGAAGGGAGACACTCCTTAACATCCAGAACAACGACAACATGTAAGATAATTAGTTCCCGCTTCATAGTTTCATTACTCTCTTGCTGTTACAAAATTTCACATCTCATGTGAGGTTACCAGAGCTAACTATCACATGAACATGTTTGATCATGTTTGATGAATATTTGGAGTTTAAACTATCTAACCATAAATCTAACAATCTGCAGGTGTTTAAAGTGGGTAACAATAGCAGCTCGACATCCATACCCGAAGGATGATGGTAATGCATCTCGTTTAACATACTACAAGCAATTTGAGAACGAGATTGATGACACGGGTATAGTGTGGCCGATAACACTACAACAGATACCCAAGTTTGAGTTACTGAATAGGTAAGCAAAGCTAATTGAAGAACAAATCACAACAATTCTAGTTTTTAAAACCTAACGGACAAAAAATAAACTGTAACTAAATCTTCAGAGTAAGGATAAATGTAGTGGGCTATGACGAGGATAATGAGACAGCTCCGTTTTACCCTGTATATGTTTCAAAATCAACACATGCTGAACATCTAACGGTTAACACATTGATAATTAGCAACGAAAACACCACACATTTTGTACTAATTAAGTCCCTCAACGCCTTACTGAGAAAACCGAACACACGAAATCTTAAACACCACTGTGTCAGGTTACTTTTGTTTTTATGAGTTCAATACTTTTCCCTACCGATAGATTAAATTTTAATGAGGGATTGATAATGGTTACATGCTAAAAAGTTTACTAAAGAAGTTCATTTATTTTCTAACTTTCAGATTGGATGAGAGATTATTACAGTGATTTGTTAAAGTCTCACTGATTTTTATCTGACAGGTGCTTTCACGGGTTTTGTAAGGAGAGTAATTTGATTAAACATCAAGAAAAGTGTATCAGATTTCGTGCGCAAGGCACACAGTTTCCAGAGGATGATCATCTGTTTTTCAAATCGTATCGGAGAATGGTGAAATGTCCTGTTTACATCGTTGCAGGTACATTATATCATTCAATTCAACTGCAAATCATGTCATTAGTGGGGTAAACCTAAAATTATAGATTCTTGTAAGTTGGATCCTAGTCAATTGAGACTGTAAACTTGTGGTTCTAATTAAGCAGTTATTGTTCTCTAATAGTCTAATGTTACAAATTCTTCAGATTTTGAATCATATCTGAAAGATGTTGCCGATCAGAACACGGGACCTTCAGGGGTTAGACTAAGTTACCATTTCTTTATGTTACGCATGATGTTAACTAGTATACTAATAATGTATTAGGGAGTAGATTAACATGAAGCAGATTTTATGAACGAATCGTGTTTTCAGGGTACTCAACGATTGAAGGAACACAGTCCATGCGGCTTTGCATACAAGGTGGTGACTGAATTTGAGGACTACAACCAACCTATCGTGGTTCATCGTGATAACGGAGCAGGCAATGTTGCTGAGATGTTTGTCAGCATGATGCATGAGGAATACGAACGTCTCAGAAATTTAATCCATGCTGATGAAGATATGAAGCCGCTCAGTACAGCACAACGTCGTGCATTTAAGGCCTCAACAATCTGTTACCTGTGCAATGAACTGTTTACTGAAGATAACGGAAGGGTTAGAGATCATGACCATTACACGTAATTAATTATCTTTTCACCAAACATATACTTTCAAAGCTTTCCCGCTTGTTATCTTATTGTCAAAAATATATTCTCTTAATTCAGCAATGAAAATTCAGATTATAGAATATACAATTCTCTGGAATTAACAGAAACTGTTTTCAGAGGTGATTATATAGGTGCAGCTCATTTTACATGCAACTTTGAAAGAAGAACAGACAAACATCTTCCAATCATTTTCCACAATTTCCGAGTAAGTTTGTTACACATTCATGTAATTTGATGCTTCTTTAATGGATTTGATGCAAGGCTAATATCTAATTAGTCAAATGAGTTGTTCTTAAAGAATAAATTATTCCAGGGTTACGATTCTCACCTCATTATTAAGGCTCTAGCAGCACAAACTGATGATTTGACTGATATAACAATCATTCCTAATTCTATGGAGAAGTACATATCTGTTACAACTAAGGAATTCAGGTTTAGGATACTTTGTTGGATAATACATGCTCCCAAAAAGAATCAGAGATAATTCTAGCTTCACTGTGTTTGTGATCAAATGCATGATTTAATCTTTTGTAACTGAAATTAGCATTATAGATTGATTATTGTCAGGAATGAAAATCAGTCTAAAACTCAATATTCCCCAGATTTATCGACTCTATGCAACATTTGAGTGCATCCTTGGACAAGTTAACGAAAAACCTAGCTAACGGTGGTCTGGATAACTTTAAATGTACTAGAGATTTTATCGATACTGAACATGATGGTTGCGATCAGAAATTTGAATTGCTCACTAAAAAAGGAGTTTATCCATATAGTTACATTGATGATGCAGCCAAGTTTGATGAGGGGCTCCCCCCACAAAGCTGCTTCTACAATGACATGACAGATGAGGCATTGTCTGATGAAGATTATGTACTAGTACAGGAAGTATGGTCTACATTCAACTTACAGTGTCTTGGAGACCTCCATGATTTATATGTAATTTCTGACGTTTTGCTTTTGGCGGATGTGCTTGAAAAGTATAGAAACATGTGCTGGACTCGCATGGGTCTGGAAGCTCTCTGTTATGTCTCTCTTCCGTCACTCACGTTTGATGCATGTATGAAGTTAACCGGAAGGAAGCTTGAGATTATCAAGGATATTGACATGCTACAAATGATTGAGCTTGGAATCAGAGGTTGGTACTTAAGTATCACAATCAATCTTTTTTACCCAACCCAAAAATACATAATTAACTTTCTATAGAAAGACAGCTAATGTAACATATGGACAGGTGGAGTAAGCGTCATATCACATCGACATGCTAAAGCAAACAATCCGAGGATTCCTGGCTTTGACCCCAACTTACCCGAGTCTTACTTACTATACATCGATGCCAATGTAGGTTTCATTATATTTGTTATTTTCAAACGGTCTTTAAATCTATTTTTGTGTATGAATGGTTTCAGAATTAAACTAACTAATTAAATTAGTTTCAGAACTAAAAACTAATTTGTAATATCTCAGAACCTCTATGGGTATGCCATGAGTGAGAAAGTACCTGTTGACGGTTTTAAATGGGATAATGATACAGTCTGGACACGTGACATGATAATGGATCTGGATGCAAATGATACTAAGGGGTATATATTTGAGGTAGACTTGGAAATACCAGAGAATATACATGATAAAACGGATATGTACCCTCTCTGTCCTGAACATCTAGAGATATCTGAGAACATGATCTCACCAAAATCCAGGTAATTACAAACCATTTTTCTCATTTTGCAGTCATATAACACTAACTAGAATGTTCCAATTAACGGGCAATGTTGTGATATTTGATACACCTAAAATTATGTGGTCAGTTCTAAGAACGAATGAGATTAGAGAATTATAGTCACGTGGTACATGGAGTTGTCTCATTCCCATCACTCAGTACACACGGCTATAATATATCAATTCTAAAATACTCGTCTTCAGGGAAATCAGAGGTCGCAGAAAGAAAGCTCCAAAGTTCAAGGCAATCAAATTGGCGCCCAACCTACAGTCCAAGTCGGCATATGTCACTCATTTAAGGAACTTGCAGTTTTATCTCTCCCAAGGTGTTGTACTTGTAAAAGTACACCGGGTCATCTGTTTCAACCAAGCAGCCTGGATACAGCCCTACATTGCAGAGAACACCAGGTTGCGCCAGCAAGCAACTGATGACTTTATGAGGGATTACTACAAGCTGCTCAATAATGCATTTTTCGGTAAAACCATGGAAAATGTGCGGAAACGTGTCAAAATTGTCCTTGTAAACAACAGTAGAGGTCATTTTTGGCAGACCTCCAAACCTACTTTTAAGCGTTTTCAGATTTTTAATGAAAGCCTTGTAGGTGTTGAGCTTGCACAAACAAATTTGACGCTTGATAAACCAATTTATGTTGGTTTTACTGTGCTGGAGTTATCAAAACTCCTAATGTTTAAGTTTCATTACACGGTCATGCAAGCCAACTTTGACAAACTGGAACTATGCTTCACTGACACAGACAGTTTCCTTTACCACATTTACTGCAAGAACCTGTACTTGGAACACCTGGAGAGGCTAAAGAATCACTTTGACTTCTCAAAGTATCCTAGAGATCATCCGCTGTATTCAGATACAAACAGAGCAGTAGTTGGAAAATTCAAAGACGAAACTAATGGAGTAGCAATCGTTGAGTTCATAGGCAAGTTATTGTTTGTAGTTTAGTGGTTAAATTTAAAAAAGTCCATAAACCTTCAATTTCTTTGTTATTCATTTCAATAGAAACATAAGTTATATTAACCAAATTCAATCTTAGGGCTTCGCTCAAAGTGTTACTCTATTCTAACTGGAGCTGGAAAGCAAAAGAGCACGGCTGCTGGTGTGAAACACAATGTCCGTAACCGAAAACTGAACCATGATCTCTATAGACAAGTCTTGTTCAACACAATGAGAAATCCTGATACAGAAGATTCTGACACAGAAGATCACTTTATAGAGCAAAAGACTTTTCGATCACAGAAACATGTGATTTTCACCATAAATCAGAGAAAAGTTGGACTAACAAGATATGATGACAAACGATATATTTTGTCAGATGGGGTATCAACACGTGCACATGGAAATTTTAAAAATGTGCAAGGTGGCTGATGCTTTAAATTTCATTTTTGGTTCAATCTTTCTTTTTTTTTAGTTTTAATTGATTTTGTAACTTGTATATATTGTAATGTTAGATATTCAATTTATTTGATAATTTGTTTATGAAACGGTTGTTTATTTGACTCATGGGAAAAGTAAAACAGTTCAAATTTAAATCAAAGTACAAAATAAGTACATGAATCATATAATTATAATTTTTAATCTCTATTATATAATTTCATGATTTTGATATCATTAGATCTTAAATTAGTGGTAAAATCATGAAAAACTTTTGAAAATTTAACTCTTTTTTCTAACTGCTTGATAAAATATACACAGTATTCTCCACACGTCAAACTATGAAATCCTTGCAAAACCTGATCCTGGAAAGCTATTTTCTTCCCCAAACAAAAACGTTGCAAACTTGTACGGTAGTCTACAGGGAAGGAACCATTATCATATAACCTTCCAAAAGAATCCAGATAATAACAATTATTCCCTCTAATTACAAGCGCAGTCCAATGTGATCCAGGCAATGTAGAATTATCCACATTGATTACGATTGAATATTCATTATCCCCAAAACTTGGAATTTGGTCACATGGAAAGGTTCCTTTAAACGTTGGCTGATTCTTTAGCAAATCATCAATCTCATCAGTACTCAATGCTGTCGACCTCAAGCTCATAGCACCTTGATGCTTCTATCTGAGTTAATTTCAATGATTCGATCGTAGTAAGCGTAAACTAGCAGAATGAGTCCCTCAGCTGCAGCGTTATCAAACTCAATGTTCAACTTGACCTCTGCACTTTTACTTAGGTTCAGATGATGCTTGTTGGAATTCCGGTCAGCTGTCAAGTCTACAGCAAGCAAAGGATGGATGTGATAATTGTGTGGGGTAATTAGACACTCCCTGTCTGTGTCTTTATATCCAATTGCTTCAAAAAAGGCATCAAATAACATTGTTTTACCCTGCAACGCACTTGGATAGTATGGCTTCCCTCCAACATAGACTTGAGCTTTTCTTATACTATGAAACGTGTATGGGTTCTTGTTTCTTACATTTCCATAGGCAGCTCGATCTTGTACAGCAAATGTAAACAAAACAGGTAAATTACCTTGAGGAAACAGATTGTTTATAGTTACTACTTCATTACCAGCAGGTATTGAATGGAAACTAACTTTACCCTCCTCCGCTTGATAAACAGCAGGTGCTTTCAACAGCTTCTGTTCAATCAAGTGAAGACAAATGTCACTAGGCTGTTGATAAGTTACTCTCAGATAACATTTATCAAATTTGATTTTATGGGCCCCATCAGCAGCTTCTAAAAGACAATAACCATCATAATTCTTGGTCAAGGATATGCGGACATCTAGATTGGTTGGAAGCAATTTCCCAGTTTTGAATAAACTACAATTCAAATCTGATATTAGGGTTACAGATCTGCCTCCTGCAACTTTGTGTGCTCTTTCACGCATGCTTTTGTTTACAACATTAGCAGCAGGATGAATTATGCTACTTTCAGAGTTCGCCTTGCTTGTTGCTTCATCCATTAGAAACAGTTCTTTCATATGCAGGTAATGTGATCGTCTCTTTGGTGTGTTCAACACAATATCAAAAAAAGATCCAATGTTATAGCTGTTATCAAAGCTCTGTAAAATATTTTGCCCTCCTATAACAACATCCACAGACCGCCAAATAGCGTTTGCAAGGTTTGATACTACCGAAACATTGGTGTTTGCAGCAGGAGCCTCTCCAGCTGCTGTCAATACACGGATTTCTGTTATGATTTCAATCTTTTGTAACATAAGTTTTGAATTGGCTTTGATCAAAAATGACACAGTATCCGAATAGTCGATTCCTGTCTGGGGATATACTTCCTCAACATGAGTCTCAACTATGGAAGTTTGAGTATGAAGTGGGTTCCATAACATCAAGTTAGATGTTATTGCTTCTGAGCTGTTCACATACTTTGTCATGATCCTAGTGCGTCAGTCTTTCTTCGTTTTCCGTAAGAACTAAATTTATGTTGTGCTTTACTTGATAGCTGTTGTACTTTATCCTCTGCTACACGAGTAAATGCGTCAGCGCCAGATTTAGCAACTTTTTTAAGTTCAGGTTTAGCCAACTCCCATCCCTTATATAGTAGTTTTTTACCGATGGGCATTGCAAATTTCAGAGCACTGCGAAAAAATCCTCCGATGCCTCCACCAACTTGATTATTGGAATAGATGTATGATCCATGACCATACCCCCCTCCAGCTTGGTTATTAAAATATTGATGGTATATTTTGTAGGTATCTCTGTCAGGAACATAAATTTGTCTCATTTTGCTATAGCTCTGGCAATCTGTTTAATCTTTTTCGGCTGCTTCTTTTTACCTCGCTTTTCAACCCTGACTTTTGATGTTTTACTACCTCTCTTCACAGATTTAGAAATCAATTCAGAAGGCACTTGAATCGGTATTTTGGAACTTTTGTCGGCAGCAACAAGTAAAAATCGCATTGTTAAATGTATCTGAATTCATTTCCTTATATAGAGGGAACATGCTTTTTCCTTAGTCCAAGAGTTAAAATCACAGGAAGACCTGTAACAAACTGCACCAAATCTCCAAAAACATTACGAATATCAAAAGCAATGTTAATGAAACTTGAAGAAGATACATCATGAAAAACAGGATTTTGAACTTCTAGCATATAATAGCCACCGTTTCTACTAGACTTGATTGGTACAGTATCAAGTAAACGGGACACATTATAATTAATCAAAGAATTTGATACTATAGAACTATAGATAAAGCATATTTGATCCTGTGCAGTTAAATCATAATTTTGTATCACCAGCGATCTAGCTGAAAAGTTCTTTATTCTAAACTCCAAAAGATCTAGTATATTTCCAGGTTTATCGTCACTTGCTGTGAAGTTGAGTTTTTTATCAATCAGCTGCATGGTTAATTTGGAATGATCGGCACTTCCACTCGCTCCTTGATATCTTAGGTTAACCTTTAAGTCGATAGCTTCATCTTCATCATGATTTTCTTCAAAAGTGAGAACTTGATATATTGATTGAGCAAGATCATGGGTAGTTGGATAAAAGTTCTGGGGAATCTCAAATACAAGCTTTGAGTTAACATCATCCTTTTTAACAATATAGAGCTTATTGTTATCATTTGAAACGTTAAAGATGGGAGGACATGCAATTTTCAACAATCCAATTTCATAGCCCTCGGACAACTGTATTGAATTGGAAAAGTTTGATATAAAACTTGCTGGATTTTGTCCAAGACTCGTTACAGTTATCACATCCATCATGTCATGTAACTGTTAATAACCAGGTATACTTATATAGAGGTACATTAGACAATCATTGGAATCAGAGGTAGCAGCATGCTTAGGACAGTTTTGAAAAAAGATCCGCCTTGTTGACTGACAGACTTCTTGATGTGATATGCGGATCTACTTCCTGCTATTGTCCGAATAAGTTTTTTGTGTCTTCTCAGCTGTTTAACATGATGATCCTTCAGGGGTATGGTACCATCCAATGTAGACTTGGCAACAGATCTAATAGTATGAAGAAATTTCTTGGGTGAATTGTTGATAATTACAAGAGCTTTCTTTGGTCCAATGTGAGCTAGTGTTTGAAGTGCTTTATAATTGTCTTTTAGATGGTTTTTTCTGTCAGAAACACGCTTGGACATTGTTTAAAAAAATCCGAAAGCACAAGCAATTCCTCTGGAACTTTTGGATGAAATGACAACAAAACGAATCCAAACTGATTGTTTTTATTGTATTCATAGGCCTCGAGAATCCTTAAATAGTCCGATCCAAGTATTTGACGGGCTAATCTCGTAAGTTGAGCCAAGTTCCTCTTGTTTCTCATGATCAACATATATTGACAATTGGCAGACATCATTCTATAATTATCATCATTGAGAAATATTGAATGTGAGATGTAGATTGTAGTCGTCTGAAGGTGATGACTACCTCTGATGAAATGGTTGGCTAGATCCTTATTTTGAGATAAACAAAGATCATCAATGATGAGAAGCTTTGGACCGTTAAATTTGTCAAGAATCTCCAGCTGCAGACCACAGACAAATTCAATTTTTGGGTTATTTTTATCCTTATTCCAGGTGTCCATAAAACTCTGCTTTGCCCCGTAAAGATATATCAAGTGACGGGGGAAAGGTTCAATCAACCTTTGTCTGATTATTTCTAACACAGTTGTTGTCTTTCCAGATGAGGTAGCTCCAACAACCATAATATTGGAATTTGCATAGAACTTCAACATTATTGTAATAGGAAACTAGTCACAAATTCATTCAGATGCAATTGTCTATACTTTTATAGATTTTTTTCTCATTATTGTACAAAATCAAGACATCTGCTGAAGTTCTTCACGATAAAATGATCCTAAAACATCCTCATCGTTAAGATCAGTTAGCAAATAAGTTATCGGAAAATTTTGTCTCTCAACTTTTCTAATTTTGAACATTTCTAATGTCCACTTCTGCACAGCTTCTTTTGATAAGAAACCCTTCGTTTTGGCTATCCGCACCAAATTTCCAACTTTAAGCAGTCTCTTGCGATATTTTTCCTCTCTAATGGTTTTCAGATATTCGCTATTCTGATATATGCGCTTCAGTAGTTGTTGTACATGTTCAGGTCGTACTTCATTAGGTTTCATACCAATGGTTCTATGCTTGGAGTTATTATAGCTTTCCACCAACTGTGGTAGAACATCTATCCATTTTTTTGTATTGCGTGCTGTAAATACTTTGAAAAGCCTTCCTCTTATTGTCCTCTGTACCCTCTCAACTATGCTTGCCTTCTTATCTGAGTATGTGCTGTACAATGATACACCCAACGCACTTAGAATTTGCTTGAAGGAGCTGTTGTAGAATTCAGTTCCATTGTCAACCTGTAATATTTAACGTTATACAATCATAATTTCATATCATGTGTTTTATAATGTATGATTTATTCAAAAATTTATACAACATAATAAACCTGTAATTTTTTAGGACGTTCTGATGTGAGTAACGGTGTTAATGCTTTAGTGAGTTCTAGACCCGTTTTTCGCTTTAGAGGGTAAGCCCATAGCTTCTTGGACAATGTATCAATAACAAAACAGCAGTAACGATAGCCTTTGTTTAGTCTCCAGAACTTCTCGAGAAAAAGTAAATCAGCTTGCCATAGATAATTGATATCTTTGGTATAGACTTTCCGATAAAACTTGGGTCTTCTGACAGGTTTATGAAGATAGTAACTCTTTTCAGTCATCAGAAATTTTTTGATTTGCTTCAATGTGATATTAGGGAACAGCTTTTTGACCTCATCATAAAACTTTTTCTGACCTGAAAATGATCCTTCGAATGAGGGATCATTGTACAATTCTACAAGATCCATGATACAGTGTCCAAATTCATGGCATATAAATAGCAACAATCAAGAAATTAGATTACTTACTCATTGTGGTTGTATTCCAATTTTCATGACAATATAGCCACCTTCTGGTAGTTCCACTAATTCACCATTCAAATCTCGTATCTCAATATTCAAATTGAATATACCATCTGTGCTCATATCATGATAAGTTGGATTTTGAATCTCAGTCACGTTGTAATCTTGTTCAAATTTAAGCTGAATCACATCCAAGCATTGGAAAGATGAGCTGGAAAGATGAGGAAATTTGTCGTTTACATACACGTTTTCTCTCACTTTATCACAATGCACAAAAACTGTAATAGAATCCCCAATGACAAGTGAGTGTTTGGCAAGACGTTTAGCTCTCTTTTCTTCATTTTTCAATTTTCCTAATCGTGGATACTGAATGCTTAATAAGGCTATTCGGTGCTTTTCAACAAACAGTTGTTTTTGGAAATTAATTTTCAAGGAAGCTGTTTCTGATATCAGAATTATTTGTACTTTCATCACTCAAACTTTCCTTCAATATTTTAGTTTAAATAGACAAATAAAACAATATTTCAAGAAAACATATTAAACATAATTAACATTAAACTAATCCTGAATTTGAAAAATATGCACCGCTGTTCTGATTGTTCTTGCTTTGCTAAGACTACAGTATCTACTATTGTGAGGAGAAAAGCACGGGGAGTCTTGAAGTATCAGCGGATATTTGAAATTCCACTCCTGACAAATATCTACAATATCTGATGCAGGTAGATATGATGAGAGGACAGACTTGGCATGGTTCCCAGCACAGTAGATTCTTGAATTTGCCACTTGTCCAAGAATGTAGCCAATTATTTCATAGGGTAGAAATCGATCATCTTGGAGAATTAAACCAGATTTGTTCTGATGCCATCTGATGGTGTTCCAATCCCTGTTTCCAATTATAAGGTCAGTTGGACTATTGAATTGAAAATGTTGATAGCTGTTTGACTCGAACAAGATTGTCAATTCTTTGACAATAAATCGATGGGATAATTGAAACCCTTCAAGAGCAATGACACAAGACATTATGTAACAGACGATAAAATGTTTGGGCAGAAATGATGTAATTACCAATAAAAAGTTCTTTTATAGTATCAGTTATCTTAGGTAATGATGTCACTCACTACTACGGTTTTATGCTCGACTATACTGTCTGGAGGATGGTGTAAATTCATCCTAAAGCTTGTTTCGGATTCTTGATAAATCATTACCTTCATAAACTGAAGACTGTAAGAGAATCCTCATTTTATCATACAATCTGTCAGGTTTCATAACGAGACCAACCCCAAATGTAACTACAGATGCTAAGAGTAAATAATAATCCTGCTTGCTACATTTACGATTTCCCTTTATTTCTTCCTCAGTTACATTTTTTTCAACAATTGGCAGAGCTGTAACTGTTGAATATGGTGGTCTAGTCATCACCATGTTTGACTCAGTTGCTATGGTATAATCAATAGCTTTCTTCAGATCAGTGACAGGAGGCAGAGTATTCTTGCATGGTTCGTTTATTGATATGTTGTAGTGTGTCATTATAGAACCATCCATGATACCAAATAAAATTTCGTAGGAATCAACGTAAATGTAGCTTGCATTATGTTTAACTGCACAATAATCAAATTGCAGGAGATTCAAAGTTGAAAATACTGTTACGACGAAATCAATCATTTTGCTATGATATATCTAATGAGCTCTATAGAAGCCCCCCTTAAATAGTATTTACAGTGTCAACTGTCTTTTTTACACGCTTCCGTTGTGTGATGTTTTCTTTACTCATTGTAGAAGCTGCACGTTTCCAATTCATCGGCTTGACGTGCATTTGTGGCAGACAATTGATTGCCTCATCCACTTTAGGGTTAAGATAATGACTGTAATAGACAAATGTTGGGGTGCTCTGTTGTAGAAAATCTTTCCCAATCGATTTAAGAACTTTTTTTCCAATATCATCATACATTTGAGGATCAGGGAATTTTATGGTGTAATCTTGCACTAGTTCAACCATTTTCCCGAGCATTTTCTCTTTCACAACAGGGTGGAATTGGTGAAGCTTCTCGAGTAGTCCATTGTGGTGATGCGAGTGTAGAAGAGCTGAATTTTTCTTGTTGTGACATCCTGGACAGCATTGTTTAGATTGATTCAGAGTTTCTTCAACAAATACAGCCACAAGGTAACCCAACCAGTTGTCGTGATTAGCTACCAACATGCAGAGGACTAACGTAAGCAAAAGTGTCAAACAAGAAATGAGTGATTCTTGTCATGTCTCTTGTTTTTATAACTGGCATATTCCCTCAGTGAGTCTACAAATAGATTTTTACTCGTATGTACCCTGTGCAGACTTTTATTCTTTTGAAAGTAAGTCCCCATGCATTTTACAAAAATGTTGTTCATATTAGAGTGATTCAAATTTACATGGTTGTATTGTTTTTATAGTCTCTGTGATATATTTTCCTAATATTTATATTTTTTTGCAAAAAACATCCTAATCTGCAAGCAGTAACAAAAAACCGTTCATGTCAACTGCTAATGTTCTGAACTACGTCATCTCCTCAAATATCATTGAATCCATAGTAAAAAAGAATGACGTAAAGTTTTAATTTATTTGATTCTCTTATCTTTATTAATTTTTACTGCTCATTGATTATCATGCGATGATGAGGTAATCCAGTTTTCATAATTAGCAATCCAGTTTCTGCAGCTATATAACAGGTTTTTCATTGTCACAGAATCAGTTCTTCCTAAACAATTTTTGCTACGCTACACATTTTGTCTGCTGTTCATCATCTTTGTTTGAAACTTGAACTAGTTATGGGATTGTCTCAGCTTGGATTCATCGAGGAACTTCAGAAACAGGAACGAGGATACCACAAGCTCTTGTTAAGCTGTCCTATAGCTTTCGACCGCAAGATTCTGAGATTCAACATTTGGGATGAACGTCTCATACTCACGGAGGATGGCGAGAAGCGATTTGATCAAGGAGATGCGGTTTGTGTGAATTATCATCTCAAAGATGGTAAATTCCCAACACTGGACTTAATTTACCTCTGTGGAGTCGAACTATGCCCTAACTGTGGTTCTGGCAATGAAGTCATTGACACTCAACGGATGGAGTGTAATGAATGCTCAAGTCAACCATCAGAGAATCAACCAGAGCGGGTCAGTGATCAACCCATGCGTTTGATGGGCTCTACCTCCAAACAGTATCTCCACTCAACCGGATATCGGATTGAACTGCTTCCATTGGCTCTGGAATCAACAGGAAATGATCCCAAGCCATTTATTTGTGTGATATTTCCCAAGAACTTGGTATATGAGAAAATTCCAAGTCTAAAGCTTGGGAATGTCTACAATGTATCAGGTTGGAAGCAGGGGAATCTACTAAAAATTTTAGATATTTGTTAATTTTATATATTTGTAAATAATGTATTGTTGATTTATATTTCTTTTTATCTGATGTGTTCGTTTCACTTGTATCCTTTCACACTAGTCAAAATCAGATTCAAAGAGTTTTTTTTTAAAATGAGACAGTTCCAAATTACATTGGTTGGTTATGCAGTTCATTTGCACAGCTAATTATCGACCATTCCCAAAAAGTTTTTGAAAAATACAAGGAAATATTTTACAATTTCCCTCCATATAAATAAAACTTTTGCATGTATGGTTGTAGGAGGAATCCGTGACGTGTTCAATTGGTGGCTCCTGCGGAATACCTGCTTGATTGAATCACTAATTGGCTACCAAATAAAAGCAAAAAGAGTTGATGATCATCCTCATGCTGCAACAAACTTGTACATAGGATTAAAAGTATGATCAAGTCAACAAGTAGTGTGGTCATGTGTATTCAATCGAACAGGTATTCTGCTAGGGATCGCCAATTGAACACGTCCCGGGTTCCTTCTATTGTTAGATTTTCCAATGAGAAGTGTCAAATGTGATGTGACTCATGTCACGTGACCTCGTGGTTCAAATAACATTCATAGGTTCAAATAACATTCATGTCATTTATGCTAAAGTTAAACATGTGACGGGTAATCAAGTAACTCCTGTCACGATATCTCGAGGTTCAAATAACATTCATGTCACATGATGCTAAAGTTAAACACGTGACGGTGTCACATGATGCTAAAGTTAAACACATGGCGGGTAATCAAGTGACAGAACTGTTTGACACACCGTTTAATCAGACTTTAGATCCTTTAGTCGGGATTATTAATTTATTCATCATGACGTTCTGACGGGTAATCAAGTGACTCCTGTCACGTGATCTCGAGGTTCAAATAACATTCATGTCACATGATGCTTAAGCTAAACACGTGACCGGTAATCAAGTAACAGGAACCTGCTTGGCAACCGTTTAATCAGACTTTAGATCCTTTAGTCGGGATTATTGATTGATTCATCATGACGTTCTGACTCCTTATTGGTCAATTATCTTGTCACGTGACCTTGACATTTAATTAACGAGCTTGTCACGTGGTTACATGACATGTGATCTGTCACGTGACCCTTGTGACGTGCTGTCACGTGACCTGAGGGCGTGCTGTGAGTGGCTGGGGGCTACTTGATGACTGGCCTTCACAATTTCCCATCTACTACCCATCCATAGACAAGAGTGTCCAAAGAGAAGTGACGCTGATACTGCTCTGCCAAAGTTTCCTCTTTCTTGCACTTTCTCGCTGAATCCTTTATCAATGGGACAAACTCCTCATCTTTCTGAGGATAAATTAAGGCAAACAGGACTGAGAGTAGAAACCAGGAGACCCCTGCTATGCCCATTGTCACGGGAAAACCAAAATGAGTAGACAGCAATGTCCCAATGTAGCAACCTATGGCCTTGCCCATGTTAGATAACACTTCCCATGCCGCGGAGGATTTTGCGAGATCCCCGTCCAAAATTATAGTCCAACCAACACCAATCTTGATGCTACTCAAAGCGTCAGCTGCCCCAGTCAATGAACGACCAATAAGGCCGATATAGAAGTATCCCAATCTACCAGCAAGTGGAGCATATGTGAATGAAGAAAATCCCAGCATTCCAATTATCCCGACAGTAAGAATATATATGCTGGACTTCCACCCACTTATAAGAGGGTACATCATTGTGGTTGGTATGGTGGCTAAAGGATGGGCGGCCACTAGGAATGCAACCTCAGTGCAGGTCATGTTCATTTCCACCGAGCCAGGGACGAGGATAGCTAGGGGTATCATTCTGAGAAATCCAGCTGATATAGTCAGAACTATAAATAGAGTCAGGATAGCTCTCTTGCGGAGTGGCCTGACTTCCACCTCCTTCATCTGGGTAGGCATAATATTGGTAATTTCTTATTGTGTTAAGTATTTTTCGTGAGGAAACCTAGCTTGCTGAATTTTTGAAGAATTATAATTTACAAATATATCATGCTACAGTTACTCTTATCTAGTAGCAGAGTTGAGTATGCAGAGTGGAGTTGAGTATGCAGAGTGAAGTTGAGTATGCACAGTAGAGTTGAGTATGCATACTGCATAGTGGAGTTGAGTATGCAGAGTGGAGTTGAGTAAGTTGAGTGGCGTTGAGTATGTAGAGTGGAGTTGAGTATGCAGAGTGGAGTTGAGTATGCAGAGTGGAGTTGAGTATGCAGAGTGTAGTTGAATATGCATAGTGGAGTTGAGTATGCAGAGTGGAGTTGAGTATGCCGAGTGGAGTTGAGTATGCAGAGTGTAGTTGAGTATGCAGAGTGGAGTTGAGTATGCAGAGTGGAGTTGAATATGTAGAGTGGAGTTGAGTATGCAGAGTGGAGTTGAGTATGCAGAGTGGAGTTGAGTATGCAGAGTGGAGTTGAGTATGCAGAGTGGAGTTGAGTATGTAGAGTGGAGTTGAGTATGCAGAGTGATGTTGAGTATGCATAGTGGAGTTGAGTATGCAATGCAGAGTGGAGTTGAGTATGCAGAGTGGATTTGAGTATGCAGAGTGGAGTTGCGTATGCAGAGTGGAGTTGAGTATGCAGAGTGGAGTTGAGTATGCGAAGTGGAGCTGAGTATGCAGAGTGGAGCTGAGTATGCAGAGTGGAGCTGAGTATGCAGAGTGGAGCTGAGTATGCAGAGTGGAGTTGAGTATGCAGAGTGGAGTTGAGTAAGCAGAGTGGAGTTGAGTATGCAGAGTGGAGTTGAGTATGCAGAGTGGAGCTGAGTATGCAGAGTGGAGTTGAGTATGCAGAGTGGAGTTGAGTATGCAGAGTGGAGTTGAGTTTGCAGAGTGGAGTTGAGTATGCAGAGTGGAGTTGATTATGCAGAGTGGAGTTGAGTATGCAGAGTGGAGTTGAGTATGCACTTCGTATACACAATTTTTGACAACACAAGGTCCTTAGTATATCATTCTGCATCGAGATCATCTAGGTATGCAATTTGTCTCGATAGTCCTAGTCCTACAGGGCAAAATGTCTAAATAATATGAGAACGATACCGTAATAATTATTAAAACGATCTACACGAGCTAGAATAAGCTGATATAAGACCAAATTCAAACAATTTTCCAAGCTATCACTTAACATTTCAGGGGTTTTAACCTCTATCGCTTAACATTTCAGGGTTTTTAACCTCTATCGCCTAAGTGACATGGGTGTTTCTGGATTTTACTAAAACCACAAAATGGAATATAACACTCTGTGCGCCTTGACAATTTTAACGTATAGAAAGGCACAGTATAACTATAATTTGTAGGATCGACTGCAACAAGGTTATTATAAAATTATTGAACAATAAACATTAGTATACGTTATTAGATATGGCGCCCATTATCATGGTAATTACTTGGCTACACCCTCTAAAGAAGTACCGCCCTTATGTCCTATGCCCCTATTTGAAATGGAAACTAATCGTGTTTCACTCTGTTACTAGTAAGTTGAAACCTGTGTGAGGCCCCGGGTCACGTGATATTGACAGTGTCGAAATATACATGCTCCTCCACCGCATGGCCAGGAATCCGTGAGATAACCTATGGCAATTACAACCCTGCAAGAATTGGTTTTGCAAATTGTTTGTTTCAAATTCATGAGGTTAACTTTAAGAATAAAAACGAAGAAAGCAGTTATTAACTTTCAAAGGCTAAACTGATCTTAAATTTGGCCTTGCTGTTGAATAAACTATTTCAGCAATGCAGGTAATTTCAGCGTATTAGATTAGACTGACTATGGAATGTTATCAGATTGAAGTAACAGTATGAGTAGTGATAGTTCAATAAGTTAAGATGGCTGTGAAAATAACCTCCTCTTCACCTTACATTACGCGGATACAAGTAATGTGCAGCGTAAAAGACACATGTATAAGCTCGAAAGAAGCAATGGAATGTACAGGTAAATACCAAAGCGTGATTTTAAATTTTTGAACGTCATACTGAACACTGAGCCATGAACTAAAATAGTGTACTATAATACAGTTTTAACACGAAACGTTAAATGAATAAATTAATTGTACGAGTTAAATCACATTTGATACTGCACAAAATTAATGACATAACGTCAGGTCAGTGAGCCATTATAAGATAAGAAAATTAAACCAACTGATAAAGCTAGAGGGGGATTATTTAAAACATATAAGTGATACAGAAAGTTTGTTTTAGCAGGAGCTTTCAAAATACATGTGTAAATCGTCTTTACTGATATAGTAAAATTGACCAACAAAACACGTCAATCATGCTCTAAAATTACCAACAAACAGCATACAGTTAAAAAAGAAGAACACAACAAATGCAATGAATAATTTGGAATAATGATAATAATTATGTTATTCCTCATCAGTTAAAAAACAATACTGAATAGATAAGACCTTATCTTACGGCTACTTTGTTAAAATTATTTCAGCCTTTGAATTATAATTGACTGGAAATCCGATTAGAAATAGAGATGCAAGCTTTATTCGAGAAAATTTAATTCATTCGTTCAAATCTATTTTATCATCTAGCTCCGTATTGTAGAAAATATGGATTTTATTTGACCATAACGACAAAATCTTAAAGTTTCCTCACATTCAAATTCTAAATTTGACCGAAACCCATAATCATGGGTAGAGTGGACCGCTGCCAGTGTCTCTCTTTCCCAAACAAAAGGCAATGTTATCAATTTGAATGACCGTTATCAAATGCAAAATGATACCGAGAATGAAATCGGTCGCTCGCTTTTCCCATTCATTTACAATTGAAATAGATTACATGTTATAAATCGAAACTTATTACAATTCGTAAGCCATGAATGATCAGTGGGAATGATCATTCATGGCTTACGAATTGTAATAAGTTTCGATTTATAACATGTAATCTATTTCAATTGTAGATGAATGGGAAAAGCGAGCGACCGATTTCATTCTCGGTATCATTTTGCATTTGATAACGGTCATTCAAATTGATATTATTGCCTTTTGTTTGGGAAAGAGAGACACTGGCAGCGGTCCACTCTACCCATGATTATGGGTTTTGGTCAAATATCATCTCTTTTTGATCATAATGTCAGGGTACTTTACAAAGCCGAAATGTAAACTCATAACTTCATTAATATTAATAAGGAGGTGATTTCAACGATTTCGAAATTTTTCCTTTAAAAACATTTCCTTGTGTTTAGGTAAGCATATCGGTCGATCACTGACTGAATATGCCACTTTATACTCATTCAAGTTGGCATTAAATTCATATATAATGACATTGAACTGTCGTGGCAAAGCAGAATTTGTTCAAAATCACGAATGAGCAAAATTTGAACCTTTCGCACGTGCGATTAATTAAAATTCTAAAAATGCTACAATAGCCATGCATTTCATTTTTATGCAACCCTGCTAAAAGTTGCCCTCAACAAAGGGTCAATTTTTGGCAAATTTTCAGCGTTTTTATGCTGTTTGTTGAATGTTGTAAATGTAAGAGTTAAATCACATTTTATACTGCACAATATTAATGACATAACATTAACGTCAGGTCGGTGAGCCATTATAAAATAAGAAAAATTAAACCAACTGATAAAGTAAAATTGACCAACAAAACACGTCAATCACTCAATCATGCTCTAAAATTACAACAAACAGCATACAGTTTAAAAACTTACTAGAAATTACCGTAAATACTTATATTCAATATTAATACTGCCACATGAAAAAACAAAAAATGCGGCCGCTTTTCTTTTGTGAATGGCCGCTCAATTTCCCGATCCGATGGCCGCGTATTTTATCATATTCCATATCACCTGGGGACCCCAGTCTTTACTGTTTATAAGCATGCAGATATTACTCGGCCGCGCTTTGCTCTAACCAGAGCCCTCTCGCTTGCAGTAGCGCGCGACCGCCGTAGGCGGCAAAATCCTATCCTACTTGTGAAACAAGCGCGTCACGCAGTACGCGTAGGCACATGGCTATGTGAAGGCCGCGCTCAGCCTGTCATTCCGCCGAATCTCTATATCACCCCATGCAATGACACAGGAGGACTATAGTGCAAAGAAACTGCTGCTCACTGCTGCTCACTGCAGCTGCTCACTGCCGCTCGATCACTGCTGCTCACTGCTGCTCACTGCTGCTCACTGCTGCTCACTGCTGCTCACTGCTGCTCACTTGTCACTGCTGCTCACTGCACTGGCTCAAGCTTGAGCGGTACCGATGTTGCGCAGAGGCCGCGCTCAGCCTGTCCACTGTCATTCTGCCGAATCTCTTTTCGGTTTATGAACCTAATAGCCTGATGTCCCCATACCCCATACCATGGGTAACGCAGAGGCGCGCGCTCAATCACAAATCATGAATTTAACGGGTGGTCCTCGTAAATGGTAAAATATTTGATCCATATATTGGGACCCTATATCAGGACCGTCGACGAGTTCATCAGTTCAACTCTGCGCGCGTCCTAGTAGGCTGTAAACCTACAATATTTAAATCATGAACGCGCCAATTGCCATGCGGTCCGCGGTTTTGAAGTTTCCCCGTTATTTGTTATTGGTTTTGCAATGTTTTTGGTTTGTTTACTGCGCTGACCGAAATTTCCATAAAAATTATTTTGCTTCTGAAATTTCGGCTTTATTAATTGTAGCGCGATGTTGCTCTAACCAGAGCCCTCTCGCTTGCAGTAGCGCGCGACCGCGCGTCACGCAGTACGCGTAGACACATGGCTATGTGAAGCGCGATACTGTGCCGCGCCGCGCACTCAATTATGCTTCTCGCAACGACGGCGAAATGTAACATCCGTCAACCTGTAATTGCATTGTAGGTTTATAAACTGTAAACTACCAAGACGCGCGCAGAGTTGGACTCATCGACGGTCTTGAAACAATATTTGAAACAAATATTTTAAAATGTAAAATTATCACCCGTTAATCAGCCTGTCATTTCGCTGAATCTCTATTTTATGAACATAACAGCCTGGAATCCTTAAGTAGTATAAGCAATATAAGCAATTCTAAGAGAACAATTGAACAGTTATTTCCTCTTTGGCACCAAAAATTTCCTCCGAAATCGAAAATTTCCTTGCAGATTATTTGTTAGTCTGCGATGGTTTCTGGCTGTGGGCGTTTCGGTGAGACATTTTCAATCTGGTACTTTTAGTGCTAGTCTAGTAGTGCTAATCGCTATAGTACCAGACTCTACACTGTACATGTACATATGCAAACTAATTTCTAAAGCCTTCGTGTGGAAATATAAATACAGGCATACAGCGTCTTTTTTGTTATACAATGCACGAGAAATGTATGTGGGTTTCTTTGTCATTTGTTCTGGTTCTGCTTTAAACCTTTCCCTGTGACAATAATTGATAACTGAAGAATATTGACAACAAATGAAAATTAACCACAGAAAACAGTTGACAACATATAATAATTCACAACAGATCGGCCATATCTTTTGGCCTTATTCTCGGCACTCTCCGTCGCGGAGTAGAGTCCGCGGCGGAGCCGCCGGACTCCGAGCGGACTCCGGCGGCGCTCCGCCAAAATGTTCACATAGCCATGTGCCTACGGCGGTCGCGCGCTACTGCAAGCGAGAGGGCTCTGGTTAGAGCAAGCCAAAATGTAATTACACTGGACTCGAGTACATTTTGGCGGACTCCGAGCGGAGCCGAGCGGACTCCGAGCGGACTTTAAAGTCCGCCGCGGACTCCGAGCGGCTCCGCGGCGGCTCGGCGGAGTGTCCGCCGCGGACTAAGCCACTAGGCGGACTCCGGTCCGCCGCGGACTCCGGCGGAGTGCTTGGCGGACTCCGCCGGACCTCTCCGCCAGACTTGAATCCGGCGGAGCTTGGCGGAGCTTGGCGGAGTCCGCCAGCTCGGCGGACTCCGCTCGGAGTCCGCCGGACTCCAACAGAGTCCACTGACTTCCGACCTCCGACTTCCGACCCTCGGCTAAATTTGTCACGTGATATACAACATAACATTTTGAAATATTGTGGTCAGATGAAAAGGTCGCTAGTAATAAACCTTAACCATTACCCTCACAATGTCAATAGTGTACAACTCTAGTCCTAACTTTGACCCTATAATGTATAAACGTTGACCCTAACCCTCCACCAAACCGTCCCCGCGCCCATTATGCTTACATCTCCAATTTCAATTGCAGTGTGGTGCTTGCGTGGCGCGGCGGGTCGGGTACTCATGTACTTGATTATTGAGAGTACCCCATCTTATGAACGATAGATGAACTAACAGTGCGAGCTGATTATTCGCGAGGTGAAAATGAGCGCTGGGGACGATCTCTCTGAAATTTTACCTGTTGGTTCAGTGGACGATTTTAGCCACAGCGCCTTAAATTTAGCACGATCGTCCATAATCACACAAAGTTACAGCTAATTTAGTGATGTAAACACTCGTCGCAATATACTGGAATTGAATCGAGCGCGTACCTATGGTTACTGCGCGTTGATATGGTTACTAACCGCTTGACGTCATTTAATGCCCAAATATAGTAATGAGCAGACCGCTCATTCATCATTTTAGCGCGCGTAGCATGTAGCATTATTACAATTCTAATATGAATATATCGTCATATTATTATGAGATGCACGAGTTAAACTGCATTTTACATTTAATTTCAGGAATCTGTAATGCGCAATATTTGTAATCGATTAGGTAATGATAATATTAAATTTCGTTCTTCATTCCTTGGCGGTCCTTATTTATGTATTTTACCTGGGAGCGGGGACTCCAGGCTATTATATGATGTTTATAAACCGGGCTGTCATTTTGCATTTTCATAAACCGAATAAATAAATTCGGCAGAATGAAAGACTGAGCGCTGTAAGTGCTGTAATCATGCATGATTCATTGACCTTAGTTGTTGATAGACTGGCCAAGCGTGCTAAATTACTTACTGTTACTGTGTACTGTTACCGTTAACACTATTTGAATGGTCCCCGATTACCGGTACCCGGGGGACCCAATACAAGTCTATAATTAGTATCATGTATTATGATCATGAACATGATAAACCGTCGAATAATTTTACGGAATCACAGGCTGTGCGCCGCCAAGTAAAGCCCCTGACAGTTGAAACCAACTTGAATCAATGCATTTTCAATTTTCGGACACTGATTACGATGTAATTGTAATCTCATGACGGGGTTAAAATGCTTGCCTGGCAATAAACTGTCTCGATCACGTCAATATTACAATATGGGTTTAATAATAATTTCAATAATATATGGGTTTATTCTTAGGAAGCATAGTTTCTCGTTTAGTTAGCAGTTCGGGTTAGAGTATTATATTCTTTTATCGTTGAATTTGATGGTTGGACAAATTATTTCAACCTTAATTACGTATGACCGCTTCTTAACCCAGTTGCAACTATTACATATTAGGATTAAATCACAGACCTTGGGACTTGCGTAATACCCGTAATAATGTATCAAGCGTAATAATGTATCAAGCGTGATGAATCACTCTACAGTCGATATTAGAGATTGTTCACGAAGAATTATTTGTTCTGATGGTACAATATGGTAAAACGGCAATGCTCTTAACAGGGTATGCTGTGTTGTAATGTTTCATGTAGAGTTCTCACAACTTATAATTCTTTTGGACACGAAGGGAAACACACATCGTAAGGCTTGAAATCTTCGTAAAACTACATCCTTAAGAGCCTATAAAAACATTTAACTTTAAGATAAGCACTATATCAAGTAAAATTTATATATAATCATCATAACTTATTAAATCAAACGTAAAAATTAGCCGGCAAAATTTAATATTCTTTAGTAAAACTGATTAGCAGTAACTAGCACTACTTATTAAACAAAAATTCACTAATCAGTCTTAAAACTGTTCTGTCTCATTACTGTAAATTGATAACGCTAAGAAATCTCGTTACAGTAGTGACGGTAACACTAAAAGCAAAATATTATCTCTTCTTCATACCAGCTTAAATTGTAAAAGCGGTCAAATGTGTGCAACATAGCTGGCACTGGGCAACATAGATAACATGTTTGTCCTTGTTTGTTCCGTCTAGCACCAGGTCCATGTTGTTGATCTTTGAGTCCTTGTCAAACAGTACGGGCAAGTTTTGCAGCCAGGTCCATTACACCTCTGTTTTCCTACATCAAGGGTTTCCAGTTTTCAATTCTTCACTAGTGTATTATCGATTGAAGGGTGTTTCCTAATGGCGAATACTATCCGTACATCCCCACAGCCTCTTAATGTCCGGATTAAGTTCTTTAACCAACTTTTTCAGACTAATGTTATCAAGAGAGTGTTGTGCGGAGAATACGAGGCTCTGTTGAGTCTTATTTCGAATCTGATGTAGTGTGAAGGTAGCTGTGCTGTAGTTGCTCCAGATCCAGGTCACGAGGATTACATTTTAGCTCTCGACCTAAACGATGCCAGTTTCTGCCTCCGAGCACAAGTACTTCGTAGGGGGTCAGCGGTGGCATCGAGTCTCTTCATGTCTATTGTTTAACGTCGTTGGTATGCTTGGGTACAGGGGAAGTTAGCTGCTTCTCTACTGACGTTATTCTCCAATTCTTAGACTTCGTCCTTCGCACGTTCCCTGAGGAAAATAATTTTTAATAGTCAACCAAGAATTATTAAGGGTTATTAAACATAGAGACTTCCCACAATTATAACCTGTAAATCTTCCAGTGAGGTAATGTGTAATTTCCAAAAGTATAAACTACACACCATGTCTGTAGTGTCTCGGTGAGATGACACACGTCAGTGGGTTTTTCCATATCAGCTCGATTTTAGCTAATCACTCATCACGCGTGGCAAGAAGGAGTTTCTCCCAGGTCTTTTTCACATCAATGATGCAAGTTGTTTCTAATCTTGAGCACGTAACTTAACATAATATCTGAGCTGAAAATGGTCTAGTTAAGCGAGAGCTAACATTAGTACTTACAAGTTATAATTTTTAATATCAGTTTCCGATGCGTAGAGTTTGATAAAGTTGGGTTATACTTCTCTATTAATTTTCAGAGCAAAAAGTCATGTTTACTTCGCCAAATTTAATTAAATAAACTAAGGTATTTCATCACACATGGCTATGATCAGATCGGGTTAATGTTGCCTAAAAAATAAATGCGCGTCGCGGTGCGCGCGTTTAAAATTAGTCACGAATGTTGAAGTTTGTCTAGTTTCGTTGAAAAAATCAAATTGCGCTCGCATCAGAAGATGAATCCGAGATTGTGGAACCAGATGATACGGTTTTCGAGGCATTTTGATACGGTCATTTTAGTCTGTTAAAGTAGTCTCAGAGTGCTGGAAATGGTTTCACGGTGTAGGGGGATGTGTTTACTAACTATTTTGACGTCAAAATTGTCGCCAGAGGCTCCCTGAGTCATGGAATGAACGGAATGGACAAAAATGAAATTGTTTTCTAAAACTCGTCGGATTGCCCCAAAACAGGTCGGAATCGTTTGGTATTGACTCTTATAGTGTTCCTACAAAGTTTGGTGGCCCTAGCACTCCCAGAACGCCCACTAGAGACTTGATTCCATTTCCGTATCAAAAAGCTGGTTCATTTTTGTTCATTCCGTTCATTCCATGACTCAGGGAGCCTCTGGCGACAATTTTGACGTCAAAATAGTTAGTAAACACATCCCCCTACACCGTACAACCATAATTATCTATTTTTGATCCAAAATATAGTCAAAATAACGTTGGTTCCAAACCGTATCAAAACCGTATCAAAACCGTATCATTGGTTCCAAATTGGTCCCAAAATCTCGGATTCATTAACTCCGCCGTATTAGAAGATCGATCTGAGCTAGTGGTAACAGCGGCAGGAAACTTACCACGCGACCAGAAATTCCATATCGAAAAACTTGATAGACTGCTACGGGATATGCAGAAACTCCACAACAAGTTATATCCAAGCAAAGAAATGGTCAAAACATATCGGGCTTTAATAAGAGGTTTGCACGGTAGATTGCCCAACACTTCTACTAGTGGAGAACAAATTCGACATAGCAACTTGTATCAAGTTAAGTTAAGTATGTGTCACTGACTTCAGCCCGGCCCTTGTACAAACAATTGTAAAAGTATTAGGAAATGGGATTTGTTGTGACACTTGCTGTAGTCTTGAACAATAAATTCTCGCCTAAGAGGATGAATTTGCGAAATAGCAGGGCAGGTTTTCCAGCTCTTTTAATTTAACTCACACAGTTGGTTCAGAATTGGTATATATTATAAGCTGATACAGGCATTGCAAATACCTTCGTAAAGCAACTACTAACCGCGACCGGTTATCGGAATATAATTCTTAATCCTGTTTTAAGTCTACTTGGCCAAAATGTCAACTAGTCCAAGATTTTATTTACGGTTTCAAATCAGAACAAGAAACAAAATACTTCAGTGCTATATGTTTTTGCGAGGGAGAGGAGTCCTCAGTCCAAGGTAACTGGGATGGGAGCAACAAGTCAAAAAATTAGACTTGAATTTTAGCAGCTTAGCACTCTCAAAATCATTTTGTGTCTAAGTGTGTTATCTGAGAAAGATGGGCGGAACCCGGAACCGGGCTCTGTCACAGATTTTTACGGAAATCGGGAGTTGGCTCCTGGAGCATGAGCACCAAGTCAACCTGAGTCGTCTCTGGTATTCCGAGTGTACAGAACAGAACGAGAGTCCCGCTTGCACAGAACAGGCGTATTTGTGAGCTCTCAGTGAACCACTCTCAGCTTGAGTGGAGAAAAGTCGATGGAGAAAGCTTGGTCATATACTGAGGGGTCCAGATAATGGACCTGCCCTAAACTCCCTGGCTTTTGCAGTTCATAGTTTGCAGATGCCAGGGAGAGACGACCTCAGTAAAACCTGTTTTCATTGATAAAGCGCGAATTATGTTGCCGGAATTTATTTCTTAATAATAGATATGATTTAAATTATCTTAGGAATATTGCTTTTGACAGAGCACAAGGAGCTAGAAAAATGGCGGCTTGGACTTTTAGAGTGCTTTTAGAGACCGGTCACAAGTAGTCATGCTGACTTTATACAAAAGCATGGTTCGCTCCAAGCTAGAGTACTGCTGTCCAGTCTGGAACCCTGCAAAAGTCACAGAGATACAAAAGCTGGAGACTGTACAGAGATCCTTTACTAGAAAGATATCTGGCTGTCGTGATCTCCAGTACTGGGACAGGCTGAAGAAGCTTAAGTTTATGTCTCTTCAGAGGCGGAGAGAGCGTAATTCTATTATTCATGTATGGAAAATTCTTAATGAACATGCTCCGAACGATACGGGTTTCGAGTTCAAGTCTCATCAAAGGCATGGAATTAAGGCAGAGATCCCAGGCATGAACAAAAGCGCACAGTTGTCGGTAAGAACAGATTACGACAACAGCTTTAGAGTTAGAGCAGCTCAGCTCTTCAACGTGCTCCCATCGGAGCTCCGGAGTACCACATTGCTAGACAGTTTCAAAGTTGGTCTAGGCAGATTCTTGGAACAGTACCGCAGACACGCCACTGGTTCCAGGCTACACTCCGACAAACGATAACTCAATGCTGAGCTGGAGGAGGACGCACTCGATGCAGTTGTCCTGAGCACGCCCTGCCAAACTCACCAAAACGTACAAAAACGTAACGTACGTAAATTGGCGCAGAATGCAGGGTTTATAATTTTGTTTGTTAAAGAAAGTTTAAACGGCAGCGTTGTGTTTAAACTATCTGTTAGTTATGACTTTATTATATATCTAGGGACGACTTAGATAGATTGCTGATTTCTGTCCCACGACGACAAGCGGCATTGTAAGGTCTGGCCAGTTACCATATATACTTCGAAATATCAGCTCAAATTCACACCTAATGGTTATTGGTTATATTAACTTGAACAATTTGAAAAAAGAGGACTCGGACGATGAGAGTTAGACTTGCTGACAAACCAGATAATGAGGATGTAGCGTAGGGTAGCACGCGTTGATTAATAATTACAACCTGGGTATCCTATTCTGATTACGATCACAGCTCACCACAACAAACCAGCACTTAATTCGAACACTAAAACCTGGTATCCGCTGCTGATTCGGCATGATAACCTGGACCGGAACTGGGATCCCAGTCGAACCTTGTACGTACCTTAGGGCCAATAAATTTGGTTCACAATTAAGTTGGTTACCGCAATTTTGATTACTATGATTTTTGTCACAAATTTCGCAAATTTTTAGTCTACAGCAATTTTAATAACATTTTTCGACTTTTCGAGACCAGTTTCCATTCCATACGACGTTGTTTATGTCGATGTGATCACCCAGCCGTTTCAACAGAGCATGCATTGGGATTGATCGATTAAAAATGTGATATCCAAGAGGAGCTCTAACCCTTTAAGTGCAATAGGACTTTGGTACGGTTTTTTTAAAACGGTGATGTCATTATATTAATTACAAAGCCCTATGAACCATGTAAGCTTAATAATATTCACTATTTATGTCAAACATGCTCAACTGATATTTTGGTCTCCTTTAAAATTAGACGCCGAAAATTTAGTCTCACGAAAAGTTTGACTAAATTTATTGTAGACTAAATTCGTCGTTCTTAAGGTATTGTACGTATCATAACAAAAAACATAATCTTTAAAAAAGTGCTTACCTATTTTTGACAACGATCATCGGATGTTAGTTCAGAATTCAATAACATCTGTCAGGAAATCTACTTGTTCCAAGAGTCATTCTGTTCCAGCTAGAAATTGGGATGTTTGTAATATATGTTTAAAACTGGTAATTCATATTAGAAACATTTTGGCAGACTACTTAATCAATATAAAAGCGGGGGCAGCCTTAGCGATTGGTTATTATAAAACAACATTATTCAGATATGGAATGTGAGAAAAATAAGAATGTTCGTGATACTCAACACCTGTTCACTCCGCCAATTGCATCACATTTCGAAGTGAATTTCGAAGAATACTGCTAACAACAAAGCAAACCTAAACAGAGCTTGATTTACAATTTAACACAAAAATCAGGCACAAATGAAATAATTTGGAGCGTGCAGACTTTCATTCCATCCCAAACTTAAGAACTGTAGTAAAATGTCATTCAAAATCTAGGAACGTGTGCTACGTTATTAGTATTACCAATTTAAACCAGGCTTAGAAATAGGTATCAGGCATTTAGTTAGATGCCATCGCAAAGGCAGAGTCGACTTATTACCCTAATAAAAATATTTCGTCATGTCAATACAATGCACAAATATCCAACAATAAAAACCAAGTTCGGTGGAGTTATCCAAACTCCAAGCTGTAGAATACAATGCTGGTGAGTCGACAAACGAAACAAATCTCGATCATTAGCAGTATGCAGTACGTAACACGTGTGAGTAAACGCGCAACCAATATTTTGACTAAATTAAATATCTTTCTCGTAAAGTTATAAACGCGCGGCGTAGTGCGTGCTCTAATGATCCAAAATAAATTATTTTTTACTTGAATAATGGAAAATAAAATTACAAGAGGATGTTTTTCGTAGACAAAAAAAACGTTATGAACAACATGCTGTAACAATTTTTATCAAAAAATGTATGGAAATGTCCATACATTTTTAAACAAGTATAAAGATTAAGAAGTATAAATTTATCCTTACATATTATGATTTTGGGCTACTGACTTAATGAAACTTTGTGATTGCAAATAGATTTTTGGAATTTACTTGTGATATTATCATTTCAATCAATATTTTGAGCTTTAATAAAAATTATCAATAACTAAAACTTACAACATTAAACATATCATAATCACATATAATGTATAAAGACGCGCGCGATAAAATTACAAAGTTATAATGAATAATTCATATAAACAGTCTTTTTGTTTAGTAAATTACACTGCAAAAGGTTGTTATATCTTCAAAGAGAAATAAAAGCAACCAAATGAATCAACTTCAATACGGAACAAATAGTGATGTACATACAAACATTGATTTACAACGTAACATGTTTGAAATTGTAAATAAGATGTTATAGGGTCGTATTATTTATAATATGCATTATAATGTAAACGGCATAGTCATACTAAGTCCTATAAAAACCAACAATTGTACATCATAAATTCCATCAATAATTAAAGATTAAATGCAGTATCAAGTATGAATATTAACAATAGTTATATATGTTTAATGTTGAACTTCACACGGCAAAAGCTGCGCGCGCAGTAAACTACGAGCGTTCAGTTGCAAATCAAGTTCTACCGAAGTTTGTAGGGCGCCAAATTTTTTTATGTGGACGCGTTCGCGCATTCTGAGTAAACAGCTCGCGGTGGGGCAATATATTTTGAAGTTTTTTTTTGAAGTATATTATATGTATTGATTATTCTGTGGCAAATAAAATTCTCTTTTTCTTAAATTCTCTTTTTCTTAATTCTTGTTCATTGAAATATTACCGCCAGCGAGGAGCCGCAGCTGCGACTGCAAGCCGTGTTACCCATTTCCCTGTACTGTATTGTGATCAGCATGAGTTTAATCAAAGTAATGTGTATCACTCGCTTCACTCGATCCGAAATTAAAGTATATAATCCTACAACGCCAAGCTAGTGATAGAGTTTTATGAAAGCACTCTGGCCAAGTCAGTGGATTCTTTTTACCTAATTTTACTTCATCCCATTAAGTAGGGGGTGCACCATAAAAATAAACTTGCTCGGATTTTAAAATTTTTTGTACCACTGTTTTCTAGAGACTGTGAGAATTTTCACAATACTAAATTTGTCATACCTTTTTTGGAAAGATCAGTGAGTTTCGCCTAGGTGCCATATTTGATGGTGCGCGGCTTTTGGAGCAAAATTAGCTGTAAAACTCGCGTAATTTGACCAAATTTGACCAAATTCGTTGATTTTTGTCGTATTATTTGGATATATCTTCAGTTCCTTGAATGAGATCATTCTGAAAATTGGCGAAGACCTTCCAATAGGGCTTTCACAACTGTCCGAAAAATTTGGTGGATATCGGAGTTGATATAGTGATCAAAATGGAGCAAAATACGCTGCTTTTAGCTGTAACATAATGTCTGATGGTTGGATATGCTTTAAACTTTTCGGACACTTTTCTTGTAAGTCTATGAGTAAGCTTACCATTTTTTGTTGCAATCGGAGGTCGGGAAGGATACTTAATATCTATTTGTTTGAAGAAAATTGTGCTGGCCGAAATTAGCGCTAAAAAACCATCCTACAGTCGGCACGCGCGGCTCACTGTCGATGGCGCACTACCTACATTAAGGAACGCGCGCTGGGTAAAAAGAAACCTAGCCAGAGTGGAAGTCGGCGCCCTCATTAAATTTTTGGAGAAAATCGCTCGCCAAAATTTGTTGGACCAGGACGATGTCCTAGCCTGGCAGCTCATTGCGCGTCGCAACGAGCTTCGTTGTTCGTCGACGTGCGACGAGCAATGAGAAAAATTGTGTGGCACGTCGGGTGGCACATCTTAACGGGTGATACGCGTATAAATTTCGATCGCTGACGTACAGCGAGCAGCACAGCTGCGAGTGGCGTCAGCTAGTAGGATTTCATCCTACAAGGCACATCGCGTTTACCTAGCTAACCAGGTCATTTCCGCCTCCGGCGGTCGCGCGCTACTGCAAGCTTACCTGAGGACCCCAGGCTTTAATGTTGTTAATAGAGATTAGGCGGAATGACAGGCTGAGCGCGGCCCAGTAACTGCAAGCGAGAGGGCTATAGTTAGACTTAAAGCAACACATCGCGCCACAAGCCAAATATTTATCAACATCTTGACTAGCTACGCGGTCCTTTTCCGCATGCGCTCGCCGCCGCTCGCGCTGTGCTCAAAAGTTGACGTCGCGTCGTCAATCAATTAACATCAAGATTTTAGTTTTACATTTGACCTTTATGTCAAAAAAATCTCTGAATTTTCAATCGGTGGTCGATGTTACCTGAGGACCTCAGGCTTCGTTTTTACTTCGTCACAGGACAATCGGAGCTCGACGAGCATAGAGAGTGCTGGCGTCGTCCTGTGATGGTCGACGTATTTTTGCTTGCTGGGATCCGGCCGAATGACGCCACATGCAACGTGTAGGGTAAAACTAAAAAACGCTTCCCAGTGAAAGTTGTCATACGTTGTATGACCCGCCGCGCACGAAGTGCGCGGCTCCCCCTGTAGCGTCGAAGACGCTACAGGGGGTCATAGCCGTTTTGCAAACAATAACAAACCAAAAGGGAACTCAGTCAGTTCCCTCCATAATAAAGCGCCGCGCCATACGTGATTGTACAGAATATTTGTGTGCTGCTAAGATGAATTGTTTGCGGAGGGTTGCTATAACCTTTTTAACTATGAAACTATGTGGCCATATATAGATCTATTTTATTTGTGTAGTGTTGCTAAGCTTTTTTAATTTGAAATTATTTTGCCATATATGGACCTATTTTATTTGCCGAAGGTTGCAAAGCTTTTAAGATATGAAACTATTTGGCCACATAAAGATCTATTTTAAAATGCTTGCGGTGTAAACGGAATGAATGTCACATTGCTTTTTAAGTTAACAATAACAGTTAATTCGTCTGCACTCATGTGTGATGACCATTATGTGTATGCCTTGTCAGTTGTCATTAAGTTTTGCGTCGTGACTCGTGACCCTCTTCATCATTTCATTTAATCCTTCGGCTTCCTGTAATTGGCTGGTTGCACTTGTGTAACAATATGGCTGTTGGAATACTCCGAAGTAAAATAAGTGTCTAGATAAAAAATAACTTCTGCAACTTCGGCCCTACTTTAATAAATTGATACTGGTAATTTCGTTTGTCGAAAGTTTGGCATTCTCATCCTCGTTTTGGCTTAAACTGTAATTTAAAGGTATTAATTTCAGGAATTAATTTAAAGGCACCGTTCCGACTGGACCTGTTTCTCATCTTTACTGGCTGCAGTGTAAGCTGTTGTATTACACTTACACTCCTCTATACACCCCTTATTTGTCTTAAAACTTCTCCCGCATTTTAAACTCTGGTTACCATCATGGAGACAGCCTTAAGTAGAACATACGTTCGTGATTTCAGGAATTAATTTAAAGGCACCGTTCCGACTGGACCTGTAACTCTATTACTATAAATCTAACTCTATGTAATATTTTTTTGTTTACACTTGGTTTTGCTGTCATCTACCCGTACAATTAACGATTAATCCAAATATGGGCATGTCGTCCAGTGTCCACTATGTCTGTACTTCAGTTATTTTGTCCTCATCTTTACTGGCTGCAGTGTAAGCTGTTGTATTACACTTACACTCCTCTATAAACGAATTGGTCTTATTTGTCAAGTCTCCGACTCTTTCGCCCCAATTTTATTTGGAACTTCGTTCTTCTTAAAACTTCTCCCGCATTTTAAACTCTGGTTATCATATCCTGGAGACAGCCTTAAATAGAACATACGTTCGTGATTTCAGCAATTAATTTAAAGGCACCGTTCCGACTGGACCTGTAACTCTATTACTATAAATGTAACTCTATGTAATATTTTTTTGTTTACACTTGGTTTTGCTGTCATCTACCCGTACAATTAACGATTAATCCAAATATGGGCAAGTCGTCCAGTGTCCACTATGTCTGTACTTCAGTTATTTTGTCCTCATCTTTACTGGCTGCAGTGTAAGCTGTTGTATTACACAGTCTTACACTCCTCTATAAACGAATTGGTCTTATTTGTCAAGTCTCCGACTCTTTCGCCCCAATTTTATTTGGAACTTCGTTCTTCTTAAAACTTCTCCCGCATTTTAAACTCTGGTTATCATATCCTGGAGACAGCCTTAAGTAGAACATACGTTCGTGATTTCAGCAATTAATTTAAAGGCACCGTTCCGACTGGACCTGTAACTCTATTACTATAAATGTAACTCTATGTAATATTTTTTTGTTTACACTTGGTTTTGCTGTCATCTACCCGTACAATTAACGATTAATCCAAATATGGGCAAGTCGTCCAGTGTCCACTATGTCTGTACTTCAGTTATTTTGTCCTCATCTTTACTGGCTGCAGTGTAAGCTGTTGTATTACACAGTCTTACACTCCTCTATAAACGAATTGGTCTTATTTGTCAAGTCTCCGACTCTTTCGCCCCAATTTTATTTGGAACTTCGTTCTTCTTAAAACTTCTCCCGCATTTTAAACTCTGGTTATCATATCCTGGAGACAGCCTTAAGTAGAACATACGTTCGTGATTTCAGCAATTAATTTAAAGGCACCGTTCCGACTGGACCTGTAACTCTATTACTATAAATGTAACTCTATGTAATATTTTTTTGTTTACACTTGGTTTTGCTGTCATCTACCCGTACAATTAACGATTAATCCAAATATGGGCATGTCGTCCAGTGTCCACTATGTCTGTACTTCAGTTATTTTGTCCTCATCTTTACTGGCTGCAGTGTAAGCTGTTGTATTACACAGTCTTACACTCCTCTATAAACGAATTGGTCTTATTTGTCAAGTCTCCGACTCTTTCGCCCCAATTTTATTTGGAACTTCGTTCTTCTTAAAACTTCTCCCGCATTTTAAACTCTGGTTATCATATCCTGGAGACAGCCTTAAGTAGAACATACGTTCGTGATTTCAGCAATTAATTTAAAGGCACCGTTCCGACTGGACCTGTAACTCTATTACTATAAATGTAACTCTATGTAATATTTTTTTGTTTACACTTGGTTTTGCTGTCATCTACCCGTACAATTAACGATTAATCCAAATATGGGCAAGTCGTCCAGTGTCCACTATGTCTGTACTTCAGTTATTTTGTCCTCATCTTTACTGGCTGCAGTGTAAGCTGTTGTATTACACAGTCTTACACTCCTCTATAAACGAATTGGTCTTATTTGTCAAGTCTCCGACTCTTTCGCCCCAATTTTATTTGGAACTTCGTTCTTCTTAAAACTTCTCCCGCATTTTAAACTCTGGTTATCATATCCTGGAGACAGCCTTAAGTAGAACATACGTTCGTGATTTCAGCAATTCATTTAAAGGCACCGTTCCGACTGGACCTGTAACTCTATTACTATAAATGTAACTCTATGTAATATTTTTTGTTTACACTTGGTTTTGCTGTCATCTACCCGTACAATTAACGATCAATCCAAATATGGGCATGTCGTCCAGTGTCCACTATGTCTGTACTTCAGTTATTTTGTCCTCATCTTTACTGGCTGCAGTGTAAGCTGTTGTATTACACAGTCTTACACTCCTCTATAAACGAATTGGTCTTATTTGTCAAGTCTCCGACTCTTTCGCCCCAATTTTATTTGGAACTTCGTTCTTCTTAAAACTTCTCCCGCATTTTAAACTCTGGTTATCATATCCTGGAGACAGCCTTAAGTAGAACATACGTTCGTGATTTCAGCAATTAATTTAAAGGCACCGTTCCGACTGGACCTGTAACTCTATTACTATAAATGTAACTCTATGTAATATTTTTTTGTTTACACTTGGTTTTGCTGTCATCTACCCGTACAATTAACGATTAATCCAAATATGGGCAAGTCGTCCAGTGTCCACTATGTCTGTACTTCAGTTATTTGTCCTCATCTTTACTGGCTGCAGTGTAAGCTGTTGTATTACACTTACACTCCTCTATAAACGAAGTGTCCTTATTTGTCAAGTCTCCGACTCTTTCGCCCCAATTTTATTTGGAACTTCTGTTCCAAATAAAATTATTATAGTGTCAAGTCAACACTGTTGACGTGACTATTATATTAATAAATTAATCGACTCTAGAGATTTTGCTTTTATATTTGAAACAACTACCGTCCACGAAGGATTATATTTATTGCTATTTTATTAGTTAGGATTGGCACCAACTTATCTGCAGGACATGTTCAAGTATGCTCATCATGGTCACTCATTGAAGCTTATTGTTCCTTCTTGTAATTCAAAGTTTGGTGAGCGTAGCTTCTCTGTAGTGGCTCCAAAGATCTACAATCGTCTGCCTGTTACCATCACCTCAGCTCAATCTTTGGAATCTTTTAAAGCTTTTATAAAAACTTACCTTTTCAAACTGTCTCCAGATGAACTTGAAAAACTTTATCGATAACTATTGTGGTCATATTTGGAATTCGATCTTTGCATAACATAATATATTTAAGTACCATTTTCGGGCTTTAGTATTGACGATATATTTTCAAGCATATGTTATCTTTAAGCTCAGTATTCATGATATTTTCTGGGATGACTAGTTCAAACACTGCTGAGTATAAGTTTAATCTTAAAAGCGGTGTTATTAAATTTCAATTTATTATTATTATTATTTTATACTTACCAGAATCTGATTTCTCTATTAGATGTGTTGAAGTCAAAGATAATACTGGATTTTTGTTCGACCTTATACTTTTCTGCTGAAGCTCCATAACGGTCAACACGTATAATACCTCTCTGGGAACCTATTTATGCATTCATGAAGGATGAAACCCGAAGGTGAGTTATGGACTTATTCTAAATTCTAATATTCTCATAATATCTAAATTCTAACTGCTTCCCTACTTACCCCTAACTTGAGTGCTTGTGAACCACATCAAAACCCTGATTTATCATACACCACGATTAATTGCACAGTTGTCTTTCCCTCAAACTGCAAACTGAGCAGTAAATCGTGGTGTTACTGTACATGGTTTGCCTGGTGAATACCATGATTACAATATTAAGTTTATGATAACAATTCTTCTAACCCTTAACACATTACGCCCACTTTGCAGGTGAGGAACAGAGAAAAAGTCATATCTTGGGATATGGATCGTTCGTTCGTTGGCTTAATCAAGTAAACTGTGAGTAGGCTAGGGGTTACACCAGTCTTAATATAATAGATAATAATAAGATATAAAGATATAAATGTATTTACGATAAAGGCCACAGTAGATGGATCTTCTAACAGTCTCGAGAACTGACTCGTCTGTAGAATAAGTTGCTAATTATAAATTGTATTTTAAGAACGTTCGATTTCTCTAATTTTTCAAGTGTCTAGATTAATTCTGTACTGCACCTAACCAAAGAAGCTTAGCCTTTTAATTTTCTCAATAAAATCTCTTCATGAAAGACCTATAATTATAGCTATGTTTGCTAATATTAGATAAAATGAGAGTCTAGGTGCCCTAACTTATGTTCCATAAAGTGCTGAAAAAAATGACCATTAACGTCAGTATTTTTTGCTAATACATTGTCATTAAATTTGATGGTCATTAAAGACATTATCACATTAATGCAAATGGTCATCCACTGTCGTTAATTGGTCGTTGCCCATCCCCTTAAAACGTTTAAGCTGCTATAATAATGAACTATATCTTAGAGAAGTTGGTAAAATGTTTGAAAACATAACTTTTGCACGAAGATAAATAAGATCAATTCAGTGCAATAAAGTAGTATTAAAATGCCCACAGTTCACTTATCCTCTACAAAAAATTAATAGGTCCAGAGTTTTCTAATCTGCGGATTGTTCGATCAATGCACCTCTACTTTTAGAAATTAACCCATCTCCATGTTTTCTTCTATATCCCCCATCTCCTCTGACAGGATTTGTAGAACTGCTGCAGCTGTTTTTTTGTGAGATACTATCTTTTCGACATCGCTGATGGAGAACAAGTACTGGCTGTTGTCAACAATAGCCTTTATCAGCCCGTTTGTCAAAGGACAAGGAGCTATCGCCACATTGAGGGTGCCCTCGATCATCGCTTGCCGTTCTTCCTCGAGAGTCTTCGTCAGGGATGTCTTATCGTCGGTAGTCATCCTTCTTTTTTTGTGATCTGTATAGAAATGCTTTAGAAATCGTCAGAATGTGACATATCTAGATAATGGTTTGTAATGATACTGATAGATTGCATTGTATGTGTTGTATAAACTTTGTAATTTTCGATATTTAATTAATGAATTTGATAAAGGAGCACTGGGTTGTAGTGGCTCTTTTATTTCAATTATAAGTATGTTCACATGAGACACGCTAATATCAGAAACTTCATTGCAGGACTTCTCGAAATCGTGCAACATGATGTTCAAACTGAGCCACCTCTTTTGGAAAGCTTGCTAGGACGCCTACATTACAGTTCGGTACAACAGAGCAGGTATATGTGCTGGCGTCAAGTCCTTCAACTACTGACGCCGTGCTCCTTGTGCTCCTTGTACCTCAACATTCCAGTCTCAATAACAGTAATATATTTAGGTAGAGATATACTTACTAAACCATTTAGTATTTTGTAGAAGAGCGTAATTGAATTATGTTTTCAACTTGGATCTAATCGGTAGAAGTTTTAGCTCCTTTATAAGAACAAACTCTCTAGCAAAGATGCACTATTTCTATACTAACCGTTAGCAAACAATTTGGCAGCTGAAATTGAACATACAGAAGCCTCTGTTAAAGCTCTTGGTATCTCGTCTCTGAAGTTCGTGGAACAATTGCTGCAGCAAACATCTGCACCACTGTATGGAGAAGAAACACCTGTAAATAAACAAGGACATCAAAACGTGTCAGTTAAAAACTTAAATTGCAGAATCATTGATATCGATAATAATCAACAGATTGGGGTTTATTGTGAATGGCCACAACACTCTTCTGTAATAAAATATATTTCCCAGATCGTAATCAACCTTTAATCATAAATTCTAGGGTTTTAAGTATACGGTACACCATAGAATGAAGATAATGTAAATGCTCACCCATAAATACCCTGTTCAGAAGGACTCTGCAACAGTGACATCTGTTCAATCTAAATGTCTCCGCGAATGGACTGGAGGTTGAGTTTTTTCTTTTGACGAAGATAATACAGACACAATCTTCGCCGTCTCTTCCACTACGCCCTGGGTATTTATTGTTCTGTAATATTTCACATTAATATTTACTTTGTATACTTCTTTATTCATGCTTTTTCTTTACATATTCTCTTGTAAGATTTACATAATTACCTTTCTTACCGATTCGGTGATATGTTAAAAATAAAAATCATTTAAACTTCTCAAACTTCTTGAACCAGAATGTGGAAGCTGGTAATCTTATAAGGGGGAGGCAGACTTAATTTTATAAAACCATGTGCTTTTGTAATTTGTGCTTACCAACCTGCTCTCTGCAACAATTCCTCGATATCATTTGTCATTCTAGTTATAATTACGTACTTTACTCCTGGAAGTTGGAACGAATTAAAAAATGTAAGATAACAGAAGGCTAATGGTCAAGTTCAGGACTAATTCAAAAAATTTCAAGCCTTGTGGCTTGTATCCTATTCCAATAATAATTGGCATCTTATTCCAATAAGATTTCGGTAATTTGATGCTAATATAATGTAACTTTGAGTACATTAAAGTATCGTGAGATCTCATTCTTATTTACCTTTCATGTCAACCCCCATGCTTAGCAGTGACGTTGTGATCATGATTCGGGTCTCGCTAGTCGAACTCAACAAGGAATCCACCACATAATTTTTCAGCTCCTGTGAGTTTACTGCCGTGCACCAGTTTATATGTTTCCTGAGGGCTGGCTCCGTTTCCTGATTAAATATAACTGATGAAATCATGCTTTATGGAACAAATCTTTGACTTGTTCGAATCTTCGAGTCTAATTCACTAATTGTTAACATTCGTTTCACTAATAATGTTGATAATACATAAGAAAACGAAGAACTAATAATTATATATAATTATTAACTGACCTCCCATATCATATCTTTTATAACTATAGTTTCGTTGGTAGAATATGTAAACACCAAACATTTTGGGGCTTCCGCTTCTTTCGTTTTCAAAAGGTTTGCTAAAACCCTTGCATGCCTTTCGGAGAAGTTATCCTCTATACGGACAAACGTCATGTTTGGCAATACAGGGTTCCTAAAAATTGTTAAAAAAGTGATTATACGTAATATGTCAACGAACCCCTATACAGCAGAAACCTCTTATCTGTGTCATGAGTTAAATATCTGATAACGACAGTATCTAGAAGAACCCCGACCATTTTTATGGATGGAATTGTTGCAGTTTCCATGCCACTCTGAATGGTCGGACTCTTCGGTACTAATTGCGATGTTGGTTTCACTTTTAAACAGTACTTCCTAATTAATAAGCTAGCAATGAACTCTACTTACTAATACTAAGAGATTACTGGAAAAAGTTTCGTTTCACAAAAATAACATAATATCTGCATAAATATTCTAAAAATTGTCTCACCTTACAAGCTGAAAAATATTTTCCTCTTGGAAACCCAACTGCTCAAAAAGTTGATGTTTGTTCAACGTTGTGAGTGTCGCGGTCAGGGTTAGAACAGTTGGCTTCGTCTAGGGTGAACATGATGGTTAATATATCACATTATTATGGTTAATTCATCAAATATTTTAATACTTTATATGTATATTCTAAAGTTACCACCAAAGTGGCAGAGTTTATCTCACATCGCAATCCGTATTTTAACTACCGTGGCGAGTAGTATGTGATTTGTGAGCATGAAAGAGTGCAAGTGCTATAAGATCACCTTAAAACTGTTGATCGCATAATCTAAGTCGGCGAATGTCTTTCTGAACTCCTTGCCCCAGCTCAAGATGGTGTGCGCCTCGTCAACGACAAACAGTACATTCTTGATATGGCTTAGTTTCTTAAGCTCCTGAAAAAGACAATATAAGTAAACGTGTTGATCATAGATTTGCACGCACCCGGCCATTTGAGGTGTTTTTGGAATAATACTCTGTGGTTACAGAATTTTGTGTATACATTCTTAATCACATTAACAACAATATAAATAGATTTTCAATCAATTTTATTTTTAACGGTATTTCAGGTACGGTCCACAAGTTAGTCCGCGATAATGAAAATGACTGTACAGACCTTTCTCTTCTCTTTCAACATTTCCGGGTTGGTGACTATGATATCAGGGACATCATCATTATCTATTGATCGTTGGCTGCCGTTAAGATCCAAGTACTTGAGTCCATACTGAAATATTTGTTGACTTAGACTATTGTAAGTAAGTTTATTCTTTTATTTGCAATATATATGATGAAAGTTGTAACGGCACACATTTGATGTATTCAAATCTTGATCAATCGTTAGGCGCACGACTGCTTGTTTTTTATGGTTTTCAATCAATTATGTTGTATTTTTAGTGGAGAATTTGGATTCATTCGTCCACTCGCTCGAAACCTTATCAAAAGTTGACACGTGATTTTTGTTCAGAGAAACAAGTGGTGAGACGACAATCCCGATGAAGTTATCTGCACGATAAACTTTCTTCATACCCAGTACCATTGCTATGAAAATTAGAGACTTCCCGCTTCCTGAGAATAGGTTAGTTTGATAAGATTATATCATCCAAAAGTTAAGACTGAAAGTATCAGGTACGACGTACGTATCGGCCCAATGTCAATTACCATCTCTTATATTGTGTTTAAGTGCAGCTTGCGAATTTAAATGCCTCTGTGGGTTAATCAATATCATGGTCCCATGGGGTGATACACTGTTTTCAAAAATACAAACCTGTCGGAAGAACACATAAGGCATCTTTTTTCTGGCAGAGCGCATCCAAAATAGATACCTGGTCATCCCTTAGCTCCATGTTGAACTTACTAACCTCGTCTTTACACACTGTGACAGTTACTATTATTTTCTATATTTGAAAGATGTGTGAGCCGGGGTGTAGGAATAATTGTCTTCATGGGGGGACGGGGGGGGGGGGGGGCAAATCCTATTTATATTTTTAGTGCTTTGCGCTACAGCTTGAATTTTTTGGCGTTTCACAAGAATTGGGAACGACAAATTGAAATTGCGGCACGTGCAGAATTTCGATTTTCACATTTTCTGCAGCAAATCGCGATTTTTCACGTTTGCCGCGATTTTCTCAGATCCTCCTCCTTTTTCAGTTCTCCGCGAGAAATCGCGCATTTTTCCTGTACACTTAAAGTCTGAAGACCAAATTCACCCCCTGCCCGCTTTCTACACCCCTACGTGACTGACAGTTATTTGACGAGAATTAACAATAATAAATGTTTGAGAATTGTCAGTTGTTCAGAATATATGGAATATAGCAACAAAATGGGAATATTAATCATACTTTAATTGGTTTTCGTATTTACGCTGATCAATCCGATTCAACAGTCAATCCTAAGGTCACGCGACAGTCATAAGTGTTAACAGCATCTATGCGAACTTTTACAATTTGCTCATAATGATATAAAAAGCTTACCTTGTAACGAGAGCAAGCTTTCCGCAGAACTAGACGTTTCCATAAAGTATATAACCTAACCTAAGTGTAAGTAGATTAGTCCAAATCCCACCTCTAAATTTTACAAAGTTTTGATACTTGGAAGGTGCTTATAATACCATTGTTTAATGTAATCCTTAAGGTACAAAACTTTCCTTGTTAGTTCTTAAATTGTCAAGTAATACATAGCCAGTGAAAAACATTGTTCGATACAAATCCCCTCTGAAATCCCCTCACAATAGTGTCCAATTTGAATCGTATACGCGGTACAACTGACAGGGTAAAATACTGTAACTTGAAGTAGTCATAAAATAGCATTATAGCTTTATATGTATAAAGTATAGAATTAGTATAATCAGCCAGCATAATATAATAGTAGTTCACTTAGCAACTATCATATTCATCACTATCAGTTTCGTCATCTTCTGTTACATCGGATTCGTAGTTCGACTCCTCTGAATCGGTGTCCTCTACATCCTCTTCGTCATCATCGGACGCGTCTTTATCATCACTAGCAGGCCGGGTAATCCCCAGTTTCTTTAAAAGCTTTATAATGAACTTGTCCACGACCTTGTATATATCCTCCTGAAATAAAACATATTATTATTAGCCGTAATGATAAGATATTCGTTATGAGAATTTGCATCAATATTCAATGATCAATTTATCGTCCGAATAAAAAGGCAAGTTTTTTGATCTCAAGAAACTACAATGCCTAATGCCTATTGCCGGCCTTACAACCTTTAATGGCAAAATAACTTACCCGGCAGCTTTCGTCAAAGAGAAAGTTGGCTTTCAGGTTTTCAAACCCTGGGAAGCCAACTCTACCAGGGCTCTTGACAAATATTTTGTCTTCTTTGACCGCATCGATTAGTTCCCGCACGTTTCTGAGCGGCTTCTTCGGTCGCCTTTTCTTCACCCCTAAAACGAAATAAAAATATGTTATTGCTATGCCAACAGTAACGATATAAGCTGCTTATCTATACTGTTTAATAGTAATGTACAGTCCCAACAGTGTTATATTCCACTCAACGAGAATTGTTGTTTAAAACTTAAGTTTTTCGGAAACGGATACCTATCCAGCACAATGATGCTCATCACTTTATATATACTATTTAATTACTAACCTTTACAAGAACGTTCAAATTGCGCTCTACACTTTGTAGTCAGTCCAAGTGTACAAGACGCTTTTTTTAAGCCAGGAACAGTTCTCTTTCTCACCGTCTTTTTTATTAGATTATTGTGCAGTTCGCACAGCAAATCGTTTGGAATTCTATTCCCAGCTCCTTCACGTAATCCTTGTAAGGCAAAATGCTTAACAAATTTGCATCGATTTTTTAAATCTTTTTAAAGAGAGACTGGGCCAAGTTAGCCCACGAGGTGTGGCAACCCTGGGGAAGGTTGCCAGTGAAATCAGATTGAATGGTTGAGGATGTTGTAAAAAATGACATGAGTCAAAATGATACGCTTAAGTGACAACTGGGTTTGGAAAAGTAAAATGAGACGAGACAGCATATGAGTTAATACTCTAAGTCACTCCGGTCTGATCCAACTCTTCCGGCACAATTAAGCGTTTGGTGCGGTTTGCGAATTTGATAATCGTGGTGATGTGTTTGACTGTTGGTTGTCGAATATGTCATTGACAGAGAGGTAGTAGTCCTGGAAATATTGACCTCTTATTTTAGTAATTTGGGCAATAGCCAGACACTGTCCAAGGAAGTGTGAGACAGTATCCTCTCCGTCGCCGCACATAGGACAACCATTGGTGTTAGATTTTCAAATGGTGTGAAGGTGTTTGTTTAAGCCGCAGTGGCCAGTGACCCGTGAATCGTGATGAGGTGAACTGCAGTTCTGTAATCTTGTCTGTTGTTGCTGACTGCTGAGTGATTTTATTTTTCAACGGTAAGGCACAGTAAAAACAAAAATTGAATACCATATTATAAGTTTCAAAAAATTGTACGGAAAAGCGTTATGACAAAATGCAGTTTGTTTACCTGTTGTTGCGTTGTGTCTAAGAGCGTGTTCGGCTTGAGCAGACAAAGTTACCTTATTTAATGCAAGCCTCCTCAAACAAACATTCACGTAACTGAAATTCATAACGTATTGAATTAAGAATTGCATACTCGAAAGGAAAGTTGATACCATGGCAGTCCTTATAACTTTATATAACATTTCAAAGCATCATTGAGACAGAACATTGTTTTAGCTAATGGTACGCCTATAGTTCATACTTTTTTTTCCCTTTTTTTCGGAAGAACATTAGCATAAATCTCAGGCAAAGTTCTTGTCGGTCAGCATCACCCTCTTTGATGGCGTCGTCGTGATTCTTCAGTAAGAGGATGTTGAACATAAGCGACACGCAGTAGTTAAACCTGGCGAGCGTAAATGTCACATTAAGAAACTGTATTATCACTTAATTAATAAATTAATTAGTTAGCCTCGGACACTTGACGGATAAATCAATTTACACTAAACACATGGACCAGGAATCACCTTTCAAAGGTAAATAGATTTGAGATGGTTAAAGAGCCTTTTGAAAGAATTTATAAGTTCCAGTGTAGAGATTGATACTGACCCACACCAAATTCATACTGAAAGTTATATGAGCACCAACTGTAAAAATGTATTCAAATTGTAAGCATGTATTATTACCGGCCATCTTCCGTATCTGCTGCTGGTGGTGGTTGAGCATTATGTACCTTTGCTCGGTGTTTATGGAGGGTGTTTGCTCTTCTGAACACCTTTCCGCATAGGTCACACTTATTCTCTTTACTTGCCCATTCTGTTCCCGCCAGATTTAGAACGTGATTCAAGACCATGTCCGTTATTGTACTGAAAATGTTTATTTCACATATCAACTTTTACTTATGACGAAGCTGCCAGACCATTTGCAAATATAAACGTTTTTGCCGATACTTGTTATTGATAATGTTGCATATCTCCTCATACAGGTTGTTTAATTATAATTCAAGAATCTATATAGTATTAGAAATAACATATAATAACCTCATAAAGGCAGTATATTCGGCTTTCGACTTAATCCTCTCATCCAGAAGATTCTCATCATCAAGGTTGCCGTATAGGTCAGGATTAAAATCAGCTCCGCTGTTACTTTTGTGAAGCTCCCTCAACTTCTCCCACATTGTCTCGAAAGCGGCAACTGCGTAAACCTTTTAAAGAAATCAAGTTTGTAATCACGAATATATATAAATACTAATACTATACTAATAAATGTCTATACTAAATATTGTAAATGAGAAATTTAATTACGGGATCGTTCACATATTACGTGTAATCAGCCAGCGGGGGGGGGGGGGGGGGGGGGGGGGTACCAAATGCTTACGGTTGATCAGGGGGGGTTGGTTGTTGATTACATCAACATTTTAATTTGTTTTTACCCTCTAGATGCTAGAATAGTAACAATTTGACAACATTTTAATTCAAATTCCATTTTTACTCTGATAATGTAAAAATTTAGAAATTGATCGGATATCCGACTATAGTCAGTAGTTTAGAACAGGATTGCCCGCCACCGCCGGTCAATTTGACCACACCGCACACCACCGGTACCAACCACCCCGGCGTACGACGGCGTGGCGTGAATTATGTAAAATCAAATTTTTCCGTATGATCATCTGAAAGCTCCATTCAAAATTCAATTTCAGATTGAAAAATAAGATAAATGAATAAATAAGATTAAAATCAAATTTTTTCAAACTTACTCAAATTGCCGGGCAAAAACCATGATAACAGACCTAATTTTAGTTTTTAAGGGTCGATCTCACGCCGGTGGCGCCGGTAGGTTTAGGGCTCACACTGCCGCCGACTGGTTTAGCCACGGCGGACAAGCCTGGTTTAGAAATAGAAGGTGATTGGCCGGATAAAATAACAATGATTTCGGCTCATTATGATCAGGGTAGCATCAAACGTAAAGAGTGTTTCCAGAGAAACTAGTCAGCGGGGGGGGGGGGGGGGGGGGCCGGGGGGGGAGGGGGTTAGGCCATGATTACCTTATAATTATAGGAACGGACATAATTATGAATGGACATTAAAATAAACGCTCGAAGGCATCCAAAACCATCAAATATCCGAATTTTTTGGGCGTTTTAAAAATTTTAGCCGATAATGTGTAAATTAACTGTTCACACAATGAGCAAGAAAGGCAGTCGTTAAGCAGTAAAAAACGTCAACATATCTGTAGATCAGAGTCTAGTCTGTGACTAGGGAAGTTGTGTAAAAACAACAAATACGAAATATGACCAGATAACAGGTTATCGTGCATTAAATATTCCAAATAATACCTGCTTTTTTAAAACAATTTTTTATTTGACCACCTTGGTCCTGCATATCAGTGTAAACTTTTACAAGATGTGGGGGTTAATAATAACTCAGAAGAAGTAAACGAGGAAGCCGAAGATCAAGAAAGTGATCATGCCATACTGTGATATTTATTACTTATGGCATGATAAATTGTATAATAACTATTATATGATATAGTTTAGTCCGAATCCGATGATAGAAATTACAATTGACTGAAATTAAAAAGTTGTCATACAGAATATTATATATAGATATACTAAACATGAGTTCGCAGTGGAAAGATTTTAAAAACCTTAAACGGACGGACTTAATTTGAACGGACATTAAGATGAACGCTAGAATCTTCAGCGTTCAATTAATGTCCGTTCAAATAAGGTCCGATAAGATACGTAATATTGCTGTCAGGAGAGGGGGGGGGGGGGTTGGGTTTTAATTACGGAGGGGGGCCGGGGAGGGGTAACAATTTTACGTAAATTATTTATTAAATTACGTAAATATTGATTACGTAATATGTGAACCAGAACGACCACTAATTTTGATATTTACAGGGGTTCAATACACATTTTTACACTAAACTTATGACTTTTTTTGGTGTGTGGTGTAGTAAATTGTAAAAGGTGTATTTTTACCTCCAACATAGCCGAGAGCATGTCAAGCACCTTATCGTATCGGTGCTTGACATCCTTCGTCGCTGCCCCCTTGTTTCCGGCAGTTGTACAAGCGCCCGTGTAAGTTGGTTTGAAAGCTTTCGTACCAGAGCTTTCGTATTCCTTCATCATTGCCTGTATTTTATTTTATTAATTGACATAAAAGCCTATGCTGGTCGGTTCATCGCTTCATGTACTGTAAGCTTAATGCTTCAATAACGGGCGAAAAAAGTATGCTAAATAGCATATTTTTCTAATATTAGAAAAAACTTATGTCTATGTTCGGAAAACTCACGTCCATGTAACACATCTGGAGATGAAACTCTCCAGCGTCAGGAAGAAATTGGTGAACCCTGCTGCCTGGCTCATTAGTCCGCAATTTCTTCACTGACAGAGTTCTCGACAATGTTAGATGATCGCCACTGAAAACTGTCTCCGGCATCTGTTAATGTAAATCGTACGTTTAACTCAACGTATTCACATGTATGCTAATGTTTTCACTGAATCAAAATAAAGTTGAACGTACTATCGGGTAATGTCAAATCAATTGTGCTGTGATTACCTTTCCAGTGTTGGGGTCTGTAGGGAGAATGTCGGCAACTTGGTCTAATATTTTAGCTGACTCGGCATTCTGCATTTGGTTGTTATCCAAGACCCCTTCCGAGAACTGATAATAAAAATATGTACAATACATATATACATATTATTATATATTACAGTCATGTAAACATTCGGGAACTCATGTATCGCGTAGCACATTTAAGGGCGGTAGACTTTAATAAAATCATACTCTAATTTAAAGTCCACCTGTTGAGAACTACCATACATTTTCATTTAGTCATAATTTAGACTAAAAATGTAGTAGACTAAATTTTTTGAGACTTAATTTTTCGGCTTCTATAATTTAAAAGCAGACCAAAATTTCATAAGAGCGTGTATGACATGAATATTATTGAGCTTACGTTCTTTGCAATTAATAGAACTATCAGGAACCCGTGTAAACCTAAAGGGACTAAAATTATTATTACCTATTTGATTCTCGTTTTGTTCACTTGAAGGGCTAAATTTTGGGCACTAAACTTCTTATTCCTTGGCCAATTTTTTATTTTTTCATGCTGATTTCAAGGCCATGGGAAGGCCATTTAAGCATCTGAACCAGTCAAAAAAGTTTTAGTTCTTTTACGGTTTTTGCGGAAAGTTGTGTTAAAGTTGATGCCGTGGTGTCAGTAAAATGGTAACAGATGTGTACAATATATCGTCTCGTTTTATATATACTATGTAGTAAGATGACATCACCGTTCTTACTTCCTACTACTGAACTACGTTGACAATTACATAATTACACGTTGCACGTGTAATCCACTGCTTCTATGCTTTCACATTCACATACTTCCTTTCCCCATCTGCCGTGAAACTTTAAAGTACGTGCGAATTTTTTAGGTAGCTCAATAATGGAAAAATAAATAAACGGAATGGAAAATGGTCTCGAAAAATGTGACTAAAACTATTGTAGACTAAAAATTTCAGAAATTTGTGACTGAAATTATGGTAAAAACATTTTTGTAACCAAATTTGTTTGCCTTAAGGTAATTAGAGTTGAAAAAGAATCATGCGTACCAGGAAAGTAGAATGACTCATCGCCTTAGAATATTTGTGAGGGATGTGAAGTGTGGCATATTTCTGATGCTTCTTTAGACAGGGAACATGCACAACCAAAGCCCGGGATATCAAAACTTTAAAGTTTTCGTTAATTTCTTTGATATGTTCTTGTGTTGGCAATACCATGCTTGCTGAAATGTATGATGATTATACACTTATTTCATACAAATATAGATCGACATTTCCCACTAATTCAAGCTTATCAGTTAACGATAAGCTTATATGGCCGTTCGTATTCATTATTTAATCTAATTTATATCACTACCTTTCAGATCTTCAGGCCTTATAAGGGGTTCCGTAGAAGATAGCGTATGATCTCGTATTTCCTCCAACTTGCCAGCAACTGCGAACACATCTAACGTGCTATCCTTAGATACCCCGACATATCTTGCTTGAGAATTCCTGTGTAATGAACGTGGCTTATAAAAAGAAACAAGTTAAACTGGTCATGATTAAGTATTATTTTAATCTAACTTGAGTAAACGTCATCCAAACAAAACGAGAAATTTTATGGAATTTATAGCTGAAAATATTCGTACATGTTGAGGTTGTCTCCCATCTGGTGCGTTCGCGGATGAAAGATTGGCAGGGTAGCATTAGTAAGCGGGGAAACAGCTTCCCTTGTTGATTGTTCATATTCATTTATGATGGAAACTCCGCCGGAATCTGATAAAATATAAAGTATAGTGACTAAGATATAACTGTAACAAGATAAATATAGATCGTAAAATGCTGCCATGTTACAGAGTAAAATTGCCATAAACCGAGTACATGTCTCACCATTTTGGACGATCTTGGTTTTAAAATTGCTTTCGCCGAGATGGAGATGCGGCAGTTTCTCGAAAGCTGCCAGATTAACCGGAGTTCCAGCCTTAACCGCTTCCTTTAGTAATGCTGGTACAGCGTCATATATCTGAGTCTCGTTTGCAAGGATTAGCTTTAATGAAGTTTTTCCGACCGTCAAACCAGTATACTGTAGCTGATCTATTGCATCCACAGTCAGCCCTATAAATTTTGAACCAATACAAATCAAAAATTAAGCACTATTTATAAATTCGCAATTTCACAAGACTTCAATGCGGACCTATTAGTATTACATAGGAGAACTAATTTTAAAGTCCAAATTAGGTATTTAGCATTTTTAAATTGATTAAAACTTACTAGAACTGTACAGATACAAAGACGTTTGGGCCGCCCAAACGGACAGATTCTTGTTCGATAGCTTGCCCAGCATAGCCAGTATCATCCCAAGACGACTCATCAGTCCTTCTTCATAATCCTGTAGTGACATTATTTGTGCCCTCGAGTCTTAACTATTCTGCAATACATCGTACAATATATTTTACTGTATTACTTAACACATATTCGTAATTTTAGTTCTACGCTGCAATATGCCCGATAATTTCATTAAAGTACAGTGCTTTTGATAATATATTCTTTAAATAAGAATAGATTATTAAACGAAAAATACCTCTTCGTTTTGGTGGCGTGACTTTTCTATCCATGTTCTGAGAACGAGCAAAGTCAATTCAGCCCTTTCTTCGAATTCCCGGACTACCATTTTTGGCGTAAGGTCTGTAATCTGACTCCTGGCTTCTGTATAAATTAGAAATATAACTGTTAATATTTTCTGTGATTAGTTGATAACTTAAGGAGCATGTGAAATACACAAATTGTGTATGTGCATTACAGCCTAGTTAAATATGAAAGTATCCTTAATAGTCATGGATCTGAAGACATTCCCGTCTATATAACTTCTGCCCCGGGGTTTGAGACTTGGAATAGCTCCTCACTCTAATCAGAAGCCGAGTTTTACTAATTTTAAGTATAGTCGTGACTCGCGAGAGCTTAAAAATAGGGTTTGGCCTAATAAATAAACAACCCAATTGTCTGTGGACTTTAAAATTATGCTCTACCAACTCAATGAGATGATTTTAAACATTTTGCTACCTGAGTTTAGCTCCCTAACCCCAATCTGAATCAGAGTTATTTTCATTTAACGCGATAGCGTTAAAATATCAACAACCTGATGTCTGAGGACTTTGAAACCATGCTCTACCCCACTCAATATTATAATTCTGGACATTTCGCTGCTCTAGTTTGGTTCCTAATTTCAATCAGAAGCTGAGTAATTTTGATTTTAAGCGCTGCAATCGCTACTCGCTCCAAATAGAAGTAGAGTTATTTTGGTTTCAAAGCGCCAAAAAAGGGCGTGGTCGATTGCGCAAAACTGTACAATAGCCAACATTTTTACCTAAGTCAAATTTTTTTCTGATGGGTCCCTTAAGCTATTCCAAGTCTCAAACCCCGGGGCAGAAGTTATACAGACGAGAATGTCTTCAGATCCACGACTATAATAATTTGGCAAGTGCCTCTGCTATAAAGGCATAGGCGACATTAAAATATAATTGTAAAAACGTAAAATTTATCTTAAACAATCTAAGTACCTGGCTGACCGATGCCACCCTTAGTATGTACTCTCAGTACAGATGGGTGTTTCGTTGACACGATGGCGGATCTTTCTTTCCTTATCTGTCTTCTAAGATCATTCGATGTAAACTGAAATGCGATTATAAAATGTTATAATATTAATAGTGAAATATCACGCTTTATACGCTGTACTTAAGTATATCATATTTACTGTCTGTACTGTCTTGTGCTATAAGTTACTGTACCGTTACGTATGGTATTGTTATTTGTTATATGGTATTGTTATTTGTTTTATGTTGTATACCTATAATAGGCAGTATTAGTATCACACCACGATTCGGCAGAAATATCATAGTTTTCTACATCATAACTTTTGAAAGTTACGAAATTATTTTAACAGTTTTGCCATAAATCGTGTAAATGGGCGTCGCCAATAGTTAAAATTTACCGATTGGCAATTGGGCACCGGAGCTGTTGCAGCGTCTGCAGTGTTGGTCCCAGTCTGTGTTTCTACATTACAGAAGATTCGTGGTTCATCCCGTGTCAACTTTCTCTTCTTACTGCCTCTTACAGAAAGTATAGTCTCCTGAACATTTTAAATGTGATTTAATACTAATCGATTGTTCATTTTACATGTTCATTGTTCATACATCAGCAAAATAAGAATCTGTATTTAAGATAGCCGGCACGGTTAAACTTCTTGAAACAGTAAAAAGTGCATACCATCTCCAGTGTGTTCTTGAGCTTTCCCAAACATGTGACACAGACTAGTGTTCCCGTGTGAAAAGAGTACCCGATACTCTCTAAGAGGTTATCTGCAGCCTCTAACCTGCAAGAAATTTGAGTATAAATCTTTGAGAGGGCCGGTGTCTATTTCGTGAACATGCACTGCCGATGATATACTAAAAACCGCTCAGTTCAGGGGTGATAAGTATCCTAGTTTGTTTTTTTTTGTGGCGGGTTTTATTGTGTCGGGTAAAAATAATAGCGGGTAAACGTATGACAGGTTTTCCGAAAATCCGCCAAAATTAGTCAGAGCCAAATGTTCAAATGGCCAAATGTTTTAAGCACTATCTATAATAGATGTGATAATCGTCAAGAAATCGCTTTTAACACGAAATGCTAACGAGATGGCTATTGAGAACGATCGCTCGCTGTCTAATATAACCATACGACTACGACCATCATAACATAATTTACTAAATTTCGTGACAGTAACAATTTGTAACAACAAGTGGTTTATCATATAACATAATCATGTACCTATGTGATGACAATGCACAGCACAGTACACATTTTACAGGTTTTCTTGGCATCGGAAACGTAGGAAATAGATAGTAAAAATCAGGAAATATGTCGTTATGAAATCATATATGCATTATATATACATTCTTTGATCGCTTGAACATAATCATATCAGACAAGCGCGATGGAAATTAACCAATTAAAGCACGTATATTTAATGCGCGCGTCTAAAAATGTCTCATTAACCGAGATTCTGGAAACATGTGGCAGAATGACCGATTTGGAAACATGACCTTGTACTTGTAGCCACAATTATGCCTGGACTGACTTGGAATTAATCTGGTATAGTAGAGGGACTACAGCTGCTACTTACATTACATACCTTAACTTAACCTAAAACCTTCATTAACATTGCTATGTTTATTCTTTAAGATTGCTACATGTCACAAGTGCGGTCACAAGCCATGAGATACGTATAATTACCATTTACTGGCCACTAGGAGGTCACCTTTAGGCTACTATATAAATGTTAGTAACCGATGAAATTAAGGTTAATAACATCTTAATCCACTGTTTTAGTAAAATAAAGTGCCTTAAATCTCCTTAATAGCCGATCACCAATCAAGAATTACATGATTTAACACGTGAATATTTTCAGGAGTGGATTCGTGGGAGGAGGAAATTGCCGCCGACCTGAAATTCCGTACGGGAACTGGACAGGATTGAAACGAGTGCAACTAAAAAGTCGTGCATTGACAAGATCTCTGTAAATAAGTTATTTATCGGTTCAGGATTTTGATATTTCAAGTCTTGTTGACTGTCTTGCTGAGACGGCCACGGTCTGACCGTATTGCTGAGATTATCAACACCATCGACACAAGACAGCATCTCGAAAAGTGAAGTTTGATATAGCCACAAGACCTGATCAGATGCAGAATGAACTACTCAAGTAAGCTGATCCTGTCGTTTATGATATGTATGCAGGAGCTCTAAATTACTCTTTCACTTGCACTACCAACAGCTACATCAAGAACTTAAACTGTCGAACTAGAGTTTTAAAATCTCCGATCTCAATTAGTGCAGCAATCCTTAAGGAACTTGAAATCTATTTGTTTGTTTGATTTCCACTTGTCTCATGCTGTTAAATTATGTGTGAGGTAATCTCTATAATCCATATCTACGAACATTTAATTGACCTCATACTCAATCGTTAGTTTGCAGCATTGTAGGATTAGCTAAAAATAAAGATGAATGAAGATTAGATAAAATACGTAGTAACTACTAACTAATAACTCAAACTTCGTTTGTTTATCTAGATTGTAGAGTACGCTATATGGACAAGTTCATTTGAGTTTGAGGATGTTGGTAAATATAAGTGACCGTATTAAAAGGCACGGTGTAGTTGACTTTGCCACACTATGAAATGACACAAAACCTTGATAGTTATGATAATCGTATCATTCTCTAGGCTAACTTTGTCACATAACGATATCTTAATCAGGAGGTATCGGTTAAATACGGCTGGCACGTAAATGTTTACCTTTTGACACTTTAGACATGTAACGATGTAAATATAGACCCCTTGCTGCCATTTTGATCAAATGTTCGAGTGTTCAATTCACTGGATGGGTACATATATCCGTTACTTACACATTGGGACAACTGTTGTTATGTAGGTGTGCAATTATTTGATTACCCGGATGTGTTGGGAATCGTTATTATTATATTGTTAAAAGCAACTAAAACATAGAAGGCACAAACAAATGTATTTTGTCACATACTCTTGATGATATCTGAACATGTGTGAAATTGAACAAATAATGATATATACCAGCTTGAACACCCTATTATTAATTGCAGGAATTATAGGAATTACACCCTATATTAATAATATTATAATACGGGGGGGGGGGGGGGGGCAGTCAGTACCCATTTGTTGGCCTTAATAGCTCAGTCACTGAGTCACTACCACTACTGGTTCGTAAGTCGTATTTGTCTAATCATAAAATATTTGTGTTCATTTTTTTCAAATGAAGGATCATTTTCGCGTTTGTTTGATAGTTTGGATAGTCGGATCGAGCCAAATATTATTGAATGGTGTTTTGTCATTTAAATTACGTTTGTCCTGAAAAAAATTAGAGATCTAGATTCTCAGATGACCGAGATGTGAAGCATATCGAGTTTGTTCTGGTTCATTACGTGTGATCAGGTGATTAGGTTGAGGCGAGATCCGCATTATGGGAATCGTGCAGAGAGCCCAACTACATACAGGCTACATGAAGAGGTCTCCTCCTAGTCGTTGGAGTGGTCTGCATCACACACATCTCTTCTACGGTGTAGCATGTTCCTCCATTCCACTCGTTTTAGAGCTAACAGTTTTACTGCGACACCTGTAAAGTCAGCCGCATCCTCGAGTACACAGGCCATCCAGACGTTGCCGGTTCGTCCTCTCAGTCTCTTTCCATAGTTTGGTTTGCAATTCAGTAGAAAATTGGGAAACCGTGTCTCTGGCATTCTGACAACATGTCCGTACCACCTTAGTCTAGCCGAACCGATGAAAGTTTTAATAGACTTAATTCCAGCACGCCTGAGAACTTCTTCATTGGAGACATGGAAGAGTACCCAATCAATTTTGCTAACGAGATAAACAAATTGCTTGACTTCGTCATTTTAAATCCGTTTCGCACCATCCTTTCAGATTATATTCGGGATTTAATGACATATTGCAATATGTTACAATACAACGGAGTCTCTAACATGTTCAAAACCACGAGTATAAGCAATTCAATGTTGATTGGGTGTGGCCCCCAAAAATCGATTCTCCAAATTTTGGTGACGGAATCCTCGAACAAGTAGGTACAGTATGCCCTCTGTAAAGCAACAACTCTCAAATATAAAACACGGCGGTGGTAAAAGACCCAACGTATGGGTACTGACTTTTGCCCCCCCCCCCCCTCCCCTGTTTAGTGATATATATATTATATTACGTACTATGGATCAAATAACACTACTTGTACCATGCACCAGTTACATAAATCATTATGTTAACAGTGTCACAATTGCACCATCGCAAAAGGTTTAAAATAGGTTAATTATGTCACAAACAAATTATTATGACTGTTAGCTCCTTGCGGGCAAAATAACTAGTTCATCGAAATATTTTTGATGATAAGGTTACATAGTATTCTAATAGACAGTTTTTGGGAGTTCCAAATAGTTTCTAGTTATTCTGATTTCTTGCGACAAATGATACTGCACTGTTTCAAAGTAACAACTTCGTATTCATGCTGACAAAATTGGTAAATATGTGAGAAAACTGTCTCATAAAATTTATTAATCAAAAATGGCTAAACGACAACAAATTGTTCAAATACTAGACTAAAATTAGAATCAAAATCTATATATACACCAATGCTCGATCTGCTATTCAATAAACTTAAAACATCAACTAAACAGCAAGTACGTGATTGTGATCGTGTGATGGAATGACATGTACAGTGATAACAGATGATAAGGTAAAAGATACAATACATGTGAGATGGTGTATACACAATGTGAGTGAAATTATAGTGAGTGGTTACTGATTGTGAACGAGATGTGAAAAAACATTAAAACTTACTACTACTAGAAAACTGAAACTGTATGCAATAAAAAGGGAATGAAACTAAAATATCTAAAATTCTTCAGTACTAGCTATGATAAAACGTTTAATAGTATCCAGTTCTTCTCTCTTGTTAATTGTAGGGTTCAGATTAATAATAAACATCGCTTCGAAAATCTTTCTTCTGACAGTATTGGGCTCAATTCTTAAAACATCTACTTCTAAACTGGGATTTAACCCCTCATGACAGCTCGAATAATGTATGGCAAAAGCTTGACTAACATTAGAAGGGGTAGCAGGGTAGGTAGCGTAACGTAAGTGTTCACCTACACGAGCATGTACTTTCCTACTGGTTTCTCCAACGTACAGCTGGTCACATAATTTACACTTAATCTTATATACGACATTCTTCACTTCACAATCTTTATTACAAACTATCAAAGGAATTTTACATGAATTAATACTGCAAATTTTTACTACAATTTCGAAGTGGGTTTAAAGTTTACTTTAATAGGTAAATTGTTCTGCTTTACATTATTTCTAATCTTATTGCTAGCACTGTCCGAAATAAAATCTAAATTAAGAACTGTCCTGGAATCATCCTCAACACTCTGACGCCTGTTAGAATTACTACTGCTACAATAACGTCTTGGGTTCTGGTAACCGTTTTTCTGTAATAGATCTTCAAGGAGTCTGAGAGAGTGCTCCTTTTCCGCTGGGCCAGATGAGATGCGGCAAGCCTCGCTATATAGGTTCTTCACTGTATTAATCTTAACAGACTCAGGATGGCAAGAGTTGTTGTGCAGGGTAATATCCTTTTGTTGCGGCTTGCGGTACAATCTGCTGGTTAATTTACCGTTTGGCTCGATCCGAGCCTGACAATTCCTTATTTATTCTATTTCTCGTGTTCTGTGTTTATGTACGATAGCTTATGCTTATAACACACATTTTCCGAGTATCGATTCAGTCCCTGGATTATATTATTCTTACTTGTAACAGCTCTAGGCAGAATGTTTGAAATACGTATTTTTGCGATATTAAATTCTGCCCACAATGTTTCAACAAATTCTTCGATGTCTTTTGTGACACTGTAAGAGTTTACTGTGTTGATGACATAGTTAGTACCAGTCAGTAGAACAACCTTGTCTTTCTTCTTTTGTCTTTTTCAGATTTATCATATTTTCTTTCCCTCAGTGACGGTTCGAGGAGTCAACGCAAAAACTGTACCTCTCAATTCAACGGGGATTTTACATCCTATTGTTCGAAGAGTAGTGCAATACCTACATCAGAATAGTGCAATACCTACATCATCTACGCGCTTTTGTATTTGTTTGCACAGTGTTTGGTGTAAAGATCTTTTTACCACTGTATGATCCTGTAATATGACTCAGATTACGGATAAAATAAAAAAGATGTTGCATGACCTTTAATAGTTTATACCTAGCTGATATGGAACCAAATATTTACTTTTAAACTACTACAAAATCTAGTTCTTTGAAGCGCTGAGGCATCCGTATATTTTCGTTAATTTATGATGCAGATGAATTTTAGTTGTGTTATCTATCATCTCCAGGATACCAATTGTACAAGTTTTAATTATATGTTGTCCATTCTGTAAATATTGTTGATTGTGACTAAAATTATGGCTTTACGGATTTAATTTGGAATATTTGTTCTGATTATAATACTAATTTTGATGTCCTGCACAGCAGATCGAAGCATTTTTAATTTATTTACTATTTCTATTATATTGCTGTTTAAATTTGACTCTAATTCTAATTCTAATTTGTAAAATGCTTTCCTGTCTCAAACTCAATACCGGGGGACTAAAGTGTTCATACAGTGATACACTAAAGCCCGGGGTCCCGGGTCCCCAAGTAAGCAAGTAAGAATAAGATAGAGAGAGAGTTGCAAGTTCAAAAATTGTGAATAGTTGAGGGTTAAGCTTTTCTGTTAATTGTTATCACATCATCGAAGAAGTTAGTATACAACGTCAAATAGTCTAGAACCTTCTAAATGTGACTCTACCGCACACGCGGTAACAATTAAGTATTGCATCTATCACCTCGCGCACGCGAGTTCTTGTCGTACAGTTGCACCTGAGATTTCTCGCGAATCTCGCAATTCGGATGACACCCACTATAGTGAAGCGACCGTGGGGGTCACCGCGTGATACAACTAAAAACGTTTTATCAAGTTGAACTTAACGTAATATGTATTGATTGTTTTGTGAACTCATGTACAATGTTACTATTATTGGGCGGCGTTCAACCTGTCATTCCGCCTAATCTTTATTTGTGTTTATTATGAACATTGTAGGCTTGGGTCCCCAAGTAAGTACAACAGGAAAACAACAATTTAAACAGAACAACGTAATTTAGTAAATGCTCTTACGTAGTAGGAATTTTAATCAAATACATTTTTACTGAGTCTGAACCATTATTAAAAATAGGACTATCGAGACTTATAGCAGATTCCAAATTACTCGTAAAATAATTGTTTCAAATATTAGACCGTCGACGAGTTCAACTCAGCGCGCGTCTTGATAGGTTATAAACTTACAAATTCCAAATTACCATGCCACATTTCATATAAATTTAATTACTTTCCTGAGGTATTATTTGCAAAACACTGTAAGATCACGAAACGTATTGACGGATGTTACTCGTCTAAATTTCTTCGAAGTAGCGCGCGCCGCTTTCATTGACATACGTTGCATGCCACTTTTCGCGCGCATGTATCAACGCTTTCAAGAAACGCATGACCACAAATTATTAATAGCTTGCTTGTTTGCGATATTTTATGTTGTATTTAATTGACGATGTCAATTCATGGCAGCTCGGCGCGGCACAGTAGCGCATCTCGCACAGTAGCGCATCTCGCCGATCTGTCGCTGTGAGAAGCCTTATTTGTTATTAAGTGCGCGGCGCGGCAAAGTAACGCATCGCGCTACAAATGTTGTATGTATTGTAAAAGAATTACTAAAACAAATGTGGGATATGCGCGGAGTAGAGAAACTGCAAAATGTCACGTCCAACGTTACTGGGCGGCGCTCAGCCTGTCATTCCGCCGAACCTTTTATTTATTCGAGCTGAGTGAATTACGATCTCCATCGCCCTGAAAAAAGTGCGAATGCTCATTGGATGTTAGAGCGCACGTGACCGTTCAGAACCAGTTACAGCCGCGCAAAAGATCACGGCACGCCAACAGCCAACTACCAATAAGAAAAAAAAGTGACGTATGCGCTACAAGAGCCGCGCGCTGAGTTAGATTGTAAAATCTGATCATTTGATTGTAAAATTGCATAAACGCGCCTATTTGCGCGGTTTAGAGGGTTCAATTACGCCAGGCTATGTTTATGAACATAATAGCCTGGGGTCCCCAGGTAAGTCTAACGTCACGTAAAAGAAATTTTAAAATAGTTGTATACATGTGTAGGGTAACTGGAAATATTTAGTTTTTACTGGTCAATGGTTGCTTATTTTTGACCGTTTTAGTCTTACAAGTAAAGTAAAATCCTTTAAGTGCGCGCAAGGCTATACTGGTTTAGCAATCACCAATGATATTCACGCCGCGCACTTGTTAAAACAGTCAACCAGAAGATCGTCATGAAAATCGAGCGTCGTTCAGTAGTTCTCCAGGAATTTATCATATTTAAGTTAATATCATAAATTGTTGATCACAGTTGTGAGTTAGTGTGCTCGTGATGTACGAGAGACATCAATTTCGTTTCTGATATATTTGTCAAATGTCATAATATATAATATATATATCCTACATAATATATCCATCCTACTTTAATATATAATATATAATAACATCTATAAACAAAAGAGCACCTAAAGAGGCCCAGCAAAGTGCTGGCCTATTTACGCTTACGAAGACTCATTCGTTCAATATGTCTCAAAGTAAATAAACTCCTCCATCCTACTTTATCTCTTGCTAAGTTCACTAAGTTGGTAAAATCATCTTCATTTTTCAAACAAATTTGTCTCTTAAATAGGTCCTTTTTCACAATAATATCATACAAATTAGTCCTGTGTCCACCCACTCGTCCCTTTAGCGTTTGACATCCTAGTGTAGCAAATAACAGAGAAATGTGATAATAAATTGATATAAATCAATAAATGCCTTGGAACTCTCACAAGTAGTGCAAACACAATACATAATAGGACATTTAAAGAATTTAAATCTTGTGGCTGTTTCCCTGTTCATCCTCATGCAACCGTTAATTACGGATTTCTCCACTATCTGCTGTAGAGGATAGCACAAAACTCCCAACACAACTCCCGTGACAGATGTAAGAACTGCTCCATGCGACTATGATCGACTACATACTAATGCAAATCGTTACAATTTACAGTGATTCTGTACTGAAGCGTCTGGCACCTTAAATTAGGAGTCTTTCTGCAGGCAGTTAATTCGATTATGTGTTAATGATTCGTGACCACTGGGCACTTATTTGAGCTGCACGTATAGAGGAACCCCGTTTATTCGTATCAACTTCATCCAGTTTTGTTAACCCCCATCAACATTCTATCTCAAATTATTGATATCATAATTTATCCAGCCTCCTTCTACTGTTTGCAAAAAAGAAATAAAAAGACTTCAACCAGAAGAGACTAGATGTGTAGTGGTGGCTTTGATAGCTTGTAATGTTTTAACATGGTTCTAATAGTTTTAACCTGGTTCTACTTCTAGTTGAAGCACACAAGTACAAGTAGGTTGGTGGCTCAACATTCGTTTGTGTTGTGCTCTCCCATGTGCATTTAAGGAATGTAAGGTTCTTGAAACATATACGATAGTTCGTAGTAAAGTGTGCTAATCATCTTCAGAGGAATCTATTTGCTGCTTATAGTTATGTTTTCTATAAATTACTGTTCCATTTCTTTTAACCATCTTAGGTACTAGTTTTTTAATGTACTGGAGGTGATTAACATGTTCATCATTTGAATAATGTAATCATGAAGTATTTACTCATCAAGCAGCGTTATGCTAAGTCATGCATTGATATTTTATGTTGATTGAAATAACTAATAATAACCAAGTTAGCCCAAGTTATTTAGTACGTAAATAAATCGATAAATTGACGACAAGTTGTATTATATATTAAAGTCACTATTGTGACGGTACATTAGAACTAGACAGAAACAAAGTGTGAAGGGCCTGAACGGAACCTCTCGGTTTCAGTTCCTTGTTTAACACTGCCATACAGCAAGGACATCCACCGGGTTCTCCAAGGATGGGTGTACTACTAGTAGGGTGTACTACTAACAGCTTACGATATGATTTGCTGCATCATTTACAGCATCATCTATCGTTCCAAATATAACTGACACAAATATTTACCAATAAAGTGCTTTAAAAAATCTGACTGAATTTATATTTATTATTCATTAATTTATTAGGTGCTATTGCAGTTAAATTTTGTAACATGAACTCAACTAAACAGTTTTAATATTGTAGCATGCACTGTAATATTGTGAGAGTGTTGTGTCAATCATTCTTACACATCAAAAGTTCTGTTGGTGTGGGTTTTAATTTAATTTATTAGTGTAAATAGAGAAAAGTTTATATTGAGAATTTAATGGAACGAATTTATTTATTGCAAATTTTAAGGACTATTAATATGTTATAAGTATTTGTTTTCACTTTTGCACGTTTAGGCAGTTGCTCTTGTGACCAGAGCTAGGGTTTTATAGTCATATATATTATATATATCATTCATTATTTGTTCATTTCATTGTTGTAATGTGTGCATTTCTCAATGAAATTTAAATAACAGAATCCGTAATTTTGAATGATAAAGTAACACCGAACTTTAATAATAGGGAAGGCTCTTGAGATCTCCATAATGCTGGCTGCTCGTCTCTGTACCCGTGCTGCTATTGCTCGACCTCTCATTAAACCTCTGGCATGTGCTCAGCCAGTCTTTGCAGTCCGGACTTTCCAGACTACCCCTCAGGCTCTCGATGAAAGTCTCGAACAGGCTTGCAAGTTTATTGGAGCAGGTTTGTACATTTGTATTTTTTCTTGAATTTGAGTTTACAATGTCATTTAAATCACCTGCAAAATGATTTTCCTTGAATTTGTACTTCAATAATTCTATTGGGTTCCTAAATGAGATACAAATCGTGTCTTGAAGTAAGTTTGCCAAATTCCCAGAATTAGAACTGCTAAATTTCGGTCTGAAAAAGTGGGTCTTCTAGATACGAGACAGAATCTAATCCCTGTCGATCACTAATACTGAGCTGTGGCTGGACTTATCGTATATTATAAGCTTACGTTCGGTCGTCAATTGGCGTATCAGATCGTTTTCAATCTTAAAATTACGCGTTACATGAGATAATCGTGCAAAAGCTTTCTTACATCAAGTTAAGCAGAAATTCGCCGCAGTTATCGAATTTTGATTTTCTTAAGTGTGCAATTTCTTTATACCCACGACTTTCAATACCATGTTTAGAAAAATTACTATTCTACTCGCATGCTATTTTAAGTGTTATAGTATACTGTACTTCCCACTGTGAATAACGGGTTCTCAGCAATTATCTATTAATTCTATCTGTATTAATTACTACCGACGCTCACTTCAAATTCGATTATGGGCACACTCTCCCATACCTTTTCATTGGACCTACATGCTCATGACCCTAGAGCTAGAGCCTCCTCAAATTTCAAAATTATATCTGAGTTCGCAACCCTTGCATACTACAATTGTTGAGGGTTACATTTTTTCTCAAGATGGGGTAAAATGGGGCAACATATCTTGAAATTGCATTTAAAAACGTATTAGAGTAAGTATAAATTTACTCTCAAATTTAGTCCTATTTCACCCAAAAAACAAGGAAAAATTTGGACTTGGGGTTTGGGAAAAATGGGGTTGGAACCGTATACCACGGATGTCTAACGGTAATTATATTTCAGGATGTGCTACAGTTGGAGTAGCCGGATCCGGAGCCGGAATTGGAACAGTATTCGGATCTTTAGTAGAAGGATACGCCAGGAACCCTTCCCTTAAAACTCAACTCTTCTCCTACTGCGTTCTTGGGTTCGCTCTCTCCGAGGCTATGGGTCTTTTCTGTCTCATGATTGCTTTCATGATCCTCTTCGCGCTATAGACTGTTTTAGATAATTTATTGAACCTTTTATAAGTTATATTTTGTGGTTGATCATGATTCTGTTACATAACTTTGAAGTGTCATTCTAATTAAGGTGCAGGTGTTACCTAGTAACATTTGCTTTGTAAGCTCATATTTCTCGATATAAAATTATGGAAATTTGATAAGAGCTGCTGTGTCTTACTGAAATTGCTCTTGCTTGCCAATATTATCAACTATCAAGCACATATAACGCAAAAACATCAATCTTTTAACTGTAGTCGAATCTTCCAAATTGTGCTTATCAAATGTTGTATGCGTAGTTATGACACACATTGTACGCTCAATATTAAAGAAATGAAACGTACAGATTTTATAAAATCACTTTTAACCCGAACGTGTCAGTAGGGGAGACATGGCTAATTCCAATGCGGAAGATCTGGGGGTCATGGGTATTGTGGAAGATGTTGCACACAAGTAAGTCAAGTAAGTCGCTTTGCAATATGTTTCTGTTCCACAACTGCTTTATCATTTCTTTAAAATACTTTTCCATAATTGCATACCTAAATCTGCTAAAAGGTGGACTCAAACGGCTGTTGTGCTCATGCTTTTAAAAGCCTTGTTAATTTTTCGCCGACCAACTATTTCATGGCCAAAATTTTAGCCGATGATAATCTTCACTGTTCAAATATTTTCCGCTATATTTTTGATGAAGTAATAAAATCCATAAATATGTATTATTCCTCAATTTCATGAAAATGTTATTGAAAGTTTATATCGAAGCCCATTACTTGGACAGGTTTTGCGCATTACATTCTCAATAAATTAGTATCCTTTCTTCATATTTGCTCTTTTGAATTATTATTTAAACCTGAATTATTGCTCCCAATGAAATATTTGCTCCTAATGAGTTAGCCGCCCGGTATCTTAGCTAGTCTCTATTTTCGGCGACTAAATTACAGCCGATTTAAAGTTCAAAATAAGTATACACTATACTTTAAATTTGAAGGTATACTTGCAACAATCTTTTGCATAAAACCTGATTTGAATATCTGGCTGAGATAACTTTTGTGATAACTTTTTCATAGTACTCTTATAAGTACGATCGCATAGTATTTTGCATCAATGTCTGCTGAAGCTGTTAAGCGTGGACGGTTTCATTATTCGTTCCTTCCTGATAAATGGAAATTCCGCATACAGGCTAAGAGTTCATGAATCCGAGATTTTGGAAACATTTTGGAAACATGTGTCAGAATTGTGTCCGATTTGGAAACATGCCCTTGTAGCCGCAATTATGCCTGGACTGACTTGAAATCGATCTGGTATGGTAGAGGGACATGTGTACTAACATTTCTAACCACTCAGAAGTGCGAAATATTGCCCTGGTTCATGGAATGAACGAAATGAACAAAAAATGAACATTGTCCTAGAATCGCCTAAAATGAGCTGAAACCGATTGGGATTGATTGGTATTGATACCACAAGTGTCCCTGACAAGTTTGGTGGGTCTAGCATGTCCGGAAAGGGCTCTGGGGCAATGTTTCCATTTTGGTGTCAGAGTAGTTGAGCTCGTGGAAACATTTGTGTCCGATTTGGAAACATGCCCTTGTAGCCGCAATTATGCCTGGACTGACTTGAAATCGATCTGGTATGGTAGAGGAACATGTGTACTAACATTTCTTACCACTCAGAAGTGCGAAATATTGCCTTGGTTCATGGAATGAACTAAATGAACAAAAAATGAACATTGTCCTAGAATCGCCTAAAATGAGCTGAAACCGATTGGAATCGATTGGTATTGATACCACAAGTGTCCCTGACAAGTTTGGTGGGTCTAGCATGTCCGGAAAGGGCTCTGGGGCAATGTTTCCATTTTGATGTCAGAGTAGTTGAGCTCGTGGAAACTTTTGTGTCCGATTTGGAAACATGTCGTTGAAAAGAATGAGAAGTGATGGTGGACCCCTAAACGCTCTCAAACGTGTCACTGAGTGCCCAATTGAATTAATTCTTTTTGGTATGACCTACTACCACACTGGTTAAAATCGAAAAATATTCGTGATCATTTTTTTCAAATGAATAGAAGGTTCATTTTCGCATTTATACCAAATGTTATTGAATGGTGTTTGGTCATTTATATTACGTTTGTCCTGAAAAAATGAGTTCTAGCTTCTCAGATAACCGAGATATGAAGATAATAATTTTATAGATAATATCCGGTAGTAGAGACTTATCAAACTATTATTTAGGAGGAAACGCGAGCTTTCAATGTACTACACTTTCATCTGGCTCAAATTATTTGCTATATAGTAGTGTTGAAAATATTAAGACATATGAAGCATAACAAGTTTGTTCATTACATGTGATCAGGTGATTAGGTTGAGGCTAGACCCGCATTATGGGAAGCATGCAGAGAGCCCAATTACGGTTGTCGTAATTGGGTAATCATTGAGTACCCTATCAATTTTGCTAACGAGATAAACAAATTGCTTGATAACTTCGTCATTTTAATTCCGTTTCGCACCATCTTTCAGATTATATTCCGGATTAAATGACCTAGGCAAAATGTTACAACGGAGTCTCTATTAACGGGTGATACTCGTAAAATATCTGTTCCATATATACATATTCCAGGACCGTCGACGAGTCCAACTCGGCGCACGTCCTGGTAGGTTATAAACCTACAAAGTCTCTAACATAGTAACATGTTCACAAACACGAATATAAGAAATTCAATGTTGATTGCGTGTGGCCCCCAAAAATCGAATTTTTAAAATTTTGGTGACGGAATCCTCGAACAAGTAGGTACAGTACAGTATATAATATATATTATAAAACACGGTGGTTATAAGACCCAACGTATGGATACTGAATTTTGTCCCCCCCCCCCCCCTCCCCAAATCGATTCCAGCTCATTTCAGGCGATTCTAGGATAATGTTCATTTTTTGTTCATTTCGTTCATTCCACGAACCAGGGCAATATTTCGCACTTTTGAGTGGTTAAAAATGTTAGTACACATGTCCCTCTACCATACCAGATCGATTTCAAGTCAGTCCAGGCATAATTGCGGCTACAAGGGCATGTTTCCAAATCGGACACAAATGTTTCCACGAGCTGAGTTGAGACACAGTTAATAAACTGCGGAGTGACTAAAATGCTATACAGCAAAAACAGAACGCTCCAACCAAACACTCCACCTACTGATCCTAACCACCCTAACAACTCTCTAGCTCTCTCTCTCTTCAACCCTCATTCCCTCACTCCTCTTGGTGTACAAAACCATTCTAACCTATGTATGTCCCCCCTACGGGTTCCACAAGCCCAACGGTACATAGTTAGACGAAAAACAGAGAAGCCTTGATTGCCAGATCAAGGACTGCATCAGTAGCAGCGAAATACGGATATACCTTCTCCCTTACAGTCAGCGAGCTGACAACTATCTGACTGTGTCTTTTAGGCCTTGCCACACCACCTTCGCTATTGCATCCGCTCGCCCGTATTCACTGACACATCCCACACCTGGGTTTAGTATGAAGATGTACGCATATTCACCCAAGATGCGGAGATGCCTCAGTTTAGCGAGTTGAGATACAACAGCAAACTCACAGGAGCATGGATCAGAATCATCAGTTACCAACCTGACACCGTTTCGGGGCTTTAATCGCAATACGGTTTCCTGTCAGGCGCCCCAGCAGTCCACCCTGCCCCGGACACAAATGTTTCCACGAGCTCAACTACTCTGACACCAAAATGGAAACATTGCCCCAGAGCCCTTTCTGAACATGCTAGACCCACCAAACTTCTCAGGGACACTTGTGGTATCAATACCAACCTATCCCAATCGCTTTAAGCTCATTCCAGGCGATTCTAGGATAATGTTCATTTTTTGTTCATTTCGTTCATTCCATGAAGCAGGGCAATATTTCGCACTTTTATGTGGTTAGAAATGTTAGTACACATGTCCTTCTACCATTCCAGATCAAATCCAAGTCAGTTCAGGCATAATTGCGGCTACAAGGGCATGTTTCCAAATCGGACACAAATGTTTCCACGAGCTCAACTACTCTGACACCAAAATGGAAACATTGCCCCAGAGCCCTTTCTGGACATGCTAGACCCACCAAACTTCTCTGGGACACTTGTGGTATCAATAACAATCGATCCCAATCGGTTTCAGCTCATTTTAGGCGATTCTAGGATAATGTTCATTTTTTGTTCATTTCGTTCATTCTATGAATCATAGAAATATTTCACAGGAAGCTTAAAATGTTAGTTCTCAAGCCACTGTATCATACCAGGGTAAATCCAGCTCTGTTTACGGACATATACAGCCAAAAACATGTTTCCAAATCGGACACAAATGTTTCCACGAACTCGGATTCATCTTCTGCAGGCTAAAAATTTCGCCTATCTGGTTGTAAAAAGCACACTCCTGTGAGCAAAATCTTGACGTTTTTCTGCGCGCGCAGAGTTTTGGACTATGGTAACGGCCCATTATAATGTAAAGGAATGAATCCGTCGAACATTCGAGGCTGTTAGAAATGAGCGGTGTCTCACCGCTATTATTTGCAGGAGCAACGACAAAGATATTGAATTTGATACACTTATCGGACACTTGCAGGATATCGTTTTAGGTGAGTAAAACTTCTGAATAATGACTGTAACTATGGTAATTCATCTCTGCGCCTTAACACTACATTTCTGTGAAATTGCATGCAATTTCCTGCCAAAATTAATTTCCTTGATAACTGATCTATACGTCTTACTTCATCTTAAAGTTACTGTCTTTCCTAGAGGTCGGCTTTCAAGATCTGCAAGATGGATTCTTGTCTGAACATTCCGACGAATTCGACGAGGAAGAAGAAAATAAGCTCGTCTATATGGAAATATACAACAGCTACATAACTAAGATTGAGGGTTACATTTCTAAACGATTAAAAGAGCTTCATCCTAGCTTCCAAATGGATCTTTTATTGTCTATGATTCAGTAAGTTACTTTAAATGATTATTACATACGTTTTCGCCGTTCATCTCCGTGTCCTTCACTTTTTTAACATAGCCTTAGTTTCGATTAGAGTTGGAGTAAAATCTAAACACTTTCTCTTCAGATCACGAAGGGACGAAGTTGATCCAGAATTGTTCGACACACTGGCATCTTTTGCAGACTTCGTCCTATTCAAAGAGACTATGCTCAACTATAAGTCCCAAAGAGACAATGAAATGGGCGAATTCCCCACCTTGGTTGTCACTTCTATGGCATGTGGCCTGCCCAGATCTTAGTAAACATTCCTAGTTAGATTCAGAAATATCCCCAGCTAAATAAAATATTGCTGCTTACAGAATCCCCTTACTTCAGAATAGCGCGCTGTACTTCTGTTGATCAGAGTTTATTTTAACCAAGATTTAAATTGTATGATATGTGTACATTGTAATATATTTTATATGGATTATGAGATATTTGTCTGTTGATTGTCTTAGAGTTGAACAAATAAGAGCAAACAATTTTACTTGTCCGTTACCCAAAACTGGTTCACTTAAAGGCACTCAAATAGTGTCCCTCAAATGAAAATACCTTTATTTGACAAAGGCAAGTACAGGCGTTAATTTCACCATTGTAGTCATGCGAATCCCAGTTATGCAGCCCAAAGAACTAGGGCCGCTTAGGCCGATGGAATTAATTCGCACACTGCTATTGATGGAAGCAATACAAATACAAAATATGGACAAACTATTATATTTTAAAACTAATCTGCTGTGAATTTGTTACTGTATGTAGCGAAAGTGACTCTTACTAGATACCAAATCGTTACCTATTGAGGAACAGTTCTTTTGCCAGATATCAGAATCGAACATTCTGGTGAATGTTAAATAATTAATATGCTTATGGGAAAATCTACTGGTCGCATAATACATAGTATTATTATTTATACTTTATTAAATTACAAAGTAAAGTATTATTCAAACATTAAATTTCTTCTATCGTTGATTACCTTGGATTTGGGAACCTCTTACAGTTTCACTCAGTTTACCTATAAGATGTAAGGGTCAGACATGATTATTAACTGTCTTCTGGGGCTCATACAGGATCTGAACGTGGCGAGTATTAGTAAATATTTCTTTCATTGACAACTGAGCAAATGATCACATAGGGGGGGGGGGGGGGGGGAACCAACGGGCATTAATGGCAGTATTTTAAAATTTTGCTCAGACTGCCACTGCCATTAATGCCCATAATGCCCATTAATGCACATTAATGCCCATATTTAATAGAAAAATCGAAACCATGAGACACGTGCTTTCTCGACAGTAGTAGTTCTCTATCTCAGATGGCAGTCTAATACACAGACCACATGAGCGTCAGCTTTCAATCGGTACTAGAGCACTGAGGCGAGATCCTTCCGGGATGTATGATCCTTCTTCGTCTGTATCAGTATCGCATGATCCATAGCATTGCTGGCTAAGCTCGGGTGGGCGACAATTGACCCCCCCGACAATTGACCCCGACAATTGACCCTAACCCTGACCCTAACCCTAACCCTAAGTCCTAACCCTAACACTAACCCTAACCCTAACCCTAACCCTAGGCCTAACCTTGACTCACGATGTCAATCCTTCGCAGCTCGGTGAGGCACAGTGGTGCATCTCGCCGATCTACCGAAGTGGTTGCGAGAAGCATTATTTGATGCGCGCGCGACCCAGTAGTGCATCGCGCTACAAACCCTAACCCTAACCCTTACCCTAACCCTGACCCTGACCCAGGACCCTGACCCAGGGTCAGTGACCCTAGGACCCAGGACCCTGACCCAGGACCCTGACCCAGTACCCTGACCCTGACCCAGGACCCTGACCCAGGACCCTGACCCTGACCCTGACCCTGACCCTGACCCTGACTCTGACCCTGACCCTGACCCTGACGCTGACCCTGACCCTGACCCTGACCCTGACCCAGGACCCTGACCCTGACCCTGACCCTGACCCTGACCCTGACCCTAACCTTAACCCTGACCCTGACCCTGACCCTGACCCTGACCCAGGACCCTAACCGTACCCAGGACCCTGACCCAGGACCCTGACCTAGGATCCTGACCTAGGACCCTGACCTAGGACCCTGACCCTAACTCGATCAATTGACCCCAGTGTAATTACATGGGGGGTCAATTGTCGGGGGTCAATTGTCGAGGGGTCAATTGTCGGGGGGTCAATTGTCGTACTAAGCCCTAGATTTCACGACAATTGACCCCAGTGTAATTACATAAGGGGTCAATTGTCGGGGGGTCAATTGTCGTACTAAACCCTAGATTTTGCGACAATTGACCCCAGTGTAATTACATAAGGGGTCAATTGTCGGGGGGTCAATTGTCGCGGTACCCTAAGCTCTTGGTCACCTGGAGAGGGGGCAACCTAATTTATGTCAGAAACAACAGAAACAACCTTATTATAGCTGTAGGAGCAGTGTTATTTTAACCAAGCAAGGTGGGCACAAACGTGACGTCACAAGCTCAGTGGGGAGCATAATTAGATCTCCCAATATCTCGGGATAGGAAGCAGATAAAAAGGTCCGGTTTTGACTAATCTTAGTTATATGTTACATAACAACAATATATTAAAATATAAGGGTGGGTTATTTTTGGGCGTCATGAACCTTTAATAAGGTCTGTAGACAGGATATTTATTGTAGGTATGAAATAGACGTGACCTGAAAGTTTCAAAAGCGAATAAAAAAGTATGGGCATTAATGGCAGTATTTTAAAATTTTGCACAGACTGCCACTGCCATTAATGCCCATTAATGCCCATTAATGCCCTATGGTTCCCCCCCCATCACATACATACTCAACATAGGCTTAAGGAATAACCTTACGAATTACGATATGAACCTAGTACTCAGTTCCCATTACATGCATGATCTAACTATGTGCAGGAAAAAATAAGCTCAGCGTGGTAAAATAAGCTCACATTCGTGTGATTTTGCCTAACATGGTGATTTGGAACCGGCCAATAGATACGAACATGTGACCGACCTACGTCGCAGCCAGCTAGCTTAAACTAGCTGGATTGTAAATAATAACAGCACCGTGCGTGCGCAATGATAGTAATATATTTACAGCGTGTTCCAGCAGCACCACGCGCGCGAAGTGCCCTTCGCCCACATATTGTCACAAGGCAAACATTTTAGAACGGTCGAATAAACGAGTTCCCAGTAATTATGAGCTGAACTGCGTAACCATAATTAGTATCTTAAAACGTAGTACATGCTACAGAGCACAGTCTATGTGTATCAGCCATCTCTGAGATCACCAAACAACAATTATCAGTCTCTGATAACTTTCGTAATACTGTACATGTATGTAAGACAGAAGAAGGAAAAAATAGAGTTTTGCGATGACATAATAAATCAAAATAGCAAATCATATAGGACAATCTTAACCCATAAAACAGATACAATAATCCGAACATTAAATTGATAAAGACTTCTTGGCCAGCAAGACTATTAAATTACTAAAATTAGTAGATAAAATTACTTCTTTTTAAAAGATCGGATAATTTGGCAAGCCTTCTCGATAGTCCCATCAGACTTAGCAAAGCACACCCTGATATATTTAGCAGCAAGATGCCTATTCTTATCTCCATAAAACACACTAATCGGGATAGTGGCCAGCTTGAACTCCCTGGTCAGCCACTTGACACAGTCCACATCGTAGCACCTCCCAGTTTTCAGATCTGTAAAATCCCAGCCCATGGTAGCCGTGTCCACCAACATGAAATAGCCACCATCAGGCCAGACAGGGGTGCAGCCTATGTCAGAAAAAGCATCAGCCAGCATCTGGCAGTTCTTCTGAAGTTGAGCTGACAACCACTTGAAATATGATTCATCAGTCTGGGCTACGCCTCGCTCGTACTCGAACGCACCCGCAACTGCTTCTTGAAGGAGGGTGGGAGCGGTAAAGGTGGAGCAGGAGGAGACATGTTGGAGTTGAGAGATGAGGTTGGCAGGACCCAGAGCCCAACCTATCTTCCAGCCGGTAACACTGAAGGTTTTGCCAGCGCTGCCCACAGTAAGTGTTCTCTCCCACATATCTGAAATATTACTGGTCAGCCGTAGTGGCACATTTGAAAGACATGGTGACTAGAGCGTTAATAAATGTCAAGCTAGGTCATCATACTTTTAACACTACTTACGTAGATGTGATGACAGTATTTTAAATTTTATTACTTTCAACACTACCACTATAACCCATATAACAGATAATTGTAGATGATTACAGACGTTTCCGTTGGAAAATTACTACTGCATTATATATAAAAGTTGCACCTAACTAAGACTCATTACTCAATAAGCAAAGCAGAGGAATACAATTATTATCTAACAGTGGAATAACATGTTCAAATACCAGGTAAACCACCGATTCGCACATGTTCGTTTTCGTCAAATACCACACGCTCATAAACTTCGTCAGAGAGGATGATTACGTTGTGTTTCTTACACACGGACCCAATGTACTCCAGTTCCTCTCTCGTGAACATTTTACCTGTCAAGTTGTGCTTTATTGAGTATTTTAGTAACTATAAGAAGTGCTTTATTGAGTATTTTAGTACACACCAACTTTAAAGATGACAAAACTAAATAGAACTTTACACTGACCTACTAAGATTAAAAAGATAACAAGAAAGTAGATGACACCCCCAAAAATAAGGAATTCATCCGAGGAGTAAGAATTATATAATAGTATGTATTAAGATTTTGTAAGATTAAAGAAGTTACTCACCGACAGGGTTGTGGGGTGTGGTGGTTATCAGGAGTTTAGTTCGTTCACTAAACGCCGCCTCAAACTCTTCCTTATCTAACTTCCAATTCTTGGCAAACTTCTCGTCACCTGATAACATTGAACTCATCACTACCAAAGGTCATCTCAGTTAAATTCTGATAATGTACTAGGTGAAATAACATCAATATATACATATATTATTTGACGAGCACCGGTACGGGGGCAATGTGAGATCAGTAAATTGAGAGTTGAGTAATGGATGATGTTCTCCGGCTGTTAATAACTCACCAGTAGGTCGCAGTGGTACTCTCACTAATTTACCACCACTCAGCTCCATGTCCCCAGCATAGCAGTCAAAGTGGGGCTCAATGATTACTGCCTGAAATATTGTGATGAGATAAAGCATGGTTGTAGTACGAAGAAAGTTGCCCATGTTATACAATAAACAATCGTATACAATTTGTATTAGCTTTTCGAAATCGATTTTGCGGCTTCGATATACTGTAATATACTTTAATACGGTCATCGCCCCACCCGTAATTTATTAGATTATATTAAGGGGGCCGGGGGTCTTCTTTAAAATTCTCTCGAAATTGATTTCATAGTTGTTTCTGATAGAGGGGAGTGAAATCTATCAGAAAGGTCAGCGCTTATGTGTAATTATTTTCAATCCAGGTCCAAGATTTTCAAAATCGAATAAAATATTTTCTAAGGCCTATCTCAAAATTCGGCTCGACTGGTCTCTTCTAAATGATCCCTAGAACATATCCTGAAAGTGTCAGGGTGATCGCCCTAAAAATGTAGGAGAAGAAAAATCGCTTGCGCAATACAATTACACATAAGCGTTGACCTTTGACCGGCGATAATTTTGGCTAGGAACAATATTTTTCCATGGGACTAAAAGCAGCTGATAGATATCACTCCCCTCTATTAGAAAAAATCTATGAAATCAATTTCGAGAGAATTTTGATGAAGACCCCCCCGGCCCCCTTGACTCAGTACTATCCTTTATGTCTGTCAAGTATCAACAGTTAAGTGCTACATGAACCAAGTGACAGTACTCTGTCTTATTTTGCGCTATGTTCAGTCTTAAACTGGCTTCAACCCAAGGCTGATGGTACGAGTAATTATGGAGGAGTTGTTGCATATACCCATGCGCTTATCATTATGTATTCAACATATTGTGGCGCTATGATACGCTCCAACTTATTCTCTCAGTTCACGTGGGTACACATAACCCAAATTAGCTGATCTTGCGTCTTACAAACTGGTGTCATGTACAACGATCATCAGAGAACTGGGAACGCGCGCACGTGGCTAATTTATAAATTACATTTCATATAATTGACGGGTTATGGTTTTAAAACAGTGTTTATCGAACAGTTTGACCTTTTTCTTGTAATAACCGCAATTATTGTGTAGTATAATAACATAAATAATATATAAATAACATGAATAATATACACTGTTAAATAGCGCTGAACAATGGAGCTTGATTTGCGTTATACTCAGCCACTAGTCTGATTTCACTCCCGCCGGATAAATTTTGTGTTGAGTAGCAAACTGAGAAGACAAAGGATATATTTTCAAGAGAAACGCCTCTTCAGATTATACCATGTTTCTTTTGTGGGTTCTCTTGTTGGCAATCGATGCATCGCCATCTGAGAACACAAATTTTACTCGTTTAGTTGACTATGAAATCGAACCGTCATCCAATGTGCAGTGGGGTGAGGACTATGCCTTAACCTGTATTTTAAAAGATCGCCAAGCTAGCCACGCATTCTGGCTCAGAAATGGGGAGAACCTTGAAAAAAAGGCCCAGAACAAAACAAGACAGAATGGATTCCTAAGAGTGACCTACAAGATACAGAACTTCAGCAGTATGGATCTGGGGAACTACAGCTGCAGATGGAGGTTTAAAAGAAAAGGCTTAGTTTATACTCGGCAAGGCAAGGTACTGAGACTGGTTATCACACCAAAAAAGAGACAAGACCGGGCAGATGAAACGGAAAAAACGGAGCAGATTACTCCCCAAAGTAAACCAGACCAGAATGATGACCAAAACGTATCCACAGCAGATCCGGCTGCCACAAATAACCAGACCTCAAAAGATGCTTCAACATTAACAACCCTTAAACCTACAACCACGCCAATTGCGGAAAGAAGTATCTGTAAGATGTTGAAAGTAGATCATATCTATGGATGGAATCAAGATAAATATAGGGCAGGAGATGTGCTATCCATCCCAAAAGGTCGCCTGATGAACGAAGTGCTCACGATAAAGGCACGATACATCTTCTACAATCGTTATAATAACTTAAACCGGGGTAACGAATATGGTTCATCCTGGGATAATACAGATTGGAGCTCTCACAAAAAAAGAAGGGGAAACATGAACAAACCTGCCAAAAGAAGGAGCGGGGATATCAAGGGTTCAGAAGAAGCCCCAGATTTTAATGGAGCTCCCGATGAAAGATTAGAGAACCAGGAAGATATGACACCCGACGCGACCCCGCCCGCGCCCTCTCAGATAGCTACTAAAATAGACCCCACACAAGAGATCGTAAATTCCAAGATAAAGACCCAGACTGAAACATTCAAGGTCTTATCACTCAACCAACCGGAAGATTCCTTTCACCAAAAAGGCTCAATTGAAGTTATCATCAAAAAAACTACAAACAGGAGAATCGGTCAAACTAGGGCAGATTGGTTCGTCGACGGAACCAAAAAGTACCCCTTCAATGACGGCTACAACGAAAGCCCGCTCTGGTTGGAGGATAGTACGGAACTGAAGCTCCAACTGAGGTACAATCCTGAGATTGCATCGTTAGAGATAATAACTTCACAACAGACTGGCCAACTGAGATCCATCAGGATACCCCCAGAAGATCTCAAAAATTTAACCCAAATAAGTATCGGGGATGATGTCAATGGCGTGTCCATTGACTATATTTCCATCTGCCAGCCAATAAAACCCACAATCTCTCTCACCATGGAAGTCAAAATGGAAACTGTCAATCTGATATGCACTTCAACTGGACCACCGTTTTTGACGGGCTACTGGAAAGTGGGTTATCAGAGGTTCTACTACAATAGAGACCTACCAAATGTTAGATTCACTGAACAATTGAGTGACACAGAAGGACTACAAACGCTGACCCTAACTCTGAAAATTACACCATCATATCTACAAACTAGAAATTACGAGTGTATAGTGTTCAGTACGTCCAATCAGGGGCCTGATAGCAGGGGAATTAAGAAAGTTATCACAGTACGAGGGGAAGACTACAGAGAAAAAGATCCCAACTGTTCGAAATGTGGAGATGGTGGTAGAGCAGCAGCTGAAGAGGAAGCCCGTCAAGCTCGATTAAGGGCAGAAGCGGCAGCCCTTGAACAGGCAGAGAAGCTGAAGACCGCAGGTTATTAGGCGTTTTTAATAAGTTAGATAGCTAATTATTATAAGAATCACATCATTGATATAATTATATATCCTTGCCTACAGTCTTGTATCCAATAAATTAAAAAATGTTCGTGATTGAGAATGATATGTCAATGTTAAATATATGCAAATAAATTAACAAAAATAATTCTCAGAAAAGAAAGAAAAAAGGATGACAATAGCGCTAGGATCAGTCTGTGGCCTCCTTCTCCTCATGTGTTTCCTCCAGTATTACCTTCTTAGACTCTACAAAAAAGAAAAGAAAGTGAATGCAGAGGAGGAGGAGGAAGAGGAGGAGGAGGAACTGTCAGAAGTAACCAAATGGGAGAGGACAGTGAATCGGTACAAGGACTATGGTATGTACCCCGCGACCTACAATCCTGACTACGATGAAATGAGGAGGAAACGATACGGAGAGAATTACAAAGAGGAGCGTGCAGCTGCAGCTGCAGCTAAGGAAGAAGCCGAGAAAACAGGACTTAAAAAAGAGTTGACTGCAGATGAGATTTTGAGGTTGAGACAAAGGGAACTTGGTCTTTTCGATTAGAACAACGTGTGAAAATGGGGACGCGGATTTGCAGATAGGAAAAGGGAAACATAGAAAATCCAGCTGCCACGTTTGGTAAAGTTCCTGGTTTTGCATTTTACCTTAATTCATTCCAGAACATTTCATCGGACTTAGTAGTTATTACAGCTTTCTTGCATTTTCCCTTCAAAGATGATTTTACAGTTTCGTTATTATTACTTTAATAGTTATTCAGAATGATTAATGCATAAAACATGATTATTAACAAATATTTGATTAAAGGGCATTAAAGATGACCAGATTGTTGTAAGAGCCAGTAATTGAACTTATTTAAATTTGAAGGAATCTTAGGATGAGGCTTTTGATTTGCACTCCAAGAACTAAAGTCTAAATACCTTTGTTTTTTCAAGTTTATTACGTTATCTGGCGGGCCAGAATAGATTTTACCGTTGTTTGCCATCGATGATCAAATATAGTCAACATATGAACTTGAGCTATGGGCAGATACGTACAGAAAAATTCGAATTCTGAAGATCATGTTTTGAAAAATCTTAAATTAAAACTTCTATAATATGTTACACGTTTTCTTGGTGACACGAAGACTTTGTAAAATTTGGTAATAAAGCTAATCTTTCACATCCGTCTTAATGGCCACCGTAGTAAATTTAATTTAGATGACCGAAAAATGTATAAACATTCTGCCTTATCCACGCACTGTTTATATTGAGCACAAAAATACCTTTAATTTTGAAACTTTTAGATTTGGGATCGTAAAGAGAACAAAACCAATTTTATTAGATAGAGAAGAGTCAAGATTTTGTTCAAAATTCAAAACTAACGTTTGGGGACTTAATAGAATGGAGATAAAACGGTAATTTGTACATTTTTAGATTTCTTTAATTATCTCACACAGTGCATCTTAACAATTTTGTAATTTATACTTACAACCTGGATCATTTGATACATTTGTTCGTGTTTACAAATAAAGCTGGTATGTAGAAGAGATAATATTATGCTTTTAGTGTTATCGTCGCTACTTTAACGAGATTTCTTAGCGTTATCAATTAACAGTAATGGGACACAGCAGTTCTAAGATCGATTAGTGCATTTTTGTTTGATAAGTAGTTCTAGTCACTGCTTATCAGCTTTACTAAAGTGTTTAGTTTGTTTCATACTATACTATAATTTTCCGAATGGAGTTGTACAATGTAGCCCATCCATAATTACTTGTACATGCTACGAATTTTTTTAACGTTTGAGTTAATAAACTATGATGATTATATAATATGAATTTTACTTAATAGAGTGCTTATCTTATAGTTACATTTTTTACAGGCTCTAATTATGTAGTTTTACGAAGATTTCAAGCCTTACGTTGTGTGTTTCCCTTCGTGTCCAAAAGCATTATAATCTTTATAATGTTTTACCCATTTTCACCATTGATGAAAATTGGAAAATCAATTAAATTATCTATTCTCTAACGGTGTGTTTCTTGTATATTCTATACAAGACAGAAACAGTACCTATCTTGGACCAAACGAGAAATGCTCTTTAAAGCGGGTTCTCGTACAAAGTTACCAAGTTATCTGTTCCTAGTTAATCAAATGTCGCTAGATACTTGTCAAGTCAGTATTTAGCCATCAATTCTAAAGAGTTACGATAACGAGGTCTGAATCATACACAAACTAATCAAGAAGGTCTCCTCACCTCATCTCCCTCGTTGATGAAAGCAGTGATAGCAGCGTAGATAGCTTCATAAGCACCCACAGCAGTCATGACCTCCGTCATAGGGTTAATGTTCCTGTTGAAGAGAGGAGAGAACTCTGTTGCTAACTCCTTTACTAGTCGGGGGTGCCCCTGGGCTCGTGTGTACCTGAAATAGATACTCAGTGTGGGTGCAGGTACTTTTAGTTTTATACCTCACTTTTGACTTTCTTCTTTGTATGTATAACTTTGGTTACTGGTTAGATATTATCGTATCAAGGGCTGAAGTTGTGGTAGCTGACTGCTGAGCAGTCTGATATTGACACTACAAAACACTAACTGTCTTTTGTGTTCAGTTTGAGGGACACTGCCGAGTTATTTGTAAATCACATCACTTTTAAAGCTAACAATAGTATCAATATTCAATAACCCAATACTTTCTTCATGGTTCGACAATTCTGCGATTTCAATCATCATTTCAAACACAATTTGTCTTTTATTAACTTCTAACCGAGTCTACTCATATTGGAGATTAAACACATTACACATGCAGGCAAGCACATTTTGGAACACATAGTGTAGCAATTATTAATGATGAATTCCAGGAGAAACATAAATTAATAGGTATAATGATTAATGATCACAGCGAGCTTATCAATCATGAGCCCATGATGGCAGTAGATTAAACTTTTAAAATTAATCCCAGACAAAAGTGTCTAACTGTCTGATAATTACCAGTTAGCAGCGGGTTTAGCCACAGCTTTACGGACTTCTTCTTGCAGAAACTCAGGGACTACAAAGTCCGGGAACCCTTGTCCGATATTTGTTGCTTTGTGCTCATTCGCTGAAAAAGTAATGATCATTGTACTCTCACGCCAATGAGTTCTGAGTTACATTAAATTAAAAAGTAGGTTGTTTTATGGGACCTTTACCGATAGTTGAAATTTGACATCTAGCGTCATGACTCATGTAGCGTGAAATGACGCCAGATGATGATAGATGACGCTATCTAGCGTCATTTAACGCTAGTTACGCGACACTGTCGCCAGGCGACAGCTAGCGCTATTTGCACTGAATTTCGGGCCTTTTTGTGGGCGACATCTAATTATTCTAGCGCTGTCTAGCCAGAAATTCTATCCAAAAAGCGCTAGCTGTCGCCTGGCGACAGTGTCGCGTAACTAGCGTTAAATGACGCTAGATAGCGTCATCTACTGTCATCTAGCATCATTTCACGCTAGATGACGCTAGATGTCGAATTTAAACTATCGGTAAAGGTCCGTTTTATGCTGATTATATTTATATTATGGTACGAACCTAATTGTTTAATAAACTTACCTAGTGAAGAGAACTCGGCCCAGAGATTGACACCAAAGTTTCTCAGTCTAGATGCTGGTGGTGGCACTGTGCTGTCTAACTTCATCTTTTAAATGATATCTATATAAATTATGAAATTGTTAGTTATACAGCAGAATCAATAAAAAAGGAAATTAAATTTGAAATTTAAGTTGATAGGTAGTTCCCAAACTATAACAGAAAAACAATATTAATTGCTGAACCAGAACACAGTTTTATGCGGAACCATACTTAAGGATTAATGATGAAAGTTTATTACATGATCGTCTAGCATGAGCTGAACAAGTGACAAAACGCCAACATTATCAAAAACGCAGATCAGAAGATTCTCTGTAATATCAATATTATCTGAACAATTGAAACATTGTTAACAAAGATGTCAGACGAAAATTACTTTTGATCATTAAAACGTCGTTTCACTTCTTCAGCTGATAAAAGATCAAATTCCATGTTGCTTTCAAAATGGCCCGATCGTTTAACTTCATACTTTTAAAAAACATCAGTTGTATGATAACGTAAAATATTCAAAATTACTGAATAAATTCTAATTCAAACTTAAGAAGAACGTTAAAAGGTTTTAACATGTGCCTGTTTTTTCGTCGTGGCGGACGCTAGATTTCCATTCACTACAAGCTCTAATCAGTTCAATTCATAATATTATGCTTCAAATACGAAAAACACTAGAACTTAAAGTTTATCTGTAATTTAAGAAATTGTAAGCAAAAAGTGAACTATACTCATGTCTTATACATCTCAGTACAGTGTACACTACGCGTGTCACGTACAAATTGGGCTTATCACTTAATACATTAAAATACAAGCGCGGAAGGAAGGAATGGCAACATATCTAAACCCACCTTCCTCGTTCTCCAAAATCCCTCTTTTTCTGCAAAAACGACCTTTCATAACCTTTCACTTAACATTTTTGCTTCGCAAAATGGTGAACGGAACAAATCAAAAGGAAAAATAAGCATCTCAGAAACTGTTGTTACAATTGACAATTAACTTCCGCCATCTTATTCATGATATTAAGGTGTCTGTGCAGTTATAGCAGATTTTTTAAATATATAAGATACCATATATCAAGGTGCTTTAACATTTATTATATTATGTTCCATTATGATGGCATGACAGGAAGTAACCAGGCGCAACCTGGCTGTGTGCCAAATACTTCTTGGAGGTTCTGTTTCCAAGTTAACCGTAAACCGTTCCCACGTTGCTGTCTCGTTCTTTTACTTTTCTGAAAAATTGATAAATGAATTTACGATGATCGATTTATTTTTTATTTCGTAAATCGTTAATTTCGCACGTTTTCACGTTTCATTTGTATCTAGGCACATGTAACAATTTCAGATTCTCAGAAAGCTATATTCACAAGTCATTCACTTGCTTAGGCTTAGTTCTTCATGGAATATAATATGGGAATATGGATAGTGGATACTGGTAAAAACACATGTAATAAACTCATTATCAGATGTTATTACATGATGTTTTTTCATTTGTATTTTCGCTTTTCAATTAGTAGCGTCTGATCTAGTGATCTTGGCAGACATGATTTATTTCTATATTTCTCATATTCCAGAAATACGCTCGTGATTAAGAATTGGATGCAGCAACACTAGGTCACATTATTACGTGAAAGCTAAGGTTGAGTAGGGTAGATAAAAAGTGTAATATAGCAAGGTTACGTCAAGAAATCTTTGTATTTTCACTGGTAGCGTCTGATCTTGGTACACATCCATATATTTCTATAACTTGCATAAGACTTTTTAACGGTACCAACCGTTGTTAACACGCTTAACAACTCATTTCCTTTAAAAATGTCTACCAACTACGATGACTGCGATCTGTTTGGGATAAAGAATGAGGCTGAGAGATACATCTATGGGAGTTGGCTGACGTTAGTAGTCATATCTTCTCTTCTGGGAGACACCACAATCCTCGTTGCTTCCATAAAGTACAAAGCCTTCCGTCTACACAGGACAGTCGTAGTGTTCATCCAGCATGTAGCTGTTTGTGATATGTTCACTGCTGTAGGCATGCTCTTACCTGTAGTAGTGTCACTGATTTATGACAGCGGTGGTTCTAATGAGGTCATCAAATTCATTCGCTTCTTCATCGGTTACTGGGTGTTCTCTGCGAGCCCACTTCTCATAGGTGCCATGTCAGTAGGCAAGTTTCTTCTGGTGAGATATCCTTTGAGAGCACGGAGCTGGTCCAAAATGAAGACACACAAGCTGTGTGTTGGACTCTGGATATTGTCACTTACTGTTCCAGTGCAGCACCTTCTCGTCGACATGGACGATGTTGTGTTTGACTGCAGGACGTACATGTGGAACTACAGGTACTCCTCCGAGATATGGAACACACTGATGCCGATCACCACCGTGCTGGCTTACCTCACTCCCAATATAATCATCATCATCGCAACAATCCTGTTGCTGACAAGTGCAAGAAGGGTGGCCAAAAGAATGCAGGAAAATCTACGCTGGCAAGGAACCATGGCTGTTGTCATCACTGCAACAATCTTCACCATATCCTTCCTTCCCATTACTGTCTACTTCATCGCTGGACCTCTCCTAGAAACTGATTCCGAGGAGCCAGGGCCGTTTTTCAACAGGTACTACAGAGTGACAGAAGCTGTGCTGTTCACTAACGTTATGGCAAATTTCTTCACGTATGGCCTCACCGTAGCCAGCTTTAGAGATTTCTTAAAGACGAAGCTGATAAAGAAATTATTACCGTGTCTCTCCATCGGTAACCTCTCCCAACTTACTCGGACTTCTCAAGGTAAATACTTCCTCATCTTTGCTTTGTTCAAAATTCAGTTGTTAGCTATAAATCTAAGTACTAGAGCATTTACATAATATGTAATATGTATGGTAATGTGATAAGCTCGAGTAAACATGTGACGGTTATTGCTTATTTAATCACCAATATTTAAACAATTATTTTTTCAGGAGAAACGACAGCATCAACACGAGTTGCAAACGAAGAAAGTAAAGCAGAAGTTGGGATGGTAGCGAAAATGGCGACAGAAGGAGCAACTTCTCAGGAACAAAGTGGCCAGAAAGAAGATGGGCCAGACAGCTCTATCAGACTTATTCGGCATACTTCCGTTTGAACTAGCTTGATCAAAACTGGCACCAGAAGATGATCCAAATAGTTACAGAATTGACTTAATGAAATAGTACAGTTGAAGGATTCGTTGTTGAAGCGATTTCGAATTTTTTATACCTTACAAAGTGAACATTAAGCAAATCAAGATTTAAGAAACTTACATTAAAACCTTAAAAGATGCAATTATATGTGGCAGATGGTTGCATAATTATTATAGATGAGTTTTTGTTTGCTTTTGAGTTGTTAAATTAACCGTTTTGAACGATTGCATTTTTGTTTCGATTTTATAATTAATACTTGATCAAGATTTCAGAGTGAACAGTAAACACGGAGTTAATTTTTAAACGCGAAGTTAATTTTTAAACTGCACAAATTTTATTTCTGCATAAAACAGTTACATTTCACGAATATTTTTGTTGAAGGATTTTCCACAGTTTTTGACAGCTAACGTTTTTTCAAAGTCAAACAAAAAATGTTTGTTGAATTTACAGCTTGCGTTTGTTTGAAAAATCAATAAATGAATTTATGATGATCGATTTATTTCGTAGAACCTAAATTTCGCAAGTCTTCGCGTTTCATTTGTAATTGAATCTAATTTGTTTTTAAAGCTACAGCTTGCCTTTCTTTGAAAACTGAAAATATTTCTATAAAAATGGAAACATCATCACTTATAATCGAAATCTACAGTAATTTACTAGGCAATATAATATGTAATAATATCTTATAACATCTTGTACATTAAGTAATTTTGTGCATGGAAGTAAACATTTAACATAATAATAATATGTTCAATGTTTAAATAGTGAAAATAAAGTGAAACGTCGAATTCCGGACCTGCATTATACATATATCTTTATTCTTTAAAGTCTGATCGTTATAATTCAAATCACGTCTAAGAATTGAGTTTTTCCTTTCTTAAACAAATAGCTCTCTGCGCTTCCTTTAAAAACGTTAATCCGATTAAATATATTTTAATTAACAACATCTTTCGGTGTCTCTGGTATCCCTTTCCCAGTAGTGTCAGGCAGGAAAAGGACCGCCACACATCCACAGACCGACAAACCCGAGAACAGTGCCAGAGGTACTCTCCTATCGGTCACCCCGTAAAGGAGGCTCACATACGCCCCGAAAATACTGCCTAATCTAGCACAGCTGGAACTGAGACACACTATCATACCCCGGTGGGAAGTAGGAGCTAGCTCCCCCGTGTACAGATACACCATGGAGAAGGTGCCGGAGGTGGCTACACTCCCCAGTAAACTGGCTATTTGCTCGATCGTCCAGGTGTCCGTGATATCCACGTTCAGCATTGCGAAGAAGTTCATCACGGCTATTCCTCCAAACAGGCAGATTGTTGCTCGTTTTCGGCCGAGAAGTCGACAGATAGGGATTGCTGACACGTAACCGAAAGCATCACCAAGAGCAGCGAACAAATAGCTGGTAAAAAGGTCTGACCCTATTTTACTCCAACCCACTGTGTACGCGTAGGTAATAAGAGACACAAGGAACCAGCAGGCCATACAAAGGAGAGCTCTTTTCAGCAGACAGGGATATTTCTTAAAATCACTTAATTGCTCCAGGTAATTCTGGGCCCTTTCTTCGTAAACAAGATTGATACTGTCAAACGAAAACTCATTTCTTGTGATCTGGAAAAAAGAAATAATGTTTTCTTTGGCCTCCTTCTCCATACCCCTGACTAAATGAAACCTGGGAGACTCAGGGAGCGGGACCACAAAGAACATAGCAGTGGAGATGACACAAACTGCAGTCAGAGCCAGGTACAAATACTTCCAATCATCAATCAGATAGCCCAGCAGCACTAAGATAAGGTAACTTATGGACCAGGAAATATTGAAAAAACCAGCGGCCACATTCCTTAGACCCATAGGAGCGTACTCTATGACCCAGCAATATACACCAGTGTAGTTGATGAGAAGTCCGAACCCAGATATTATCCTAAACGCAAGGAGAGCCTGATAGTTAGGAGCCACACAACTTGCTGCTGTCGCTACTATCGTTATCACCCCGCCTACAATCGCACCCTTTTTCCGTCCTATTCTATCAAAGAGTCCGGTGGAGCACAGTAAGCCAGCAATGGCTCCGATGAAAAAAGAGCCTGATATTGTGGCCAGTCTGCTTTCTTCCTTACAGTAGATATTCCAATCAGTGGTAAAAGTTATCTTGCTTGTCGTCCAGATGAAGTCCATCCCTGCCTCCATTTCATTATCGCACATTGTCTTCTGGGTGAAGAAGTCCTCTTTCTCAGACATTTCTGCGTGGAGAGATGCACATTTATCCGAAGTGCACTTCCAGTCCTTGTAAGGAATGTTGCCCGTGATAACAGTTACGTATGCTACAGCACCAGAATTAAGTGCTGTGCTCAAAGCAGCCCAGTAGAGAAGAAACAGTGGGAGATTCAATCTTTTTACAGTTTTATCTACAACTTGTTCGATCGTCAGAGACTCTTTGTAAACCGAATCTTGTGGCGGCTCATTATTTACTGAGACCTCTTCCATGGTCAATCAAATCAAAATATAAAGGATAAACGACCAAAATGAGCTGAGATGAAATCAGACGTGTTTGCAGAAGAGCATGACCAAAATCCCACACGTTGGGGGGAGTGTATGGGAACTGGGTAAAAATTAGGATTAGACTTGCAATTATCGTTTTTGCTCTTTAAATAATCTAATCAGTAAATCCTCGTTTTTGGCCCTTGCCGTGGCCTACATCATCAATAATTATCCATCATGGTTCACAATTTCGGTATGATTGATTAATTGTCGTTGTAACGCCATGAACCGTGAAATTTGAAATATGTTATCAGGTTTTAGATCAAGATTATAATAGATCTGCTCTTAATTTACATATTCATACTTCAGATGAGTTGGTGGTCTGAACAAGTAATGTTTATCTAAAAAACCTAGTATATATATGCAAAAAAATCAGCATGTGATAACAGATCTACGAAGTGAATGGTAATTTTTTTGCTTCTTTCTCAAGGAGATCCTACTACTCTACTAATTGCGTACATATCACTCGTTCATTTGTATTTGTATTTTATGGCCCGTTGACCCAGTACCTCATCTATCGCTTGCTTGTTTCCATTTCCTACTCACTCCTTACATTCCATTTGAATTGTTTGATAATTTCAATTAGTTATTAAACTTTATTATCATCGCTCCACTTCATGAATCATCTACGGGTAAATGCCTCACAGAATGGCTAGCCTCACAGAATGGCCAAATTTGTAAATGTTTTTGTAACTAAATTTTTATAAAAGACTGGTAGGTTTTGTGGATACCATATGAAACAAAAGTCTTCTGGCAACACTTCCTGTGGTGAAATCATTAACTAGGACCACATTTTCTGGCATAAATATGACTGTTTATGTAGAAATTTTGAGCACTGAAAAATTTGTTTTCAAATTTTTGAACTAAGTTTACATTTTGGTGAGAACTTCTAGCACCAGTATGACAGAAGATGTATTCATCAAACAAAACGAACATTGTTCAATATAGGAAGAAAAAAATTCTAAAATGGCTACACGCCTCACAAAATGGCCAAAATATGCCTCACAAAATTTGTTTTCAAATTTTTGAACTAAGTTTGCATTTTGGTGAAAACTTCTGGCACCAGTATGACAGAAGATGTTTAAAGAATAGTATTCATCAAACAAAACGAACATTGTTCAATTTAGGAAGAAACAAAATGTTAAAATGGCTAAACGCCTCACAAAATCGGCCAAAATATGCCTCACAAAATGGCCAAAATTTAAAACTCCTTTTATTCAATGAAACCATAAGTCTAAAGTATTCACAAGCTATTTATCATACAATAACACCCCAGATGGAGTGTTTTTACAGCCGAATGAAGGTTATAAATCATGAAATCAGGGAATATGAACAACGCCACACAAAATGGCCATTTTTGGTGTAGGAAACTATGCCCTTTTTATTCAGTTCTAAGAAATTTCACCTATATGGGGGTGTTAACAAGGCATATTAATACCAGCAGCATGCCTGAAACAAGAGCCAAAGGTTTTAGAAAAATAAAATTTTCTCGTTTTCTTTTTTTTTTTGCCATTTTGTCAGGCATTTTTTCTTTTTTGTGAAATAATTTTTCACAGCTCAGTTTTTTCGTGAGTTTTAGGTTATTACCCCATTCCTCAATAGGTTTTCTAAGAACGTGTGGTGATAGAAATTTAAAAAGTATCTCCATCAACAAAATTATAGAAATTCAGATTTGGCCATTCTGTGAGGCATGTTTTTTTGGTGGAAGATTTTCCGGCCAATTTTTCTCAAAGAAAAAATGGTTATGAGATTAAATGAACCCCCGGGAAGAAAAAAATGAGTGTCAACTTAGCTTCTTATGAGATAAAAACTGGAATAAAGTGTGTTTTGTGACTTTGAGAGACCTTCCTTTTTTTTGGCCATTCTGTGAGGCAAATACCCGTACGTGTTTTAATTACCATCCCTCAACAATAAATTTTGGATCGATGTTGTATACTTTCCATTTCCAACCTTAAAGCTGACTAGATAGCAGTTGCAGTTTAGCAACCAGGGAATAAACTCACGTTTCGCAAGAATACATTTCACATTTTAATTTTACAAAATTGTATCTATAATATCGTGAATACATCACTCTGTTTGCAACATTCCAGTTAAGGGGGCATACCCCAAAACAGTGGTTTGTGCCGTCCAGACCAAATGACCTCATAGGCAGTTCAGTGACCTTCTAGCGCACCGTTTCCACACAAAAAAAATTATTTTGAGGATTCCCATTTTTGTAATCGACCATTTCCTGGTTAAGATCGCAATTTTCGGAAAAAATTATTTTGTGGTTGAGACGCTATAAGTTAATCATTTCTTGCGGTATCGGGTTGAAATTTTGCTCGCCGTTTATTCACAACTATGTCAAGGTGTGTGTAAAATCTTGATATCGTATCTAAAAAGGCTGGTGTGTTAAAATAAGTCAGAAAAGGACAATTTTAGCTTTTTGACTTTAAAAATTCATAAATGAATTTTTAAAGTCAAAAAGCTAAAATTGTCCTTTTCTGACTTATTTTAACAAAAAGTCAGTCAGGGAAGATCGGATTATTTGATGCTTGACATCAAATTGTTCTCTGAATTCTGGCGCAGTTTTTGATGCCCTCAAAAATGTTTTTACTCATTCACCTCCTGATCTATTGGACCTCAAAGCCAAACAACAAATTTAGGCACATTTTTCGTTTTTAATATTTACTGATTTTTCTAAAATTTTGCAGATAAAAAATCACATTTTCTCCCATAACTTCAAAGGGAAGCATTTTAGGGTGTTTTGTTCTTCATAACTCATATATAAATGTGCTAGTTGCGGTTATTTTGCACCCTTCAAAAAGTCACTAGCACATTCCTATCAAAATTTTAGAAAAATCAGTAAATATTTAAAAATTCATTTATGAATTTTTAAAGTCAAAAAGCTAAAATTGTCCTTTTCTGACTTATTTTAACACACCAGCCTTTTTAGATACGATATCAAGATTTTACACACACCTTGACATAGTTGTGAATAAACGGCGAAATTTCAACCCGATACCGCAAGAAATGATTAACTTATAGCGTCTCAACCACAAAATAATTTTTTCCGAAAATTGCGATCTTAACCAGGAAATGGTCGATTACAAAAATGGGAATTCTCAAAATAATTTTTGTTTGTGTGGAAACGGTGCGCTAGAAGGTCACTGAACTGCCTATGAGGTCATTAGGTCTGGACAGATTTGGGGTATGCCCCCTTAAGTACATGGTGTAAAAATTTGGGATTAATTTAATATTTGGAAGCATGAATAACACGCATAAGGGGTCGATGTTAGAAGAGTGAAAACTACACTATAGTACAACTTAATATGATCAATCATCATTAATCAGTAATTAGTAATACGCAACACAGTCTTTGTAGGAAATATGTCTCCACTTACCAACTTCATAATCGATGGTTTCAAAGTCCAAATATTTATTCATTTAGAGGACTGAAGAACAGCGGAATGAGCAGTTAGAACCATCTGAGGAGACACATAACCTGAGAAATAAAAATATAAGCTTAAGCTCTTAAGAGTTAAGTCTTTATAGTACAAAATATATGTACCAACTTATACAGGGTGGGCCAAAAGTCAGTGTGCAAACGTTGGGTCTTATACCTCCGCCGTGTTTTATATTTGAGGGTTGTTGCTTTGCAGATGGTTTACTGTACCTACTGGTTCGAGGATTCCGTCACCAAAATTTGAAAATTCGAATATTTTAGACCACGCCCATTCAATATTAAAACACTTATATTGTTCTCCCCGAACATGCTAGATGTCTAATTTTTTCAGAGACGGTAGATTATTAAATATTGCATATGATCTGAAAATATGAGGCAAAACGGATTAGAAATGACGAAGTTATCAAGCATTTTCTGTATCTCGTTAACAAAATTGACTGGGTGATTATGTGACACCGCGACACGTCACTTTAATTGGGCAGCCTTCATGATTCCCATAATGTTTAACAGGGTGGTTAACGGGGTCACCTAATCACGTGATTAGGTAAACCAATCACATGATCACACGTAATGAATAACCTCGACACCTCGTTAAGGTTGATATCTCGGTCATCTGAGAAGCTATAGAACTCTCATTTTTTCAGGGCAAACGTAATTTAAATGGCCAAACACAATTCAATAAAATTTGGCTCGATCCGACTATCCAAACTATCAAATAAATGCGAAAATGAACCTTCTTTTGAAAAAAATGAACACAAATATGTTTCGATTTGAAAAATTTCTCGAACCAGTGGTAGTAGTAAGTCATACCAGAACAAATTATTTCAATTGGGCACTCAGTGACTGAGCTATTAAGGCCAACGTTTGCACACTGACTTTTGGCCCACCCTGTATAATTGTAAAATATTACACTGCAGTGATGCCCTGGTTATCACTATTCACTAACAGTAAAAAAGTAAACAACTTACTTTTGAATATTTTTGAATTCCAACTTATCTAATTACAAAATAGCATATTGAGGACTTGACTGCTGGTGAGTGGTGGGGTGGCGACATTCGTTTCCTTTTATCATGGTACATTCTCGTTCATGTCACCACCCCAGGCTGGATGCAGTAAATGCGGACCAATGGGCGAGACATTATTTCTTATGAGTTGGTTTGTACTCAGAAGTTAATTGAAGGATTCAATACCCATCAGTGGCGCTCAATACCCATCAGTGGTTCCCAATACCCATCAGTGGCCCCAATACCCATCAGTGGCTCCCAATACCCATCAGTGGCTGCTAATAGCCATCAGTGGCCCCAATACCCATCAGTGGCTGCTAATAGCCATCAGTGGCCCCAATACCCATCAGTGGCTGCTAATACCCATCAGTGGCCCCAATACCCATCAGTGGCTCCCAATACCCATCAGTGGCTCCCAATACCCATCAGTGGCTGCTAATAGCCATCAGTGGCGCTCAATACCCATCAGTGGCTCCAATACCCATCAGTGGCTCCCAATACCCATCAGTGGCTGCTAATAGCCATCAGTGGCCCCAATACCCATCAGTGGCTCCCAATACCCATCAGTGGCCCCAATACCCATCAGTGGCTCCCAATACCCATCAGTGGCTGCTAATAGCCATCAGTGGCCCCAATACCCATCAGTGGCCCAATACCCACCAGGGCCTCCCAATGATCTGTCACCTAGTTATTGTAGTTACCTGCTTTCCTATTATATCTGTGTTACTGCTCTATTTATAAAAATATTTTTTGTAAAAATTGCACTGCCTTTTCAAATTGGTCCTGTATTATATAATGTCGATACTGGTTATTGGAATCCCGCCCAGACGATTCTCGTGGTTAGTAGCAGTGAATATATGAATATATAATGTAACGCACGCTTCCGAGACAAAGGGATATAGATTTTCAGATAGTTCCATTGTTTGATTATGCCATGTTGATTTTGTTGGTTGTCTTGCTTGGCGCTGCTGCCTCTGAGAACACAACTTACTCTCACCCAGTTGAAATTGATTTCTCAACCTCAGCACCTGTGAATACCACTAAACCTACAACCGCGAGACTGGTCATCGCACCAAAAAAGAGACAAGACCAGTCAGATGAAACAGAAAAAAAGGAGCAGATTACTCCCCAGCCAGTAAAACCCACAATCTCTCTCACCATGGAAGTCAAAATGGAAGCTGTTAATCTGATATGCACTTCAACTGGACCACCGTTTCTAAAAGGCTATTGGAAAGTGGGTCATCATAGGATAGATAGAGTCACTGAACAACTTAGTGACACAGAAGGACTACAAACGCTGACTCTCACACTGAAACTTTTACCCTCGCAACTTCAGTACACATACCACAATGAGTATTCTTGTCACGTGTCCAGCTTGCAGACTGAAGTCATGGAAACGATCAAAGTGCACGGGGACTGGTATAACAAACACAGAACTGGCGGTGATGAGTGTTCAAGATGTGAAATTGTCCCGTACAAGAACCAACCAATCGATTATTACATCGATTATGACAGCTACAAAGTTCACGATACCGTTGGTAAGATATTTTTTAATAATTGTGGCATGATAATAAGTTGAAACAATCTCCATGTCAATATAATTAAATTTCATTCTTCATTTTATGTAAGCTTATATTAACTTTTTAACCGTTAACAAATCCCCATTAGGATATCGAGCCAAGAAAACATTGACAGTGGCGATATCAGCTGTATGTTTATTCTTCTCTCTTGCACTGTGTGTCCAGTGTGGCGTATTGGTTTTAAAAAAGAAGAAAGACGAAGAAGACGAAGAAGAACTATCAGAAACTACTCAGGTGGAGAGACAATTTGAGCGGATTAAGTCATTAAATCTTCACAATGAAAGTGCTATCGCTCCTGATTATGCTGCGATGAGAAAGATGAGTTCATTGAAGGGGTTGACCGTGGGAAAGCAGTAAAAATAAAAGCGAAAAAACTGCTGAGAAAACACAGAAAAAGAATGGAGGTACGATACCAAACTAAGGAAAAGATTTTACTCCATCCTAGAATAACATAAAATCATTCACTCTCGACAAACTATATTTCTATCGATATCATGGTACATGTATTTTTTTGTCTAATTTAAAGATGTAACCATTTCAGATGAATTAACATTTATCACGTAGCGAGGTGTTTATTAAAACGGTGAAAAAAGTTTGAATATCAACAAAAATATTATTTCTAGTACACGTTTATTGTTTTAAATCTATAGTGAACTGCGTAATTAATCTATTGAACAAACTTTCGGTTCGTTTTCATCTTTTAATTGCACAGCAGACTTGTGATCTTCAAAAATAAAAACAAGGTACAGTAATTAAATATTAAAAATTACTAGTACTATCTATAAAAGATCTCCTAACCTTTTTTCCTTTGCTGAGAGAGAGAGAGAGAGAAAAGAGGTTTTATATATCAATGAAGACAGTCATCGCTTCAGTGAGCTCGTGTTTACCTGAAACGGAATTTAAATTAAACTTCTGTTTCTCCTCTCCAATAAGTTTTAGAATGAGACACCAATCTCAGTCCCACTTCGACGGTACCAGTGGCACGGTAATTATCTTACGGCACCATGATTAATTATTGAGTCGGGCTGATTCCGTCAAATGGCAACAGAAAAAGGCAACAGACGAGAATAAGCGTTGGCAAGAAACATTTATACATAATAATATGTACTGTTATACCTCAGTGGTATAATAACACTCGCAATTGTAGATCTCGGCAAGCTTGTGCAATCATACAATCAACTGCGACATTGCTTCAGTACAATAAGATGATAATTGTAATCTTATTAGGACAAACTTGTCGCGGCACGGACTAAAAATTAATTCGACATTGTGAGACACCAAAGTTGGTTGATAATGATCATTTATTGACAAGAACTGAAAGTTTAAATAAGTTGACCTTGTTGAGAGAACTGTGCCCAGAGATTTACACCAGAGTTTTTGAGTCTTTTTGCTTCCCATCCTTATCTTTTAAATTAGATCTATGTAGAATAGTGGTGTAAAAATTGAATGGTTGGTAGTAAATGATATTTATTGTTGATTTTTAGGATAATCAATTTATCCACGATAATCTGTAATATGTTAGTTTCAAGTACTGAAGTGAGAATTGGAATCTGATTTGACTATTCTAAATGCTTCTAAGGTCAACTTTATCATAGAGTTTGTGTAGCCAATCAACTAAAGAATTTAGAAAACTGAAACAACCAGATATTATGAAACTGATCTCAATGTTTTAGCTGTATAAACAACTTGGAATATTATCAATTTTATAGAAAGAATTCTAATCAACATTTTATTATCAAACTTGCAACAGCACTAAACTTTCCAGCCTTATTAAAATTCAATGGAGAGGACTTAAACTAGGTTATTTCACTACAAATGCTTAAAATGTATATAAACCGATGTCAAGCCAAAAATAATCAACTCCAAATTCTTTAAAACTTCAAACACCTCTGGATCTTACACCACCAAGAGCCACCTAAGAACTTTTAGAATTCAGCTGTTAATTTTAGTCTCAGCTCAGTCTAAGTTTAATTATCGCTGTTAGTCCTTTTAACACTAGTATTACTATGGAATTTGTTGAAACCTCTCTCTCAAATATTGCTTACATAACATTGCTCTTGTTCCAGTATTTTCTGCTTTTGTAATTTGTAATTTGTCGAGTAAAGACTAAAGTACTAAAGCGCAATCTGTCCTCTACACAGCAAAGCAACTCAGCAGATAGAAGGGTCCACACTCTCCTCAACCCTGATCCACAGGTAGGATTGCATGTATTAACGCATGTCAGTTAGTAAAACTATTGTTTGTGGAGACTAGAAGTTTGGTTGAAATTTTATTTTAGATTTTGTTACAAGCAACAGCTTATAAATCGAGTTTGTGTTTTAGTTTTACAGAAATACGATACACTGTACACTATACACTACCCTCGATTACAATTTAATTTTAACTCTGATTTGATGAAACTGCAAAGTAATTTAGAATGAGAGATGCAGCCGAAATTTCTGTGAGAGCTTCAATAAATTTCCCGGTTTAAGGCGTGACTGGACAGATTAAGAAATAAAGGCTTTATACTAGAATTGCATGTCATGTAATTATACCCAAATTGTTAGATACAGGGTGACCTATTCGTTTTCTGACAGTTCCCAAGTAGTGAACACTGATTCGTCAAACCAGCTCCAAAAAAAGCCTAACCACATACGGCAATTTATAATCTAAACATTTGCATATTATAGAGTGATTGCTATCCTCTTTCTTATAAGTCCACCAACTACAACCTTAATGTTTTAAATTGGGTGACCGACAACTGAACCCAATTGAACCTAGTTCCCACGCAGTTAACAGGCACCCAATCAGCTTAATTGGGTGACCAATCAGCTTAAATCCCAAAACGACAACTGAACCCAGGTCATATCACAACTGAACCCAACGATCGGATTTTCAGGTTCTACTTCTTCGCAGGAGACTGTGGTCATTATCACTATAGGACCACTGTAATTTAGAGCATTCATTTTGGAGCCCTGTGCTTACCCCGGTAAAATATTATACCGCGATTTTCAGGTCAAATTATAAAACCACTGTGCGCAATATAAATTTATATAGGCGTCTCCTCTGTATATAATATCTATATCATTTAGCGATCAGAATGATATACATTGATGTATATTGAGTCGAATATCTGCCATTGTACATTGTACATTCCGATAGTAATAACAATACTGACATTTTCAACATACTTTCGTTTAAAAAGTTTCCTCTTCATTACATGTGGCGATAGAGCAGAGCTAATCGAACAACAATACTGTTTAATCGGTCAATAGTTACATCATGGTATTCAGATATGGATGACATTACTTAAAGACTGATAATGTGACCCTACAAAGAAAGTGTTGTGATCCGTGTGCCAAGTGTTGGTTTAACCGGTTTTAGTTTTCCAATCATTTCCGATCATTTATGCTCGGAATGGCTTTCTGACGATCTGGGTAATAAAACGGGAAAATTTTAGTTGTGATTTGAATGTCCATGCCTTAAACTTTACAATTTAGCTAACCGCAGACAATAATAGCCAACCGTGGTTACTGTTTCAAACAAATTAATCAAACGTTTTAGTACGGATGGTGATTGGTGGTGGCCTGGTGCAATTTACTCGATACAAGATAAATGTAAAATGTAACTCTACTATAAACACCGTTGTACACTTAACTACCAAACTATCGTAACTAAATCTACTGACTATCGAACAATCTCGAAATTTTAATACATCATGTTCATATAAATCATTAATGTAAAGTTCCATATCCTAGTTAAACCTGTACTATTTAACTGCAATACTGGATTTCACATATGCCAGATGTTGAAAAACTATTAAGATCCTTATAAAGCGCTTCATTCTTCATCTACATAAATATCATATCATATCATCATAACAATATCATGATCAATTAATATCAGATCATTATTGTTCTCTGGGGACTATAAAAAGTTTTAGCGCTACACTTGGAATTTGTTCTGGTGCATCTTGGGCCCGGGAGTAAGGTGAGATGGCATGACAGGAAGTAACCAGGTACAACCTGCCTGTGTGCCAAATACTTCTTGGAGGTTCTGTTTCCAAGTTAACCGTTCCCACGTCGCTGTCTCGTTCTTTAACTTCTCTATTCCCTGCATTATCAGCATTATTATTGTATTATTATTATAAACTATTGACCGTGCAATGATAATACATTTTGTCATGGAGCCAAGTAAAATTATCTGACTCCAGCATACTGGGCTATTATCTATCGTTGTACATAATATTGTTGCACATAATATCATGCACTTATACAATATAATACATTATACATACACGAATATAGTCAAAAGTTGGTGGTAAAAAATCTCTAGCAATCTACAATTTCAAAAAGGGGAAGCAAACAAAATGTAAAGTTATAAAGTCTACACAGCACTCCACTAACCGTTTGGTCGTCTAAGATTGCGTATATTTGAGTACCAAACATAATACCAGTAAAAAGGCCAAATAGTAGTGAAATAAAGAGTAGGATTGTGAGTAACATCAGCGATACTGGAGGGGAGAGTGACCCGCAACCTGGACAAATTGTATTATATGGTTACTGGGATATGTAATTATTTGGAATTTAAATGCTAGTAGAAAGAATGTAGTAGTTGGACTTGCACTGAGGTCGGAGCATTTAGCAGATTGAATTTCTAGAAATTAACGACCTGAACGATTATTTTCACTTACTTCTCCACTCAGAATCACTGCAAGTAACAATCTTCTGTACCGCCATATACATCGCGTGGACTGATATGGCAAATATATAGAAAGTAAAGAGTATGAAGAACTTCTGGTTTTGCTGGCCCACGCAGTTGTTGACCCATGGACAGTGGTGGTCCATCTTTCTTACGCATCTCTTGCAAACCTGAACAGAAGTATGTGTGTAAGAGACTATAGTTAATTGGTTAGTTATCTTGTAAAGTAGTGGCAGCAGACTGAACCGTTGAAAAGGCAGTGAACTAGTTTAGGTAGTGAAATAGTTTAGGCATGAAAATAGTAGACTCAGCTTCAGATGTAGGTTACGTCGCGTACAAAGTTATTGTACATAGTTGTATATAATTATATTTTTTATTTCAGAGAGTGTAAATCTACTTTATGGCTTGTGAAATAATGGATAACCTAAGTCTGAAGGATTTAATGATCAAAGATCCCTGATATTATTTAAATTACCAAGTCTAAACTGTAAAATATTCACAAGAAGTCGAGCTGAGGAATGTATATGGTGAATGTGTATTTGTTTGCACTCAAATGAAATGAACAAAGATATGACTGTGAATATTGTTACTGCTATATAGTATACATGTTACGATGGTATTCCGGGTACACAAATGCTCAGCCGTATATTAAAAATCTTTTATTCAAAATTATACAATTACAATGTACATTTACCCGGCAATTTCCATAAAATGTGCTCCGCATTCAGGCCGTATTTATTTTCTGGGTCTCAAAATAACATCAAGTCAAACAACTAAATTAGGCATAAGCACTGAGCACTGAGCACTTGGTACTTACACTACAGTGATGCGCACGTTCAGGTTTAATACTGTTACACTTAAGACAGAGCACTGCACTTCGAAGCTCATCTTTACCCGTGTATCTCACGTTATATGTTTCCATCGGCACTGTACCTGTGTGATTAAGGTAAAGTTAGGGTGGTAATATGTGGTAACATAATGTGGCACATTTTTGATAAATCAAATTATAAGTGTAAAATCCGTGTCAAATAATTTGTAGAATTTATGTGCTTAATATTTCTTCAATCAACAGAACGAATACATACAAGAATTCAATTATTCACATGGCACAATTTGTGAAAATTACTGAGTCTCCTGTGAGTAACTTAACCGAAAGAGAAGGAGGGAAAACTAACCAGGATTGGTAGTCATTGCTCTGATATGACACCACAGTGCTAGCAGAGAAAACGTCCAGAAAATTCCGACCTGTGATTAATATTTTAACTAAATTATTAGGTTATTTAAACAACTTATAGTAAACAGCAACAGAACCAAAATGAGGGCAAAATGTTAAATAGCACAGGTTATCTATTAACTCAAGAACTCTCTACTTTTGGTGCCCTATCACAGTCTCACACAATTAAGTCGTGAACTATAACCTATCATGCACATTGCAGATAATAATATAAATAAATAAATAAATAAAGCAAATTTTATAAGCACTTTATCAGTAAATATTTGAGTCAGTTATAAAATGAACCATAGATGATGCTGTCAAGGAAGAAGCAAATCAGATCGTAAGACTGTTAGTAGTACACCCTACTAGGAAGATACAGATAAAGATATTAATATTAATTAAAGATATTAAATATAAAAGTGGAATATGGCATGAACGAAATTTGAACATAAAACGGTCGCAGTAAACTTTCAATTTTCGTTAATGTATCATATTATGTAATAAATAGAGCCTTCAAATCATTTGAAGTAATTCAGTTCACATAAAATATCAATGCATGACGTAGCAATACACTGCCTGATGAGTAAATACTTTATCATGTTTATGATGATATTATTAAAATTAACAAAATAAAGTTTTGTTTGATTATAATTCAACTTTTAAAAATTATCATAATGAAACTAAAGAAACTGACTGACCTGGATAGTTTCGCTGACAATAGGATCAGGAAGTAAGACAACTGAGATGATGACAAACTGTGAGTATAAAACTAACAGGTAGGTGAATGTGCTGCAAACAATCCCAGCGACGTCGTTAACAAACCACTCAAACATTATGTCTGAAGCACAAACCCTGATAAATCTGAGGCAAAGAAATACCAGTTAAATTATCACAGATAGTTTATTAGTCAATGAAACATTACGAATGTTAAACGCATGTTTTAATAATGGTATCACCACAGTTACAGCGAATAATTTTGTAAATGTATCTTATACCAAATCGTATGAGCTATGAGTAGAAGATCTGTCTGCTGAGATGCTTGGAGGAAATCAGGTATGGCAACTCAAAGTAGGTGAGTATAACCTTCCACTGGAGCCACATACACCAATTTCATATCTAACTGTCAATTGAATAATAATAATAATAATCTTATACAGTTACATAATTGAAACAATTATGGCCCTTTTTGTGGGCAGAGTATGTGTCTTTGTTGAAGTGTCCTGATATAAACTTATCTGAGTGACTGCATTCAAATAATTTAAGGAGAGTTCTCTTAAAACTTTAAGACAATAGGAACAAATACTAGGACCTAATAAAATCAAAACAAAATGCAGCCACCTAATTTGTTGTTAAGCTTTCTCTTCTCCTACGATTGACTAGAGGAACCATCTTTGGCGAGTATTAAGGACTTAGACCATTACAAATACCGTGCTGTAAGTTTGCAAAGCATGTGGACTAAGTGGGTCGAGAGTACTCGACTTGAAAGTGGGTGTTGAGAATCCTCAACTAGACTAAAGATAATGACGTCCAGAAGATGAGGCAGTAAAAGTGAGTAGAAGAGGCTGAAGGAGAAGAAATGTCACAAGAAGATGGGCAGGGAGAGCACTATAATAATCATTTTCATGATAGTTCACCAATGGCAATTTGTGCTAAAGAGCGGAAGGCAGTGATGCTGTTATCACTATCATCTCTTAAGATAGACCAGCATGGTTGGTCACTAGAGGAATGCTCCTGCAGGGTTTCCTTGTAGGAACAGATGCACAGAGAAGATTATGTGATAATTGTAGCCCAATACCTGACAACTGAATAAAACAAGGTAAATATAGGTAGCTTAAACAGAATTATTAAGATTTAATATTACTGGGATAAGCATAGTAATCTTTCTTTGCTGCAGACTGATTAATAAGCCACTATACTATGTTGTTATGTATATAGCCTGTTAGAATCCTGCCGTGCTTGAGCCAGTTAGTCACCATACCCGTCCCAGTGGCAAATAGTCAGGCGTCCAGGAATTTAACACCTAGTCAAAATTTGTTGATAACCGGTAAAAAAAGATTCTTGTGGAAAAAATATTCACATTAATTTAAAATTAAATCAAACTTGGTCGCTCTCAGGGCTAACGCGATGTTACATCATTTTATCGACTCGAAGTTCGAATCGAGCGCATTCCTAGATTCCATGACTATTTCTTACCTATAAGATTGCTTGACTATTTTTTGCGCATTCAGACACCAAAAAACGCGCAGAAAACGCGCGCTATCCATTCCTCCTTCCTCAACATCCCGGAATATGAAAAAATAGTCATGTAAAATAGTCATTTAAAATAGTCATGCAAAATTTCAGCTCTGATACGCTAAAATATCAAGTTAATCTTAAACAATCGACAATCTAATATGAATCCTCCCAATCCTCCCAGCCATATTAACTGGTGAACGGTGTAAATATAGAGCGGTATTTTAAAATGTAGCATTCAAAATTTTATGGATTCAAGTTGGCTCCTTTAGTCTAGATTCATTTAGAAAATTCTCGAAGTTCGAGTAATACAGTATTCTCAGGGTTTGGCGCTTAAGGAAGCTTCACATCCGAGACCGATTTCCACGAATCAATTTAATATTGTAGCTACAAGTCAACAACAGTGCAAGTGGGAAGGAAGTGAATCTAGCCATTGCTACTATATCAGGGGAACTCGTGTGTTCTAGGCTTAAGCAAGCTTCACATCCTAGATCATCTAGAGTACAGTGCAGACAACCCCCTCCATTATACATCCCTATCCCGCTTTAAGTCCGAAGTTTATCATTGTTTATTGTCCAATATTGTATCTAACCTGGCAGAAGCAAGCTTCAGATCCAAAGTCAGGCCATAAATATCGACACAAGGTCGAAGTCACTTTCAGAATAGCGAATCATTCATCATGCTGATGAGAGTCCAATCTTAGAATTCGATCTACCGAGTTGGTATGAAGAAAAGTGTAAGGATGTTTGTGAGCTAGGCTTTATACTTCTTTTAAAAAATATTTCCTTGCGTTTCAAATAAATTAAAGAATTCTCAGAAATTTTTTATTTAATTTCAAAATTTGCAATTGCATATTCATCCGGTAATTATTCTAATGGATACGCTAAGCATTTCAAACTAATCTTGACCTGGGAGAAGAGCTGACCAGTGACAAGTCGGCCGCAAAGCGGCCGAAAAATATATAGCCTTTTTTTCTTCCCAAACTGGATTCCTAGTCATATTTAAAATTTATTCCACTGGGATACCCGTAGTATATTCCTTGGTAATAGAATAACTTTAAAGTTTTTCAAACTGTTGCTATACGTAATTGATTTAAATAAAAATTTGTTGTTTTCTTGAAATTGGTTGTTTTCTTGTATTAATTTCTGTATCTTGCAGAATAGCATTTGTTTTAGAACTCTCAAACCTACAAATTCCTAGCGTGTCCAGAGCTAGGGTGACTCCTTGGCGTGTTGTGGCCCCAAAATCTTGAAAAAACAAAGAAATACAATTGTAAAGAAAGTTTTATAATTACTGCGACGAAGGATAAACAATTGATTTAATTCAAAATAGGAAAATTCAAACAATATACACATAATATAGCATTGACCCTATTATATATAAAAATTCAATATGAAATTCAATAAAAAATCTTAGTAAATTTTATAAAAACCCTTTAAGTAGTAAACGTTTTTAAAGTAAAATTATTCAAACAATATACACATAATTGTCACAATGACCCTATATAAAAACAACCCTTCAAAAAATCAATATATTCCCTATCTCAGATATTGGGAGAAAAATTTGAATATCAACCTTTGCCTTGTGGCTCCAAATTCAAATCTAAACTGTTTATATCAACAAAGTTCTTTCTTGCACCTCTGTCCCCCCGTAGAGAAATCACTGTTGTTCTTAGGATTTCGAAACGAAGGCGCTTTCTTATGTATCCAACAACATCTGAATACCTTTGCCCTGTGTGGTATTCCATCTTGCTAGCAAGCTTCTTTACTAGTCTTTCAGCGTCACACCCATTCCACCAGATGTTGAGAAAACTAACGGCATGAAGCTTCCTTTCTCTACTTCCAGAACCCTTGCATTGTAACACCTTTTCTTCTCATTTTCATGGGACTGGTACATTGCTGGGATCGATTTGCTTGCATTGGAGGGGGCTGGGGCATGGAATACCCTTACATCAAAATATGCCCTCTCTGAAGCATTCCAAATCGATCTTGCAGAAATGTCCAGCCTAGCTTGGTCTCCTAGGACTGTTCCCTTTGGTAACTCTAGGCCATCAACTGGAAGAAGAACTGGCTCAGTCTGCACATCCTTGCATTTCACAGTTCTCATTAGTTCTGCAAAGGTGTCTCTCAACGAGTTGTGTGTCACATTTACACCTGGGAATATTTTTCTTGCCTTCTCTACGTGCTCAGGCTTGACTATCACCCATGTCTTAGAAGATTTAGGTTTTTATCCAAAGAGAGTTCCTTTAATGCAGAGGTTATCCCACCACTTCCTCATTTCTTCAAGTTTTCCCCCAGCAGCAGAGTCATCAGCATACCAGATCTGAGTCACATTTTTCTCAATGTTTCCTGCATCAATCAATGGTATTGTACCACAGGCATTGATTTAATCGGTATTTAAAAGTCACGCATCTAACGATTATATTATAGCCACAACAATTTACTACAATTTACTAGCAAGGTATATAAGTGAATTCTACGTGTCTTGGTGGCTTAACCTTTGAAATGCAGCTTAGTCTAGGTACCCAGAGGCGGCTATTGAGGGCGTTCAGGCGTTCGTGGACACCCATCTGGTGGCTGGTGCTTAAAAATAGAAATAGTGATTAGTAATAGTGTTTGGAAATATCTTATCGCAATAAAAAGCTCTTTTGTCTGTATTCACTCAAACATTCGAATGAAAGCGCATGCATGATCTTTGTAAAATTTTGTGTTAATGGTCGTCTAATCCTACGTTTGGACGACTAAGCCGCGCAGTTTTAATACCTAGTTAATTGTAAACGGTACAAAGCACATCAAGCGCATCCCACTACAGGTAATTAATATGATTTGCTCGTCCAGTACACCTTGCAATTTGAACCATCGACTGTTATGATACTGTGCAGCTGAGATCGTACACGTGTGGTGTCTTGTTTCACCCATATATATATATATATATAACTCTAAAACTCTGGTCACAAGAGCAACTGCCTAAACGTGCAGAAGTGAAAACAAATACATAAAATACTAGCAATCATTTAAATTTGCAATAAATAAGTTCGTTCAATGTCATTATATAATTCTTAAAACCGCATATATATGGTCATTGTCAATTTTGCTTTGCCCATTTTGCTTACTTTTTGATTTAAATTTTTGAGCAGGTTGATAAAGAGCAATTTAATCCTTTCTGATATCATTTTCATCTGAAGATTCCGAATTTTCTGAATTCTTTGGAATGAAGTTTCTATCTCATGTGGAGCAAAAGTTATGACCTGGTTTTCGATGTGGAGCAAAAAAGTGTGGAGCACCCCAATAAAATCTATGCTTTTTGACTATTTTGATCGCCATTTAACAAATAGATCCTGGACGTTAATTGCAAAATATTTTCACTGCCAAATCATAAAATGGACCTCAGCCAGTGTGGAGCAGTCGAAATATCCTCATATTTTTCGTCTCAACCAGGGGTAAACATTACAGTAGAATCTCCGTCTTTTCACAAAATCTTAGTTTAAAGGAATACGCACCAGATAACATTATCAATAATGGTACACCTTGCTCAACCGATGCGGAGCACGAAACTATTATACCTTAGTTGGGAAAACTGATTGGGAAGAAACTGAGTTTTGAAAGTGAGTGTGATTAAAAACGATAAATACATCTAATCAGGCCATAAAAATATCATTTTTTCTTGTGATTATGTGCAGACCCCCTGACTCTATTCTTTGGAACTGCTGATAAACCTAGTAATGCTCAACCATGTGGAGCAGAGGACTTTTACAGCATAACATGACTCCTCATCGGCTGATATGACTTGGATGAGAAATTAGAATGAGTATTTTAGCTTTTATAATAAATAACTAGCAGAACAGATTGAAAAATTGTATTTAATAGGCTCAACCAGAGAGGAGCAGAATGGAATGATAGATTGATAACACAACTATTTGTAAGGATCAGTGTTGTTATATTAGGATAAAGGAGGAATGATATCATCAATACTTAAGAAGCTGTTGATGTATGTAGTACTGTGTCCTTTAAAGAGAAATATGCCACCATATAAAAAGACAATATGCTCAACCGTGAGGAGCAACAGGCTTTTCTACGGTAAAAAGAGTCTCCATGATGGTCGATCTGTAGCCAATTTGTACGTAATGCAATTTAAAGTTTACTGATATACTTTAAATACTTTTCTTACCATGATTAGGCCATGATTGATGTTCCAGAACTGTTCAGCCAGAGTGGAGCAGAGCTAGAAATGACATGTCATGTACGGGATTCCTCAACTGCCTAACATTTGATGAAGATCTCTCTTGCATGCGGCTGTAGAATGAAGTAGTGAGCTTCGAAAATCTAATACAACAGAAATCATCTCTGCTCCACACAGGTTGAGCACTGAATAGTTCCCGTGAAGTAAGTTTATTGACCACCAATATTATAACATATTTTCTCTAGAATGAATAAAAATAATATCCCATGAAGCACTTAAAAGTTGTCTCGATTGATCAAAAGGAAGACCTCTTTTTGCTCCACATGGTTGAGATAGGCTGTTCTCGACTAAAGAGTCTGCATCAACGGTAAAAATATAGATACAGGAGTCAAGATGTAAATCACAGAAGTCACTTTATCTCAACCCAGAAAGAATTTAAAAGTTGGCAAATTTTTAACCATTTTGGGCTCCACAGGGTTGAGAGAAGTGTACTGAATATAAATATCCGTTTCAGTACTCAAAATAGAGTTAGTAAGAGTTACCAAGCTAAAAAAATCTTACAGATCTAAACAAAAGCATTATGAAAAGCTAATAAATTAAAAATTTACAAATTTCTACATTGCAAAAACCTTGCTCCACGTCGGTTGAGACATAGTGTGTTATCGCAAATAGTCAAAAACTCTTAAGAGGGGTTTCAGCTAGGAAAGAAAAATTTAGGAAAGAAAAATTTTTATTTACCACAAAACAATCAATACATAATGTTATATTCATAAATAAATTCAAATTTCAATTTCAAACACATATACAGTACGCCGCGCACACAGCCACAATTTAAAATTGTTCAGAAATTCGTAGGTCAGCTGTAGGCGCCGCGCACATGATCTGATCTATTTAATTGTTATCTTACAATACATGTCAATACATATCTTACAATTACATGTCATATTTCTTAATTTCTAGAGCCAAAATTTCAGAAGCAAATAATTAAAAGATATTTCTGTCGTTCACGCAGTACAGGCCGTGAACACTGCGACCTAATTAATATAATAATGGAGAGATTCCAAAAAACCGCGCGCTCGTTATTTGTGATTAAATTGAGTGCGCGCCACTGTCAACCGCAGTACCGCTCAAGCATGAAGTACTAAGCGGTACGCAGTTTTGCGTGAGGCGTAGACATTTGTAGCACACGTTTCATTCAACTAATCCATTATGTGACATGTAATTATATTAAAGCAAAAAGAATATTAATTTTAGTAATAATTGACGTAAACATATGTGTTTAAATAACATCTATAATCTAGCGAGTTACTAATACCATTTGTTTGTATTATTGATTATATATGTTTACACTAGCCTATATTATGATGGAGATATACATTGCATTATATAATTGCTCCAATATTCAACACTGCTAAACAACAAATACCTACTCGCCCATCGATGAAGCAGTCGCCAAAACAAAGCTCAAAGTTAATATATCCTCGTACTTCGTTTTGGAAACTGTAGAATTCCAATAAATAATTAGTGTTTCAATTGTGTATTCGATGGGCAAGCACTCGCCACTCGAGGCCGAGACAAACGGCACCAGCTCCGCCCGCAACCATGAAGTAATGTAAGCAGTAAGGCGGGGCGGTGGTGTGCGCCGTTTATACGGCCCACAGCACGAGACATTTTGAGCTCCAAGACTTAAGACTATAAAAGTCCCGAATTAAACATAGCGACTTACCATCGTCAGCCGTCAAAAATTTAGAATTTGTATGTTATAAACTCTACACCTGCTATCAGTATAACATGTAATTTAGTTTGTTATTGGCTAAATTTTCAACTCGATTAAGCGATGCAGACGGATGAACTAGGCTTCTCCTCCGTCAAAAACACAATGAGAGGGGGTTGTGGAAGGACACGAACACTATTCGTTAACTCGTACCCCGGGTACCCCCTAGAACCGTGTCCCATCAGAGAGAGCCCATCACCCGTCAGATCGAAAACAGTGTTTTAGTTTTGATATATGCTGTACCAATTACAATAAATGGTAAGTCAAGGCTGACGTTGGTAGCAAAATATAAAGTGACACGTCACAACAAAATAACCACTACACACTACACACTATATATACGCTATAACTATTGTACACAGTACACAGTATAACTTAAATATAAAATATAAACAAGTTACAAGAGACAAAAGAGTTTACAGAAGAGTTTTACATCGGCTCAGCACCGCCAGGACATTGGCTATACACGTGGGTCAATTAGTTTGATTTGGTATGGCTCGACCGGGAAAGTGGTCGAAATTAGTGCTCTTAATGAGTCATCACTGTCGTCTGAATATTAGAGCGGGAACTTCCCAAGTTTCGGCCGACAACGCGCAGACAGCATCGGCGCGCAATGCTATGCGCGTGCCCATATTACTGTGTCATTCGGCGGTTGCGCTCAGCGTAACTGGGAATGAGTTGTATGTTGTTTACCTAAATTCAAGCATGGTATTCATAGATAAGCTTGTCAGTCAGTAAGTGCTTAAGTGGGAATAACGGGCAAATGAATATCACTTCATAATCAGAATTCAGTGAAATTTCTGTCACACCACTCAGTTCCATACCGGTTTTGAGCTCTTAGAAGTGACTGTTTAAGTAAATTCTTGACAGATCCGCATGTGGAGGTGAAATTTAACGGGCCAACTTTACGGAATTCGTTCCAAAGCCATGCAGATTTATAAATAAATTGATTAGTTGGAGAGGGTGTAATGAACAGATTATCTTTCCTATTTGATATGTTGAATAAGTAGTATAACGAAATTGGTACTCGTGACTTAATGATCTTGAAAAGTTCCATTAAACAACGGTATCGGTACAGGTTCTCTGTAACAAGTAATTCATGTTTTGTGAATAGAGGCTTAGTGGACTCTTTAACATAGAATTCAGATCCTAGACGTTGAGAATTAATTGGTCTTGCTCTAGCACATGTCTTGAATTTGTCTACATAAGCTTCATAGTCTCCAAATAGAATCCTGATACACTTCTTTTGAGTAATAAATAGCGGTTTTAACTGATTATTGGGAATACCTCCCCAGACAGAAATAGCATAACCTAGGTGTGATTCAAAGAGGGAATGATATATTTGCTTATATAGTGATTCTGGTAAGCATTTCTTAATACGGTAGATACGTCCACAAGCACTTCTTAGTTTCTTGTTGAGGGATGATATATGTGGTTTCCAGCTCAATTTATCGTCCATGATTACTCCGAGAAATTTTGTCTGACTTACACGTTTAATTATTTTGTTATTAATGGACAAGTTTTGGCTATCTATATCGGCATCTAATTCGTTATTATTACGTTTAGAGGGAGAAAAATACATGTAACAACACTTCTTTACATTAATGTGCAGTAGGTTAACTCCCATATACTTGTTTACGGCCTGTAGTACTTCATTAGCCAATTCGTATACTTTATTTCTCGAATCGGCAGCGACAAATATATTAGTATCGTCTGCAAATAAGACAAATTTACCCTTTTTAGTTATATTGCATATGTCATTGATGTACAGTAGGAAAAGTAGAGGTCCTAATACACTACCCTGAGGGACCCCGAATTCAACCGGTAATTCATCAGATTTGGTATCCAAAACGTTTACAAATTGTTTCCTATTAGACAAATAACTAGAGATAAGATTCAGAGCATTTCCTCTTATGCCATAGTTGTTTAACTTTGTAGTTAGTTTACAGTGGTCTAGAGTGTCAAAGGCTTTTGAGAGATCGATAAAGACCCCTAGGACATGTTGCTTTTTACTAATTAACGATTCTATATGTTCTACAGAGTAGTTCAGTGCATGGCTGGTGGAGTGTCCTTTTCTAAAGCCGAACTGGTTTTCATGTATTATACCCTTGGAAGTAAGGAAACTATAGAGCCGCTTATATATTAACTTTTCTAGAATTTTCCCGAATACAGGTAGAGTTGATACTGGTCTATAGTTTTCTAAAAGCTGTTCATCTTCTTTTTTGTAAATGGGGCTGATTCTCCCAGTTTTTAATTCATCGGGAAAGTGGCCTTCTTGCATGCATTTATTAAAGTATCTAGCTAAGTACGGTGCAGTAATTTGACACGACTTCTTGATCACATGAATAGGTATGTCACTAGATTTCCCGTTTTTTAGTTCGTTTATGATCTCTTTAATCTCAATACAGTCACAATCACAAAGAAAAATACTGGACGTAACTGATGTGGGCAGGTAATCAGTAAATGACGGCAGGGAATTTATTCTTAAGAAGTCACCAGAGTAAGCTTCGTTCAAGTTAGCTGCAATAGAGGCAAAGTATTTATTGAACTCATTTGCAATTACACGCCGATTAATCACACGCTCGTTATTTATCACAAAGTTAGGTTTAATCTCACGTCTCTTCTTACCACGCAGTTCATTAATTATCTGCCAAGTTTTCTTACTATCTCCAGCGCATTCTGTAATCTTAACACCATGATACTTACGTTTTGCAGAATTAATAAGGTGGTTTAATAACTTCCGGTGTGCCTTAAATTCTTCATGACGTGTTACTTTATTTGTACAATTAAAACAAAGGGTAAGACAGTCTGCATGGTTGGTTGAAGAGGCGTTGAGGCATTTCTTCTTAACTGCCTTTTTCCACAGGTCATAAAGCTCATGTTTTCTATTTATAGAGGCAATCAGGCCTGATGTAATCCATGGATTATTCTTAGCAGTACGTTTAGAACACTTAGGCTGGTTTAGTTTACATGCACTGTCTAGTTGATGATTAAATACAGTGAAAAAATTACTGAAGTCTTCTGGTGGATCACTAGTTAATTCATTGTCTAGTACTTCCACAAATTTGTCCACATTTTTTGCACAGTAGTCATAGTACTGGAAATAGTTTTGTTCATGAACCTCAGTACTGACTAGGGGTGAGTTGAATATGTTAAATACAGCATGATGGTGACTGATGCAGGTACTAATTGTTCCAGAGCAGATAGAGTTCTCTATGTTGTTGGTGAGTATGTTGTCAATGCATGATTCGTTACATCCTGGTTTATGATGCGTGGAAGTAGAAATAAGTGGTGATAAACCTAGACCTAGAATAAGGTTTTCAAAGTCTTGAACAAGTTTACTGTTTTCATCATGGAGATTAATGTTAAAGTCACCTAGTATGTAAACATTCTTTTTTGGGCATGATTCAATAATTTTTCTAAGTTCATTTAGTGCCTCTGAGGAGTCCCCACTAGGAGGACGGTACAGTACTCCTACATGTACAGGTTCATCATGTTGAATAGTAATAAATAGGGTTTCAAGATTTTTGGTTACCCATGATAATTCTTCGTTTACAACTCCGTTAAGTTCGTCCTTTAAGTACAATGCTACTCCACTTCCCTTTGCTTTATTGATATGTTTGTCCTGATAGAAACAATTGTACCCCTCTAGATGGTAGACAGTGCTTTCCTCTATTCCAATATTGGTTTCAGCAAGTCCAATAATTTTAAATTTTTCGGCTAATCGGTTTAGTTCCATGCTAAAGGCATCAAAATTTGTTTTATTACCATCTATGTTCTGGAAAATCGTGGAGCAGTTGCTTGCAAAACACGGTTTGATATGTGTGTTAAAGTCCTTAATTGTATAGGATCTACAGTTTTCCAAAGCATCGGACATCTTTTGGATACATGGGTCACAGTCATTAACTTCAGGATCGGTCATTACTTTAAAAGGATTATATTTTTTAGATATGGAATGTTTACACTCGTTGCAGTAAAAGTTGTCATTGATAACTTGCGCTTTGGAAGGATTAAAACATTTGGCATGGAGAATACTATTGCAGTTAAAACATTCAAAGTGGGGAAGCCCTAATCCAATATTCTTCAGACAGTGACTACAAATTTCCTTTTGAACACGATTAACCATACCTGTTAACCGTTCCGTCCCCTCCGCTGCAGTGCAGGCGGGCCACTAGCCACGTTGCTGTATAGCCGTCCATTGACTTTGCCGATGTGTTTTCTTCTGTCTTCTCCGCCATTTAACCTAATAAATACAGATTGTTTAATGAGTCCAGCAAGGACTCTTGCCCCTAACTTGTTAAGATGAAGTGTATCAAGTCGACCATGTCTGTCGAATTGTTTCGACAGTTCGTCCGCAAGACCATAGTTGCTGGCAAACTGTTCGAAACCGTTAACACATACGACATCCTTACATGTAGGGAGCAGGTCGAAATGAATAAGTCTATTAAATGCATTAACTTTTACATTCAGCTCTAAGTCCTTAGTAGGCAGCAGTTTACAAACAAAAACAGCTCTAGTGCTGGGGCTAAGATTCTTAATTTGTTTAATTTTCAGCTTGAGTTTATTATAACAATCAGCAACATCATTCTCACAACTAATATCCGGCTGTCTCACGTCATTGATCCCACAGTGGAGCACCACATTGGCGTAACCCATGCAGGACACAGGGTTGATATCTTCAATTCTGGGAGCCCAGAACTTTTGACCTGGCATGAGTTCGCCAAAGGTACCCCTCTTGTCAGACCCAAAACGCAAGAAGCCTGTGTTTGAATCACCATGTAAGCTTGTGCAATTTTTATTTGTCCAGCTAACAGCACGAAAGGTCAGCGAGTACCTAATACCATCTGATATTGAGCCACGCTCAATCATATGACTGTAAACTTCTTGTGATCTACGGCTCATTATGTACAGGGAGCGATCATGACATTCAAGAGAGGATTCAGTTCTAGAGTCACATTCAGTGAACTTGATTTTGCAGATCTGGCCGAGAGACAAAGTAAGTATTGATGATTCTGGATGGATGGTCACTTCACGGTCTGAATGGTTAGGCAGGTGACTATCAGAGCCATCATACTTGTTGATGAGACATGAATTGATAACCGGGGCCGTCAGGTGGGGCTGATCCGGGTAGCTCTTGTTAAAAAGTTCAGTTTGTACTTTGTTCATTTCATCAAATAATGGTTTGAGTTCCTCAGGAATTGGTGGCACATTTTCTGAAGATTTAGAACCCATGTAGTGGTAGGGGGTGCCAAATGAAGTGACGGAGTGACCGTTCTCTTGTTTGAAAGAACATGACTGAAGAAAGGCAATAATTTTCTCAGATTCAGTAGTCAGAATGAAATCTGGCCTGGTTTCAGTTACTGGCACCTGATCATGTGGTAAGTGAGGGGTAGGTTGTTCAGGTTGTAGGGGAGAGGAGAGGAGAGGAGCCTGCACTGGAGGAGAGGGGTACTGGGCTACAGGTGGTGCTTTAGATTGAGGAGATGCTTTAGAATCCTGTATTTGACTGCTTAAGTTGTTAAGTTGGGTGGAATGCTCACTCAGTTCTTGTGAGACTCTCTCAAGTAGCTCATGAGTGGCAGTGCAAGCAGGTGTTTCAGATGCTGCAGTTTGATGCGATTGAAGCTGTGCAAGTTGCTGGTTCAGCTGCTCTATGCTGTATTCTAGAGGGTCTGTGGCAGAGCTGGATGATGAGGACAGTGCTGCTTCTAACTTTTTCATTTGAGCCTGATGGGACTTCAACCCGTCTTCTTTAATCAGGAGATGTTGCAGGTGGAGATCACAGAGATCAAAGTTCATAGAGTTTCAACCAAAAACTTGACTGTTTAGCGTATGATTTTTGGTCTTGAAAATTGCCTAACTTTCAAGCTACTGCTCCACACAGGCTGAGCATTAAAAGTTGTCTCAACCGGGGCTTTCTGTGTAGATGGGACCTTTTTCTGAGAGTCTCAACCTGTTTTGACTGCCAGATTCAGTTACCAACGAGATTGCAAAAAGTTTTAAAATGTCACTTTGAAGCACTGATATGCTCCACATTGGCTGAGTAACACATATAGATTACATGTTAAAGTGTCCAGTGAACATTTGTTTCCATCTGGGTGAAATATTAACAAAGGGTGAACACCAGGTGGCATGCTAGCTCACTAAATAGCTCAACCGGTCAAATTGTACCAATTTTGGCAGTCAAATTTGGGCAAAGCAAACTTTACAATGACCATATGTGACCGGTAAATAATTTAATTGGTCTATAGACTACTGTATAAAATTCTCAATATAAACTTTTTAACAATAATAAATTAATTAAAAACACACAAGAATGATTAAACAGCCTCATTTTGACACAAAATGTCTTCATAATATTATAGTCAATAGTATATGCTATAATATTAGAACTGTTAAGTTGAGTTCAGGTAACAGAATTTAAGTGTAATAGAACCTCTGCTGTGTTATCCACTGTTGAGATGTAGCCATATTTTCGTCCGGTCTAACATTGACCCCGGCTCATGAAATATATGCTTCGTCCATAGCAATTTATAAGTTTTTGTTTTTGTTTGCTGTCCCCTGTGTAGTGAAGTGTGACACATTACATTCATGAGGCCCTGTGTGTAATGCAATCAGTAGTTTGGAGGGAGCTTTGGCCAGCCCCAAGTCCCCCACCCCCTCTCCTCCCCAGTCCGTCGATTGGACATCCAACAAGCCGCCTCTGTAGGTAAAGAAAAAGTAAAGTAACAATCATAATTTAGATCTAAAAACAGATCTAAATTATGATTGTGTTTTGGATCTCAATCGTCTTCCTTCATCTTTGGCAATGGTTTCGAAGGGCTGAATCAGTTTCCAGATAATCCAACCAAGCATCCAAAAGTAATAATACGAATTATTTACAGCTGGAAATTATCAGACACAAGGCCACTGAATCAGGCTTGGGCAATAATTATTTGTGGTTAAACAAAGACCCTTGTATTGAGGTCAGTGTATCCAGAATAGCACAGATTGCAGATGATAGAATAATTTTGTCGAATAGGAAGTAGTTCGCGCTAACCCAAAAATGTAATATATTAACGAACTAAAAATGAATAAATTGTTCAGTATAGTCACATTTAAATAATTTAATTTAATAATTTAGACACATTTAAATAATTTAATTTCTATCAGCAGGAATCAGGATAATCCAGTATTTAAGTAAATAGTACAAATAAAAGTTTTTAAAATTTATTATCATTTGCTCATTAAATTTGGAATTGTGCATTCAGCATTGCGAGATTGCATTATCACGTCGACGTGCCGCGCACATCATGTTTATGCATAATTACCTTGCTTTGCTTTTATTTGAAAAAGGAAGATTTCAAGCAGTATATATTGTAGGTTTACAACCTACCAGGACGCGCGCCGAGTTGGACTCGTCGACGGTCCCAACATATGGAACAGATATTTTATTACCTGGGGACCTCAGGCTATCATGTTCATTAACATATAGAGATTCGGCGGAATGACAGGCTGAGCGCGGCCCAGTAAATGTTTTACGAGTATCACCCGTTAAAGTATATATATGATATAGTTATAAATTTTCGAATTGAAAAGTTTGTACAGGCCGTCCATTAAATTTGCTTCACATTTGCGCCTGGTAATAATTTATTCGGCGCATATTGCATTTGTTTTATTTTTGCAGTAATAGCAAATAGGTCTTCTTCGAAATCAGCGTCAAAATACATTGAAATAGCTTATTTTCACAATCCCACAGCTTACTCATAAAACAAAAAGTATAAGCATGTACACAGAACGGTAAAACTTTAATCGCACCCCATAAGCGTGACTTAAGCTGCATATTTTATAAATGAATTATTAGCTAATGCAGATATTGTAGCGCGATGCACTACTGGGTCGCGCCGCGCATTTTCTCGCAACCACGTATGCAGATCGGCGAGATGCGAAGGATTGACACCGTGAATCAGAAGCAAATAGTGTGCACTAATATAAATTTTAAATATTCGAAATATTGTACCACTTCTATTCCTTATTGAGCTTAAAGATCAGCCTTAAGAAAGGCCAACGTTATTTTACCTGAGGACCCCAGGCTATTATGGTCATTAACATAAAGATTTGGCGGAATGACAGGCTGAGCGCGGCCCAGTAAACGTTATTGTGATGTGATGTCATTTGTCAGACGCAGACTGCGCTTTCATCTACTCAGAACCTGTATAATCTCTGTCAGGGGATACAGAGGTACCAGAACTCTTCTACCCACGGCAATACGTGATTTGGACCTTAACCTGATCAACATTCCTAAACCCTAAAAGGTCATGGAGTGCTTGTTGGATGGGGGTCTAAACTGCTTTTTGTTGTGATGTGAATTTGTTATATATTATTGCAAAGTGTTTTTATTTTTACCTCAGTTTTTAAAATTTGTACCATTTTTAAACAATTTTTATATAGGGTCATTGCTATATTATGTGTATGTTGTTTGAATAGTTTAAACTTAAAGTACTTTTGAAAGAGAATAACATGATCAAAAACGCTACTGTCTAATTTCTCCGTAAAAACACAATAGCATGAGTAGCTTTTGTTGAGGTGCCTCAAAACTGATCTTAAACGATTCCCCGTTCAATTTTTGTCGACACACTAACTTAGTGCAGAATCATCTATAGACACATTTCATACACATCAAATTGGACGTGCTTTCGGTGGAGATATAGCGCGCGCATAATGCATATTCTAAAAGTTGTCCCATGACAGTTGAAGCCATCTTGAATTGATGTATTTTTAAAAGCTGATTCCGAATCACTCACTCGACACAAGGTTAAAATGCTTACGTGATATGGCCATACAAAGAATTGGCCTAATTTTTAATTAGGGTTCTAGCATTTGCTTCAGCTTGGGATTTAGTTAAGAGTAGGGGTCAGAGTATAGAACGTGTTGAAGCTATTTGCTTGATGGTCGATTGCAGAGCAATTAATCATCATCTGAGCTACATAATCATTTAAAGATTTCAAATGAACATGATTTAATAAATACTAAATAAAGATTTTAATTCATCAACTGATCAACCGGGTCACGTTTAGTTAAAATTATTAGAGTGTATTATAAAATGTTTCAATGGCAATGATTGGTTGTACAGATGGCAACATTCATAATTCGTTTTTTTTGCTGAGTACTCGTGTTCAAAATATCTGATTGTTGCAAGTTTGTTTTCCATGACTGAGGATTTTATAAAAATTTACTGCAGGAAGTTGAATATAAAATAAAACATGAGAACAGTTCTAGCTGCACTCACCTTCCTGGTTAGTGTAGAAGTTTGTTCAAGCTTGTCCTGCAGAAATTTGAGAGGAGAAACTCCATGGTACTTCATGTTTAAACCTCCTCACTCTGAGAAACTTTTCTATGCTGACAAAGAGAAACCATACCTAATTCATCATGATGTTGAAATAAGTTCTGACACGAATCCCATTAAACTGACCATGGAGAGTGTCTATATACCTGGTTCAGATCACTCTGTCAATGGAACTTTGAACTACTTCATGTTTAATGATGAAGTGCCTGGTGGGGGAAAATCTTTCGATCATGGTCACACAAAAGGAACTGTTCTGTTTGATGAAACAAGAATTGTTTACCTGATCCACAGTACACCTCACTTTCCTTACAATGATACAGCAGGATATGGTTTTCCACACACAGGCATTTATTATGGGCAACATTTCTTCTGTGTTACACTGCCGATTAGTGAATTATCCAAATTGCTCTATCAAATCAGGATGATGTGGCCTTTTGTTTACAACTTCAAGATTAAAGAGGATCTGTACGGGAAATATGAAAACCTCCAGCAAATTATCAAAGGAGAGCCTTTGCCTGCTAATGGGAATCCCCATTCTAAAATCGAAACTCTATTCTTGACTGACAGTACAATTTTAACTGCATTCAACAAAAATGGCTCATTCGGAGCTGATATATTTGATGCTTTGATAAGTCCACATTTTGATCCACCAATGAGTCTTTACACTGAAACTTGGCAGAATGGCGAAAGTAAGTTGCACTCCAACTGTACTGATAATTACTTTGTTAAGAATATCGTCTACATGGCATTTTATGCTGATCAATTGGATTATAAAGAGACTCAAGACCACTCTAAGTGGGCCATATCTGCTGATGAACAGTATAAATACTTGTGTTTTGGAGGTGTTAACAGAATGAGCTCCCAATTTAGGCGTGGTGGAGGGATGTACTGCTTCTTCAATGACATTTTATGGGAGTTTATGATTTCTGCTGTTGGGATGACAGAGGACTGTCCTACAAAGCCGATATGTACTTAAGAAGCTGTTAAAAGTTTAACGTTCATGTCAATTAGGGAAAAGGTTAGCATATGACTGTAGTAAATAATGTCAGCTGTTAAAAGCAGTGAGGGAGTTACAGATTAACAGGTACTCGGTAGTTTTCAGATGCATTTTTAAGGAAATTTCATTCATGTTTAAATGTTTGGATTTTGGTTATTAGTCGATGTCATGACTGCAAATTTAATTTTAATACTGAAATTTGATTTTTTAATGATTTAATTGTTGAGACATTCGTACCTTCTACAGAGTTATGACGTAATTTTATTATGACAGATTGATTATTTTTGTATGGTTTGCCAGAAGATATTTTATAATATTTAATTGTTGTGTGTATATTTTAATAGATAAGTTTAACGTTCAAAAACTGTTTGTTTTCTGTATTATGTCTGTTATAATTTAATTTCTTCAACCGGTTTTGTGAAATTAAGTACAGTTTTGATTTTTTTATGCATGGAATTTTAATCTACTGAACATTTTCCTCGACAAGTATAAGTACTATGATATTTAATCAAGTTTTGAGTTTTAGTATGCACGGAATTTTAATCTCCTGAGCAGCAATGTCAGTACACATTAAACAAGCATATTAATAATAATACATTCTCCCTGCTCTGCAGTACTGAATAACCTCTCTACCTAGTTCATTGTAACAATGGTCCTGCGTACAGAGACGCCCCCAGCAGTCACGTGTGTTGACAAAGAGTTGAATGGATATGTTGGGTTTGCCAACCTCCCAAATCAGGTTTTCAGGAAATCTGTCAAACGAGGATTTGAGTTCACTCTCATGGTAGTAGGTACGTAATTACTATTATATTAAATAATTATAAGTTAATGCTTATTGCTTATACCATAATTGATGTAATGATAAATTAGTGTACTATATGTTGTGTGCGGCCTACTCTATTGTGCTTCTGAGGAATACAATTATTCTATGTTAGTATTGTATGGGAAGTAATATGACCTCCTATATAAATGATGCATTATATGAACGTATAAAAGTTTACCAGCATAGCTCATTCTTAATGCCATGAGTTATGCTAAAAATTAGAAATATGCCATGACTGTCATTCAGCTTTGATCATATTATATCTTTGGGGCCGAGGGTAAAGATACAGTTAAACTGCGAAGGCACAACACCAAACCAACCCTACTCTATCTCCCAAAAACAACCTTCTCCTGGTCGGCCATGTCCCTCATCCTGCACTTGACCCCCGCAGAGGTCACAAGCCCATCGGAGCACAAATGAGCGAGAAACGGGGAAGCCTTAGCTACCGGGCCAAGGACTGCATCACTAGCAGCGAAATACGGATATACCCTCCCTTTTACATGCGTTCAACCGGCACCCGAACCACACGCTGTTTCTTAGACATAACTTCCCACTTACATCAGTGTCTTCTCGCATCAAATGGCATCGGCAAGTGGCGACACTGTGTAGACTCAACCCTGAGCTTGATCAGAATCTTCAGTCACAAACCTGACACCGTTTCGGGGCTTTCATTGCGATACGGTTTTCTGTCAGGTGCCCCAGCAGTCTCTCTTGGACCACCATCTGATCTGACAATCACCCGAGGATACCTGCTAGAGCTCGCGATTTACGACGAGTTAGCTTATGGCACCTCTGGCTGTTAGGTGAAGTCATAAAGCTCAAACAGCTCTCATCTCCCACTCTCTTTTCCTAGACAGCAGATAAATCCATCTTGAACAATGGGCTGCATCCTTCCCACAATCTCTGACCAACTTCTTGAGGGCTCTCCCAGTCAGACCAATCTTCCTTGATGCACACTCCAAACTTGCTGCGACCACACCTCTAGCACCAACCTCAACAGCAAAGCTGAAACATGACCACCCATTAGCTTGTATTTCCGCTTGTAGACTGTTATACCGATCAAGCTTCAGCTCATGGGATGCAGCTATTCTCTCTTCCGACGGTACTGTAAGCTCCCACCAGATTACTCTCTTGGAAGCTTTCGAGAAAAGAACCAAATCTGGTCTTAATCTGGTCGTTGCTATATCCGACGGGAATTTCAGCTGCTCATCCAGGTCTGCTAATACTATCCAATCAGTGGCCCCACTCAGAATCCCAAACCCACTGACTTTCGACCTCTTCACCTCCTTAAACCTCCCTCCTGCTGGGACAAACTCAATGGCTTTCCGAGTGACACAAGAACTCTTCCTCTTGTTGACTCTCCGCTCACAATGGAATTTAACCTGGTCTGCTATTTGTTTAAGCACCTTATCGTGGCGCCATCGGTATCTCCCTTGACTTAGTGCCACAGGATAGTTATTCAAAACATTAACCTGTCTATGAACCAGACACCGAAATGTCAGAATTCATCCCAGGACAATGTATTTCCTAGGATTATTCGAGAAATTCCTCAGTAAGAATTTGTGAATCGCGTCTCATGTACAAATAACTACTTCTAAACGATAAGATGCCCAATACTTCAGACTATTTTACTGATATTTCGTTAGTCTGATCACAACTTAGTTATCGTGTCTGTCAAAAGAAATTCTCGAGTCAATAGACAGCTATATCGTCGCCTTCTTATTTAGTTTCAGTTGTTCTAACTTACAATAACCATTTCCTCCCTTTTTGTTGGACATTTTTTATTATAAGTTAAAGAGCTTATTGCTCAGAAATGTTATCAGTGAAAGGCTATAACTCTGCTAAATATATGGTGTATTTTGCGATTTACAGTCAATTTATCCCAACTTATCAATCAGTCATAAACTAATAGAAGAATGAAGAAGAAAAACAATTGCTAGCTTATATTCTCAAATGATTTACCTGAAAAATGTATTTACTAAATATAAACTGACTAATGAACTATACCCCCAGGAGCTACTGGTTTGGGTAAAAGCACACTTATCAACTCCCTCTTTCTCTCAAGTATCTACGAGGATGAGAAGTATCCAGTCGCTGGAACACCCAACAAAACTGTTAAGGTATGTGTTTTAAGATTAACATAAAATAACACGTACCGTCTCTCACACGTGCAAATATGTCTACCATTGCTGACACGGGATTCCATCGCTGTTTTAAATGTTTCAATTTATTCGCCACAACATGTCCTTATAAAGTATTTTCACTTGTACGATTTACATTTGTTATATAATCATATATATTTACGTTCCAGAATTCCCTTCAAGAGGCAACAAAGCCTTACATTACCCAAACTTTCTCTGGCGTCAGATTCCTAGCCCTTACTTTGTACCGCCACCTCAGCTTGAGAATAAGCCAATTTCTGAAAGCTCGACTCAAACGTGCTGATTAAATCATCTTACATTTCTAACTTCTCTCCTCCATTCGTGAGAGCTTTATTAGATTACGTCACCACGACAAATTAGTGTCTAGGTTCTAGCCGTTCTCGCAATTCAAGGAAGCGAACGAGTTCTCAAATTAGCGACCTGCTGTTCTAACAGAGACAGGAAATACGTGGAGCACACGTATTACTACTATTACTATTACTACCACTGTACTGTAATCTGTCGTATAAAGAGCATTTGTATTTGTTATAAACAGGTGAAATTGTCCGGAATAGTGTGACACATTCTTACGTAATCTCCCATTTGGGGAGGTATTGAGTATGGGTCATTACACCGATTAGGGAGTGCGCAATCCATTCTCAACCCCTCTCACATTATATTCCCAACAGAACGTGACAGCTAAATAATGCACAGTATATAAGAATATGTACACATAAAGAGAGCTACTACACGGAGGGAGGGATATTGTATGTGTTCCTGAGAGAGTGTGTGTTGAAATGTGGCGTGTAACTCAGCTCCCGTCAATTGGTACAGCGTGTGCGAGATTGTGCGTGGAAAGAGTGCGTCGTGTGTAACTCGAAACCTTTGTTACACTCAACAATTAGTCTTGACAAGGCGCCTTACAACACAATCACCTGATTTGTATTGAAGTTGAGAATTTAGAAAAATATACGGATTTGAGGCGAAAAATTACAGCATTTCAGCCGTGTTGGGCGTGTGGCGTATTTTATTTATAGTGCACGCGGGAAGAGAGCTGTGGACGAATAGAAATCCTCTAAATATAATATTAAAAGTTCTTAGCCGCTGATCTAATGGCCGTCAAGGGTTACGCGACTTTCAACACCCGTTTCTACAATACACACCTAATTGCAAGTTGCCCTGCTGTATCGCGAAGCTGGAGAGTGTAGTCTGGGTGGGGGTTATTGTACGTCAGATTATTAAACAGGGAGTCCAGTTCCGCTGTCCACACACCAGATGACCTCAACTCACGGCCCGGGGAAGCTCTAGTGTAAAGTCTGACTTAGAGAGAGTGTGTAAGTCACAGTGGGAGTGAGCGGGGGTCTGTCAGTATGTGTCAGTGCTGACTGACAGGGTCAGTGTTGGAGCGCGACATTAAACCTGGTCAGTGACGTGAATGTTTACAAACATAGTTTAGTTTAGCTCTGTACCAGCTTAAACTTAGTTATGAGAAATTTATAAATTATTCGGGAGAGGGAGAGAAAAATCTGACGTTTAGTTTAACATCCTGGAGTTACCTGCATATTTTATTATTATTATGCTACACTCATTAATATACAAGATAGCTGTAGAGGGGGGAATTATAATACAGCCGGCTGGAATTGCGAATATTTTGTTAATGTGGTACTGCATATTTGAGATACTTGTGGTGTCAGGCGCGAGCCCCGAAGAAACCCGACAGCACGCTCCTTTATGTTAACGGATAATATCTCTGCAGTGTGTAAACTATGTGAAGTTTAGGGGGTTCACGGATAATATCTCTGCAGTGTGTAAACTATGTGAAGTTTAGGGGGTTCACGGATAATATCTCTGCAGTGTGTAAACTATGTGAAGTTTAGGGGGTTCACGGCCCGATGTTAATGATATTGTAAGAGTACGATATTATAATCCTCTACACTACACATCAACACATTTGTACTGTTTTAAACTTTAAAGGGCTATGAATAAAACCGGGGGTTTGTTTTATAAAACCTCTACAAAGCTCTGTACAAGGCAGCGAATGTATTAGTCAGACTAACAGACCGGTATTTACTGTACAGATAACAGTAATGCTAGTTACTACATAACAGTGGCAGCATGACTTAGTGCATAAATCATCGCCTCCCTCCCTCCCTCCCCCGATAACTAGGTTTAGCTAATAACCAGTACGACAGATCATCTGGAGTCGTGAAATCAGCGACCTGAATAGTAAATTACATAGATAATACAGTATTACCTGCTATTGTTATTACCTGCTATTTCAACACAGTTCTCTAGGTAGTAACTAGATATTTCAGTGGGCGCCCCTGTATAATCTATATTACAGTATATTAGATTAGCAATATTTTATGCAATTCATGGACTGAATTTCGACGCTCGAATACCTCGGTGATACGCTTATAGCTTACATGGAATTTACACCGACATTTTATTGTTTTGATTGGATTAAGACGAAGATCAAGACTTTTGTTTTGTGTACCCGAAAATCAGGTTTCTCTTCTGAAATAACCCCACGTTACAGGTGCAGAACTCGACAGTATATCTTGTCGAAGGAGGCGTCAGTCTGAAGTTAACGCTGGTTGATACCCCTGGCTTCGGTGATGCTATCAATAACACTAAATGGTTCGTAGATTCCTCGAATATTTGCATTTTTGTTCGGAATTATGCAGTGTGCCTCATAAATATTAGTCCACATCTTAATTCATAGAAATGAAGAGCATTTTACAAATTGTTTTATTGTGCGGCACAATTGCAACCGCTGCAATCAAATTCCAGCACACAATCATTGCAGCTATTTTGTTGCAATTCTTTTGTGGCACTATTGTTACATTTTAATTGGTGGAAGACTGTTTGACAATAAAAATAAAAACAAACACTACATATATTGGCCGAGATAAGAGCGGAGAGAGTACTTAGCTTTCACAGACCGCAAAATCTACACAAGCCCTCTTACCGCAGTGGTGTACGGAAAATTTTTGGTAATTACTGTGGCCTCAGGAAAAAGAAGCCTCGGTACGTGGATTGAACTGTGGAGTGGCACAATTTAGTCTAGTCGTTTATGCACATCTACCTGCACACCGCCTGATACTTCTGAAACTTTGCACAGACCTTCCGTTCTTTTTGCCGAATACTCGAAAGATGATAAGCATTTTGTAGGGTACATGTTGTCCTTCTTAAGGTGTAAATAAACGTTTTTCTCGGACCTACTTCCTAGCCCAATTTAACTGAGGTCCGTTTTTTTGCATGATCTTCTTGGGACCTAAACTTAGTTTTTCAACAGTAACTTAAAAAGTAAGCATTTTTAGGCACCTGTTTCTAGATTCCTTATATGTAACAATGTCAGTTTCGGTTATTTTGCACCTCTCTGGAAGACTCTATCATCATACTCTATCAAAATTTGGCAAAATCGAGCACGGCGCCACGCCCAAAACTTTTTTGGTGATTTTCTCGAAAAATAAAGATTTCAGGCAATATTTTTTTCTTAACAACTTGTGTAAACATAGGGAGATTTTGTTTTGTTAAAGCCCGTTCATAAGTTTTTATGACCTTCAAAAGCTGAAGAATAAAAATGGGCGTGACCCCCTGGGTTAAGCCCATGATTTAAACTCTTTTGGCTCCTTTATGAAGGTCTGTGCAAAATCTCAGAAGTATCAGGCGATGTACAGGTAGTTAAATGTGCTTAACTGACTTGACTAAACAGCTACTCAAATTGTAGTGGCTGATGCAGAACCTCGGCAGTGTGCAAAGTTTAGCAAGTGCTACTCTTATAATTTGCGAAACTGTGACCTTAAACTGACCTCAGGGGTTTAGTTCTTTTTATCTGTACCACACTGACTACCAAAATATCTAAACTTGCGACCATGCCTAGCCGATTGTTGCCATGCTCTTTAGCAAAAATCCAAAATGACATCTTATTATGCCAGTCTTGACGATATGCGTGATAAAATAACCCGATCTGACCATGCATTTTTTGTCTTCTGTATGCTGTTATTTTTTATTTGTGGATTCAGAATCGGCTATGGATGGCTGCTTTATGTGAAAAAAGCAATGGCAGGTTAATGCGGTTTTAAAAAGCTATATTATGGTCATTGTGGGAGAAATCTAAGATTTCAAGATTTTGCATGATGTTTTGGCTTTCAATATACATTTCTATCTTGTTGTAGTACAGTGATGTGATGCAGTGATGGTCACAGTAAATTTGAATTTCAAACCTTGAAAAGCGAGACCCACTTTGCATTCTGCAACCTTTTAAAATTTTAAACAGAAGACAAAAAATTCTTTAAAAGTCATTGAAGAGTGGACTTGAGAGAGCTGTCTGTTGTACACATTATATCTCCCTTAACATTACAATAATCTCCCCTTAACATCTGTATACCATTTATCCCACATCCAGAAAGATCAGCAGATAATCTGCAAGGAAATTTTTGATTTTGGAGGAAATCTGGTGCCCAAAGAGGACATTTTTAGAAGAACTTTTTAAAGAAAATTGTTAGGGGGAATCATTGAACTGCGAGGAAATTTAAAACTTTCTGGATGTGGGCCATTCATCTTTCTCATTATCATTATCATGACTACTACGACTAGTCATGATAAGTCAGTCTATATGATGATCGTTATCTCACAGCTGGAAGCCTATCCTGGAGTACATAGACAGTAAATATGAGGAGTACCTGAACGCAGAGGGGCATGTTAACAGATCTACCGTGGTGGACAACAGGGTTCACTGCTGTCTCTACTTCATCTCCCCCGGACACGGGTTAGTTGTTGTGATAAATTACAGTTTTCAAATTGTTTTACAAATTATTTTGTACTGTCTTCTCCGCGCTGTTTTTGTTATAAATAGTCTGTCTTATTTAATGGTCATTATTGCAATCCTTCTTGACGGAAATATAGGCTATCTTGACATAACAATCTTTTAAAATGTCATTTCACCGCGCAAGCGTGAGAAAGATTTACTAAAAACGTCACCTCCAGCTCAAAAGCCCATGTTTCAAGCCAAACGATTATCTCAACCGACAAGCATTTGATTTCTTAAAGAGAGCCATTAGGCATACACCTGTACCGTTTAGCCATACATAGCGACACCACAAGCCTTACCAGCCGTGCGAAACACGTAACTCTCCACCTAGACGGTGAACCTTTACTAAACAAGCCACCCTTCTCACATAATGACACAAATAATTATCTCCTCACTCCTTACACAGCAGCTGGAGATTATAACCTGTTGTGACCTGATCACCGTGTCTCACTGTCGTTAAGATAATTACTATTGTTGTGAAGTGTGGGGAGAGAGAGTGTGTGTACACATTATTATTTTATTCTCTGTAATTAAGGAAATTAAAGCTGATCAGCGGGGATATTATATTTAATTCCGGGTATAGGTTGAGAGCTACTAATTCACTAATTGGACTAATAGCATGGTCGTTCGATTGCGTATATTCTAATAACACTGGTTATTGAACACACCGAGACATCCTTATTGCTATTTTAATAATAACTTAAAGATCGGGCAGCTTGTGTACAGTTGTGATCATTTTGCTAGAAATGTGAACTTTACTGCTGTGACACTAATAACGTTATAATGCACCAGCGCGTTTGACATGTGACAGCTTCTTTATTGGACAAGAAAAACTGAGGTTTCATTGACACAGCGTGAATCCCAGACTCCAATCTTGAACATAATAATGTAGCTGGTGTGCTGTATAGAACTTTCTGGGCGACTGTAACTGAAGCTGGCCTGTGCGAGCAACATTCACACATTTCCCCGGCGCAGGTGATTACAGAAACAATGTTTAAAGCACGTCAAGAGAATTAATTTCAGACCCTCTAACTGGATTTACAATACATTGATTCTCGTGTTTTCTGGTATCTTCTAAGAGTCGACTTGTACAGTGTAAGTATCCTCTCTGCTCTAGATTGAGAATCTATTTTAGTATATTTCTAAGAGTTGACATTTACATTGAATTCGGCGGAAGCTCTACGCTTTATGCGAAACCCTTAGAATCTCACCCTTACTTTCTCCGACATACATGCTAAGCACATAATTATGAGCTAATAAAATCCCGCCTAAGCAGCTCCTGAAATATAACCGCTGAAATAAACTAAAATGGATAAAATTAACACCAATTATTGCAAGAGGAATATCTTTTCTTCAGTCTAAGAGTCGGGTTTCGTCTAAAGTTTACCGGCTGAGTAGGACGTTCAATAGGAATGGTCGGCGAAAAATACTGCATAACGTATATAACTTAACAGCATTCGAATACTTTTAACAAACATTCCAACGTTAACGTCTATTCCGCATTAATTGTGAACAGCTGCTAAACTGTTCCCGTGCCTAAACATGTTAAACAAGGTTTGGCTTCTTTACACGGTGATGCAAGCACTTATCTGCTTAACGAAGGATTTGCCATGTTTACTTGTGTCTGAAGTCAGTCACGTGATGGCTTGACGACGCCAACCTATCTATCTACGTAAAGTTGGTAACATAAGACCGGAACTTTTGTACTCTGTCGTCACGACATGCACGGAAATGAATAGAAGGGAAAGCAAATCGAGTCTAAGAAGAAGGGAATCGTGTATTTTTAGCAGCGCGCGCGATTGCCGAATCAAATATTTGTGGGGAAAGATTGTTTTCGCGCACGTCTTGTCATCACGCGCAATTTATATATTTATGATATAATTTATCAATCTAGCATTGCGTCATACACGATTTTGTTCAAAGGTATTATTCCAGCCTAAAGGAGCTAAAACTATGAATCACTGCATTCTTTCGTTTCTAGAAAGACCGCAGCCACTCTGGTTAATTCTGTAGCATATTAGCTCACTTCTTCAATCATTACACCTCAGATTGAAGCCGCTGGACATCGAGTTCATGAAACAGCTTCACGAGAAGGTAAACATCGTACCAGTAATCGGCAAAGCAGACACCCTCACTCCTGAGGAATGCGTGGAATTCAAAGCTAACGTAATGAAAGAAATAGAGTTCCACGATATAAAGATCTACCAGTTCCCTATCGACGAATTTGATGAGGAAGAGGAGGCTCAGGATCTGCAGGTAAAAATAATTCTGTTTTTATTTCACTTTTATTTAACTATCATTTGGGTAGCCGGGCATAATCACTTCCGAAAACTTTTTTGACACAACCCATGACTCAAACCTTAGAATATATAACAAATATGTCCTCATTCCAAAGAATCTGTAATTCGAAGTGAAGCCTCAGAAATTAACCCCACTTTGCCACAGGCTCAGCTACCGTTCGCCGTGGTGGGCAGCAACACGATGCTCGATATCAACGGAAAAAAATTGAGAGGACGGATGTATCCATGGGGTATCGCCGAGGTGGAAAATCCTGATCATTGCGACTTTATCTTCTTGAGGAATCTGTTGATAAGGACTCATATGCAGGACTTGAAGGATGTAACGAATAATGTATTGTATGAGAACTTTAGGTGTAATAAGTTGGCAGCAGTAACGTCAGTGTCTTTGGATAGCAAACTTGCTTCTTCCAACAGGTAATATAATAAAGGAGTTAATATTATAAAATACATGGGAATGTGGGCACAATTTGTGTTTTCATCGTGTTTCAAATTTGACATCCTATATGATTTGAGGTTAATAATTTCATAAAAAACTGCACGAAAGCATATTGCCACGCAAGTTTTTACAAGATAAGGAAGAATTCGCCTTCATTAGTTCGGATTAACAATTGGAAGATTTAATATTTTTCAGAAACCCACTAGCACAGTTCGAAATAGAAAAGAAAGAACACCAAGAGCGTTTGAAGAACATGAAGGCTGGCATGGAAAAGGTGATGGAGGAAAAAGTTAAGGAGAAAATGACCAAAATGGATGAACAGAAAAATGAGGTAAATTACCGTTTGATTAATTTTACTTTTTCTATAAATGGCAGTTTTTGTTGCTTGGGTTCAGGGTTACCTGCCCGGTTTTCGAATTCGATAAAATCAAAAGAAATTGTCACACAAAATTTGGATATAATAGTATAATTATTACAGTACAAATTAATTCAGGTCAGAAAGAATGAACGTTTAGACAATAAAATCCCAAAAATATAATTAAATCTTTACTATCATAACTTGAAATATAGTCCGAATCTTCAGTCAATAAAACTAACTTCAAAGTTCAATACCAACTCTTGTTGCTCCACATATTCTGAGATATTGGGGTTCCATTTGCAGCGATCCGAGCTCGAGTCCAGGTCTCAACGGCTGGCTTCCTCACAGTTCCACTCCTGCCCGAGTGAGGAAGTGTGTTACCGACAATCGAAATAGTCATCGGGAAGCTTATAACGGGAAACTCGGCGTAGTGGCACTGATAGTTACCATACTTTGCGTTCTTCCTCATCCAGTTTGAGTCACGGTACTCTCTCAGGCCTCTGCGCTCCTTGATGTAGACAGACCCCATTCCACGGTATGCGATTACCATTCTGTTGTCCGACGAGACTCCCAGATAGTAGATATCCCTGATAGGTCCATTCATCCAGTCTAGAGCAGATGCATTTTCCAGGACTCCCAAGAGGAGCAGGATAGTCAAAACGAAGGAAAAGTTCTTCATGATTGCAAAAGAAAGAGTGAAAATTGTTACCGGTCAGGTGGCTTTATAGCAATATCCTCACGCGTTTTCAATCAAGTCGGAGAATTACTGATTGGTTGGCATCTGCTCATCTGCTGATTCTTATCTTAAATGTTTAAAAAATGGGTTTATTATTTCCGTGATGCCTGATGGGGAGGCGCTGATTGAGTTAGCCTAAATTCTACCGAGAATTATCGTATTTTCGCTTTCGGAGGTCACTTCGCCAATACCACCCCTATGGTCGCATCTTAGTACTAGCCAGACTTGGTGTCAGGAAGCCACAATGGAATAGGAGAATCGAAGTGGGATGGACCTGAAATTTATAGAAACCTTCATTTCATTCACTCATTACATTATTATTAGTGAGGTGGGTATAAAAAAAGAGTTGTGAGATTTGAGGTTTGAAATGGAAATGTAAAATGGTCTGATTATGGAGCCATATTACGATAAAACTGGACAGAATCATGAATCAAATTATCAGGATAACGAGGTTTTTTTGAATTACTGTATCCGGTTGGGTCTCTTATCGTCAATCGTAATACTAATCTAATTTTACAGTTGAAACACTCGTTAATACCTGGCCATGATATTATACCAAAAATAATTGGTCACCCATTTACAAACCAATACTTTGGACAGTAACTAGGAATTTAACATACGAGTTTTTCAGCTGAAGGTAAAACACGACCAAGCTCTCAAGCACTTGGAGAAAATGAAGAAGGAGATCGAAGCAAAACGAACCGAACTGAAAGACGCCCAGAAAGCCTTTGACGAACTGCAATTGTCCAGCGGTGTGACCGTCAACAATTCGACTTCCTCGCTCAACAGGTCCTCATCTAAAGATAAATCTAGACGGCCGAGCATGGCCAGTCTGTGGTGCCACACTTAGTGTTATTGTGGCAATGTGGCTACTCACCATGTTGTGGCAACTCACCATCTTGATTAAATGATCATTATCGTGTTTACCAATTAAAATGTGGCATGTTTTTTTGCGGGATATAAAATATTTGGGTGATATAATAACATCGTGATTATAAAGCAGACTAAAGAGATATTTATTAGCCGGGTCCTCTCAGTCTTTCTGATTTCTGCCGCGTGTGGTAAAACAAAACCGAAAGACTGAGCTGGCTAAGTTGTGTCCAGGTTCCAGCCTGGTTCCATCCTGTGGTTGGGCCGGGTAAGACCAGGGTGTGATCCGCGTGTGTGCCGTGTTGTCTGAATTACATCCCTGTTTCCCGTGATTGATCCCTCTCTTTTCAGCACTAAGGACAAGATCTCAGGAAAGAAGAACAAGAGCACTAAGAAACTGTTCTGAGAAAAAAAATCCTGATTTAGGGCATAGGATCATCCCCCGATATTTCAACCATATCTATCGACTCCTGCATGCTTTGATACATAATACACTATTAGGAAATTAAACAGCCTTATGAACGTAGGTAACTATTACCTGCAAACTGTTTTTTGATTTCGAAAAGCAATGTTTTTACGATATTAATGAACAAACATATACGATTTCTAGCTATATATTTTAGTTATTATTTTTTCATGCACGAAACTGCCCTGCAAAGAAATGTATAACTTGTAATTGTGTATTGATATTGTGGTGCAGCCAACAAGCGGAATTGACGCTCGATAGAGAGAGAAGCGTAACTTTATAGCTGTGACTGTTTTGTAATTGATAAACTTTAAACACGCCCATATTACTGGAACAATCAATATTATTCGAATTTGAGTTAATTAAATGATAAACTGATTTAACAGCGGTATAAATTTTATACACCATATTTGTCATTTATTTCTAAATTGCTAGCGAAATTAATTTCGATGGTAATTATTCTGAGAGCTAGAGTGCTATTGTAGAGCCAGGACTCTGACAAACGAACGGACTGAAAAACTGTAATATAATGTTCGTTAAAGTTAATGAGATTTATTGTCTAGCTGGTTGGAATTCACGCTGGTTTTAAAATTGACGTTACAAAAAGTTTCCAAAATGCATTGTTTTTATTTTGAAATACATTTCTCGTGAATAATGAATACAAAATAACCAAAATGGGTATCCAAACCACTGTCTGTTTGATAGCCCCGTGCTACTTTGGCCCTTTAAGTAATAATCGATATCATGAAAGAATAAAGCTGTACTATTTCTGCTATTTAAAATTTCGAGTTTAAGTTGTTCAAAGTGGTATTGAGGGTCAATACTCCCTCACAGCTGTGCCAATTCTTTTTGGCACCAAGCCCAATTTAAAGCCTTAGAAGACTCCTGTGCACCTGTGTTGCAGTTTGAGTCTGGTATATTATGTGTTGTGTTGAGTTTTGAAAATTTCAAGATTATTCTTACTTATTTACTGTTATTCCTGTGTCTTCCTTAGTAATAAGTAAATTTGTGTGATTTGTGTGTAGAAGTCAGGTGACTGTTGAATCTAATAAAATTCATACAATTTCAGAGGCATGTGATTAGCTCATGCAGATTGTGGTTCAAGAAATAAAAATTCCTATTTGCTCTCCTCCAAATTGAATGAAAATAGTGTATATATTTATAATCATTGTATCAAAAGAATGTGTGCGAGAACACAAAAATAACGATGATTTTCCCAGTTTTGCGGTTAAAATTTACGAAAATCATGTGATCACACAGTTCATCTCATAGTTTTGAAATGTATCAGAGAATGACATCACACTGTACACGTGCACATTGCCCACTTATGACTCATCACAGACGCAGTACAGGAAGTACAACTATTATTTATACACTGGTTATAATATGTATGAAATGTAATGACCTGGCTTTACAGTACACTCACTTCTATAAGTATAAGTAGTCTATTCTTGAGTGCACTGTTAATATGTACTCTCTGAAACGCGGTATTCAGTTGAGCACTGTTAATATAACATATATTCTGTGAAATGTTACTATAACACAATGCTCTCGTTGACTGTACAGTGTACAGCTATTATTAACATGTTGACTTATGTGGTGTTGTGCGCGTGATGTTGAATACTGATGTGTTGTGATCAGGTGCCTCGTTTGGCAGACAGTCAAATCTCGGCTTTGCTTGGCTTGCTTCTGTTTAGTGTGATTTGTTGCAGATGTATAATGTAATCAACGTGAATAATCCTCTTCAGTCATTACTTAATTGTGTGAGCTGATAATATAAATATTAGAACCATGATTATGTGTAATTGTTACCGTGGTTACGTTGGTCTATAAGTATAACTTGTGACCGATGTGAGTGTGACCATGACAGTTATTGAGCCTGCATTTTTGTGAGCCAGTAGTTTATGGAAGGTCTTCTAATAAGGCTAAACGCTGCGAGAACTGAGACAGCCGTCTTTATCTATTTTGAGTGTAACCGTATGCGTTTATTGCAATCATGTTCACGTATGCATTTTATACTTATCGTGCATGATATATGTGTAGTCATGATAAGAGATAAAGTCATTCACTTAAAATAAAAAGCCATGATCGTTGCACCATTTATTAAACTCTCAAATTGCAATATCGTTTATATGGTTTACTTACTGACTACTTTTTATGTTGTTTGTAGTTATGTTAATTGTCGTGTGTCGATCTAAAAATCGGAGAGATAATCTATGCATATATAACATAAATTGTAAATGTGTGATTAACTATGATAGTATCTTGCTGCAGTATTGAGTATTCTTGTAGAGCTCTTGGTTCATCAGTAACGCCTCATTTAACCGTTCGCTTTTCTCTTCACCTAGACCTATCTTGATTGCCTTTTGCAAGATACTTTAGTTCAGCAACAGTAACCAGTAACACCCAATCTCATTTGTTATTTTGAATAGAACGTTATGCGAGGCCGCACAGCTTTGCTTGTCTTGAAGCTAGTACAACCGAATGTGATTAATTAAAAAGTATAAGAATATGCGGCGTCGTTGATTTCAAAGCTGGATCCGTTATAACATAACGCTAAAAATTGCCGTACACTTACAGCTTTATTTAGTATTACTATTACATTGAATGCCCTTGCTGCGGTGCCAGATTGCCATATACTGACAGTGCTATATTTAAATTCTTAAATACAGCGCACACCTTACAACTTTAATTAGTTCTATAGCTGACTGCTCACAGTCACATCTGTTACATTTTTACTCCGGCTCTTCCTCGTCTCAGACTCAAGTTGTATTGAAGTTTTAAATAATATTCATTAGGTTACTTTTAGTAACGTAAACTGTTAATAACAGTGTTCAGTTTAATGTACTGTAGACATATGCCTTGTTTATTTTTAACGTTAAATTACTAAGTGCAAAGTGTTGTCAACGTATATGTTGTACTACAATTGTTGTAGATGACTCTTGCTTGGTGGTTTAAGTAGCACAAGTTTGACGGTGAAAAAGTGAAATGAGACATTGTTAACCTTATCAACTTGATGATAATAAATTAATTAATAAATTGACCCTAAGTCTTTTAGTCTTTCGTTTTTGCATTTTGGGAGCTTCACAGTTCCCAATTCAAAATTGCCTCAATTAAATATCCGCAACCAGCTAAACCAATCCAATTCCAAGGCAAAAATTATCGTAAGAGAAGTCTTTTAAGTAATTTCTGTAGGCGTAAATTGATTAATCATCATCCGCTTTAAGTTTGTACATTAGTTCAGATCAGGCGATTTATTTTCCAAATAATATTAGTAATATGTAGTCAGACAATTTTCAGAAATGATCGCTTGTAACAGTTCGAGTTTTCAGGATCGCCCGTAGATTCACGTACTCGTTGGCCTCAGATCTTGATATGAAATTCCCGTTACCCCATCATGCGGACAAGACATTCAATACTCAGAAACATTTAATTTTCTGAAGGAGCATTTATCTCATGGAGTCACTTGATTGCACAGTGCACACTAAACTTGACTGCCACCTGCTTCGTTTGTTATGAGTTTACTTTAAAATACACGATACATAAAATGACTTTTTCTGATGAATTTGCGACTCCAGACTTATCAATCTGTTTCGTGGTTATGCATGGTAAATGATCTGTTCATGCCATTGCATGGTGATTATGAAATCTTAGCATGATCTAGAGTATAATATCATACTCATAGATAATACATATTAGCCAGTATTGAATTTGAAATATTCGATCTTGTCTGGCATCGTAGAAATGTAACACAATAACAGGTCTACATAACATTGCATCGATCAACTGAGAGTTTACAGTATCAGATCATATTTGGAATGCAGCCAATACAGTTATGCTTTGTCAAAGGACGAAGCAACGTACCCAGTACCGTATTTGCTGACTAGGTATCGCAGAACATGATATCAATTTTCTCTGTTCATTGTTTATTTGTTATCTTCTATCCTTGTTTTGGATTTGTACAATCAACTAAACTGTGCCTCACTATACCGGGTACCTCGATATGCCGGGCCTCTTCTCTTCCCCCAAAATTTTAGTTAACTAGCTTGTGTTGTACAAAAGATCTGATTTATCATAGCTCATATCTCATTTGGTGGAGATTTAAGTACATATCAAGCTGTATTCCATCACAACACCGCACAATATTATTGTGCGGTGTTGTCCCAATCATCCCAATCCCTTAAAGAGATTGGGATGATGTGGACCTCTTTAAACCAGATTTCTTCATAGCGTGCACTTCCCCCGAGAGGCCCGTATTTAGAGATTTACTGTATTTATTTTCATATAGTAACAATGGCCGATAAATACGAGGAATACGACTATGAAGAGGTTCAGGGACGGGCTGGTCGAAAAGGGCGATCCAAGACTGAGGTTTGTTCACTTCATTTTTCCAAATTTTGTTAAATGCAGTTAATTTTTGAAAATTATGATGAACCAAAATTGTATCAGTAATATTTGAAGACAATACAAAACAGTCGATTTTTCAGGCTGCCAAGCAAAAGCAGAGTCACGTAACAGAAGGACACAAACTTGCCAGCAAGATTAAAATCACGAAGAACATGATGAACTCCCACAACAACGAAAAAGAGAGGAAAGTCATGCCCCGACGCACAGTCTCCAACGAGTCTACAGAAAGTGAAGGAGCAAGGGACGAGAATCAGGAGGTAGATATAGATAATATCTAGATGGTAACACTCACAGAGGTTCAGAATCACGGAACTATAAAAGAACTATAAAGACTTATCACACACGTTTTGCAGTAGTCAATCACGCGGTTCTTAACATGAACAAATTATGATATCATATAATCATAATTTTATATGGATATATCATATGTACAAGATTTTGGGATTATAATTAATTGGGCTAGCAATAGTTTTGAATGACTTTATTTGTGTTAATATGAATTGTAAATTTTAGACATCAAATGTCAATTGTTTGCCTTAATATCAAACAAAAAGAGAAAAAATGTGTTTTTCTGCGCTGATGAAATTAAATGACAGTTGTACAGTAACTTCTTCAAGACATGCGTTTTGTAATAAGTAACGTATAATATATTAAAAACTTAAACAGTCGTACACTTTAATTGTATATATAAACTTCAGAAAACATAAGTCAACACCGTGGCTGACGAAAGACAGAAAAATAAGACGATATATCGCATTATCGCCAGTAACTTTCATTATTAAATCATAATATCCAGACAGTGGTATGACGGCAATAGTGTTTAACACCACAGAATATAACACCACAGAATATAGATAAAATAAATGCAGCTGATTAGAGGGAGTCCCAAGAAGAATTATTCCCAGCAGTAATATTGCCTCGTCAGGACTTAAAGGATTAGGCGATCGTATGCGTTATAATTCCTGAAATATTACAATAATTTATTGACGAATTGCGAATTGAAACTTGAATGGCAACAAGAATTGTAAAATCCATTTTGAAGCAGGGATATTTCCCATTTTTACGTCTCTGAATTTGAAATAAAAATCATTGAAATTAGTGGCATATAAACTCACCATAATTGAACGACCAAGAGTTCACTAAAGATTTAAACAGCAAAGTGCTTAATCCCCTCTTCGTTGATTATTCCGATGTGCTGAAGTAATATTACGATAACATATTCAGATAGAATCTTTAGATTTTTTAACGGGTTTAAGAGGGCACCTCACAATGTACTATGTGAAAGTTGAACTACATTAGCCTGGCTTCTTGATTCCGATACAGGATTAAATTATAACGTGATTATGTAATCACGTTAATAATGATAATTGGTATGAGTTTAACATATGCATGTAGTGATTTAAGATCTCCGTCAATTATTCTGTCTAGTTAAGCTAGTAATAGTGAATAGGCCGGTGCCCGGTAATGCTTGGTACCTGACGTCACAACTTCAGGCCGCCACTGCGCTCGACCGTCCGTGCGTGCTCGTATAGCTTACATAATTTAATTTAATCGGTTTGTGAGCGCCTTGATTTCATTCAAAAATAAGAAAAATTGGCGCGTTCCATTTTCACAAGGGAAGGTTTCTGTTTCTATTTGTTGTAAAGACCCGTATAGAGCCACCTCTAAGGGCTTTGAGACAGTTTATTAAATATAATAATCAATAATATCGAAAGTCGTTTCAAAATATTTTCAAACTCAAAGTTGAAATCACACTCGCACTAAAAAGATCAATTATTTTGTCAAATAGTAAAAATTAAAAAAAAAAAAAAAAAAAAAAAAACTCTCGACACATTACAGTACGTGAGCATGATTAGCATGCCTTTCATTTTATTTGTACCACTCAAGTCCCAGAACCTTTTATCTTTTAATTCTGCTTGTTATAGTTTGTTATAATATACGGCTATTCTAATTTCTAGAAATTTTCAAGCGTGACGATGAAAATTTTATCGCGAGAATTATCTTTAAGATTTAGTGCATTAAAAAAGCCGCGCGGAGTGGGGTAAGGCTTGCTGTTATCAGCGCTTTGGCAGTGAAAAATATGCTGAAATATGTCAGTCCATTAAGCGAACGTTGTTTATTACTGCTCGTTTATTGTGTGTTTGCTGTCGTCCTATGTTATGTTATGTTATGATATGATGTCATGATTTAGCGATTATTGGTCGCTGTATTACTCAATCATCCCTCATCTATTGGACTTCCTCAAACCAGGTACGTTGTGTAGCAGAAATGCTGGCCAGCTGTCCTCTGAGTTAGCTAGTGTTGACTGTTGCTCAAGAAGCACGCGTTTTGCGTTCGATTTGTAAATATTTATTGAAAATAAGCTAGGTAGGGACGTGATGTTCTTGTTGGTGTCTGTTAGAGCTAGTAAAGGTCCTTTAAAAAAGATGGATGCTTTGAAACATCGGTTATTGTACGTATCTAGCCATTCGCTACTGTTCTCATGATTTGAACCATGCGTGGGTATGTTATCTGGAAACAAATTTCTAATTGATACAGGTACTGTGTTAGGAAAGTGCTTCATGCGGTGCATTAATGTAAGCGCATTCTTTACGATGATGCCGTGTATTGTCAAAATCTCAAATTTGCAGAATGCTTCTCTGGTGTGAGCTGGCAATTTGCCGTCTTTGTAAAAGTAATTTACATATCCTGGCATAACCATCCGCATTCCTTGCTTTTGTCTACGGAATAATGTCTCAATGTGACATTTTGCCGCGAATCCCCAGGCTAACGAGCAGTAGTTAACATGTGCCTCAATAAAACTATGGTAAAGTTGTAGTCGCACTTTTAGGGGCAGATGTCGTTTTAATTTGAACATGATGCCTATGTACCTACTCATTTTTAATCTTACCGCTGTGATATGTTTACACCATGTTAGTTTCTCATCAATTATAACACCCAGAAACCGTGCCTCAGTAACCCGTTCAATGTTTGTTCCAGATATGTTGAGACTTATTTTGGAATAATCTACTTTACGGTTACTGAAGACCATATAGTGGGTCTTCTTCAGGTTTAAAGAAAGCCCGTTGCTACTTACCCAATTCGCTAGAAGTGTTGCAATCATGGAGAGCTTACTTTGAATTTCTTCCTCGTTATGGCCCGTGACTATAATATTTGCATCATCGGCGTAAAGTATGAACTTGGCCAGGTCTGAGATTCCGGGGAGGTCGTTTATATAGATGACGAAGAGTAGGGGGCCCAGAATAGAGCCTTGAGGAATACCATAATTGATCGTCTTGGGACTGGAATCAACCCCGTTGACTGTGACGAACTGATGACGATCGTGAAGATAGGAGTCGAACCAGCTTAGTGCTATACCTCTAATTCCGTAGTGTTCCAGTTTTTTAAGCAAAATTTTATGTTCAAGTAGGTCGAAAGCTTTGGAGTAGTCTAACAGTAGGAGCACCGCAATTTGTTTCCTGCCAAGGTAATGAAGGATAGAGTTCTGTGCATTAAGAAGAGCATGCTCGCATGACATCCCCGGTCTAAAGCCGTATTGGCTTTCGAACAGAGAGCCGTTTTTATCAAGAAATTCAAGGACTCTAGTGTGCATTAACTTTTCGTAAATTTTTGAGAATGAGCTAAGAAGAGATATGGGTCTATAGTTAGTGACATCTGTCTTACTACCTCCCTTGTGGATAGGGATTACGCGTGCAGTTTTAAGAGCAGTTGGAAATATGCCCTGTGTAAATGATGAGTTTATGATAGTAGAAATCACACCGGTGAACTTGCTATCATGGTTTGCGACTTTCATCGGCCCAATTTTGGTATCCAGTGTTGACTTATTCTTAAATTTTAGAATCACCTCACTCACCTCAGTTGGTGTTACCGGCCTAAGATACATCGAATTCGATGTTGGGTTCCTAAGATATCTACTAAAACCCCCAGGATCAAAAGTTTGTCTAGCACTGATCTGTGCTTTAATGTTTGAAGCTATATTTGAGAAGTAGTTGTTAAATTTTGCTGCAACATCGGTGCCATTGCTGATAATAGATCCGTCGTCGCCTTTCAGTTTTATAGAATTTTTTTCTTTCAACTTCCTGTTCAACAGCGTGTTAATCATTTGCCATTGCTTTTTAGAGTTCTCACAATGCTCGTCAAAAAATTTCTTATAATATTTTGCTTTAGCTAAGTCAATGTGCTTGTTGCAGAATTTATCAATTTTTTCATACGCTTCATCATTGGCCTTGGTTGAAGTTGTGATTTTTAGGTGGTGGAGCTTATGCCTTCGCGCACACGCATCCTCTAGCCAGGGAAGAATCCAAGGTTTTGGATCTCTTCGTTCATTTTTACGCCGCGGCCTGGATTTGTTCAAGGGGTATGCCTCATCATAATGTTTGGTGTAAATTTCACAAAATTTTTCGTACTGTACTTCACAATTTTCGTGTAAACTCACTTCACACCAGTCCTCACTTTCGATCAAACTTTGAAATTTAGCATTGTTAGCTTCGCCAAATCTCCGTGCCTGTTTGATACTTGGTTTTTTACTTGTAACCCTCCCGCATGGCCCCTCTCTGTCCCCAAGTAGAAGCGTAGTAAGGGTGGCTAGGTGGTCTGATACGTGTAGAGTAAGCACCTGACAACTTGCCGTGTTCTTGATGTCATTAGAATACACGTGGTCTATGAGTGTTGCACTGTGGTCTGTAATTCTGGTGGGCCTTGAAATCATTTGAACGAAACCGTAGTTTTCAAAAGTTGCAACGAGGTTCTGACTGTGCACGTCCTTATCGTATTTTATTAGATCAATATTGAAGTCACCCGTGAATAAAATGTGTTTACGTGAGTGCCTGTCTAGGCTTCTAAGTACATTATCTAGCAGTTTCATGAACTTATCAACATTACGCGATGGTGAGCGGTAAACATTGATTAGTAGCTTGGTCTTGTTAAAACCTTTGCAGTTGTGGATTTTTATAAATTGGAATTCACCACTTGTTTCTTCCTCACAGCTGAAGTTTGGCCTGTACTGTTCTATTTGCTCCTCTGTACATACCTGTCTATTTACGTATAACACCAGTCCACCCCCACGGCCAGATGTACGTGCTGGTTCCTGTATTATCGGCTCATGAAATCCCTCTAGAAGTATGTCATTAATACCGTTAGGTAGCTTACTTAGAGTGCAGTTTGTTTCATTGAAACTCAGTATATCGTAATTTAGATACGTGTGAAGTTCTTCTCGGAAATGAGTTATGTTTTTGTGTAAAGATCGTACGTTTAATGAAAATACTTTTAGTTCATTGGTTTTTGATGGTGAGATATGGACTTGTTGAATGTACTCACATCTTGTTAGCATTTCACTAAGATCTTTCCAATACATGGAGTCGTGCTCAAGTTCCTCTATTTGGTTACCAATTGAATTTATGAGGCTGGATTTATTGTAAGGGTTGTAAGTGTGCCGGATTGAGGAGGAGTTATAATCATCATTTAGATCTATACTGCTAGTGCTGTAACCAGGTATGTTTTCTACGCAGCATTTGACGCATCCTAGCTCATATCTATAACACTTCTTGTGGACTGCTAGTTCACACCAATCACACTCTCTCACATTTCTTGAAGAGTAAGACCAGCCCAGACAACTGTGACATTGCTGCTTGTATTTTTTTGAAGTATTGTGCGAATCTAAGATACATTCATCGCAGGCTCTTATTGGCAAAATACTACTAAGGCATTCGTAGCAGGTCCAATAAGTTTTAGCTAGTTCAACGGCTTCTAATTTAGTTAACTTTTCACATTTGTAATGTTTCAATCGTTCGCACAGTGTACAGTAAAGATGAGGGTGGTTCTTTGGGATCCGTTTTTCACATTTGTCACAGTGGTTTGGCCTGATCTGGTCTACATAACTCGCACATGGTTTCATAGATGAACAATAAGTAAAAGTAAAAGTAAAAGTAAAAATAAAATGATATGATGTGTAGTATTAATATAGCACGTAATCCTATCAGGACTGTTTAGCGAGGACTGCTCAGCCCTGTTTGTAAATCAGCCCGTGATTTCCTAGTTTCCTGTACCTATACCTTAATACCTCCTGCAGTTAATTACCTCCTGCTGTTCTAACTGTTCTGTTCTTAACTATGAGAAAACTTTACTTTTACTTCGAAATTATGTAAACACTGTACAGGGTGGGGCGACCGCTAATCTAATGTTAGTCTAATGTTAGTCGTCTACTGTCAGTTGTGTTAGTCGTCTACTGTCAGTGTGTAATGTACAATGTGTAGTGTGTAATGTAATGTACAATGTATAAAGAAGAACGCAGCTGTGTGGCGAGGTTTTAAGTTTAATCAAGGACTATATATAACGAAAAATTGAGCTAAGATAATATAAGATAAGCGATTTTATCGATGTTTATTTTTCCAGAATGAAGATGAGAATTAGTTGCTTAGATTTGGTAATTCTTTTGTTTCGTTGCTAGATTGTGGCAAGCATAGAATTAAGTTCTGGGACCAAAAGTGGTATGTTGTTCAGAATAAAATTTAGCTCATATCTCATAGTACATGATAATATCTTGTTACAACACTCATTTGCAGTAAAACTCTTCAACTATACTAATAAATTGACGGCGTAGTGGCAATGGTCCTTGTCTAAAGCCGAGTGCTAGCAGTATGCAGTGTACCCAGCAGTCAGTCATTGCTGATTTCCCCGCGTGGTTCAGGTGTAAGCCGTCACGTGACAGGTGAGGAAGTCCGAAACATATGTTCTCAAAGAGTTTGAAATTTGGAGTTCTGAGTGACAGTTTGAGAAGTAATTCATTGAGATAGTTAATGCGTCTGTTCATGTTGTTGTAAGGATCAGCGGACATGGAGAGGTTTGTGATGCAGTCAAAGAGGAATTGTGTTTTGTATTTTTGCACGAAATGTTTCAGGTGGTTGTGCAGTGTTATCGGGTTAGCTGCGGAGACTTTCATCATGTCATTTATGCCTGCTGATATCAAAACCACGTCAGCCTGTTCGATGGATTTGCTGTGCTCATGGAGATCACGCAAAAAGAAGAGGTTCTCTCTAAATGCGATAACAGGCTCACGGAATAAGGAACAGTCAAAGGACGCATTCTTAGAGTCTGATAGTATGAGGACCTTTTTAGGTCGGCTCGCAGTGCTGGCAGGGTTGCGTGGCGGCCTGGTTGATCTAGCAGAGTGATCTAGAAGAACTCGACATGTGATGCTGATTCTAGGCCCAGTAAAATCAGATTCTTGAATGGGTGGAACGCTGTGATCAAACATGTCTTGGCTGGCACGTGACATAGCATACAGAGAGCCGTGGTGTGGTGTAAGTTCTCCCTTGCCATAACCGAAGGCTAGTTTCCTCCGAAAGGTAATTGGGCGGGATGCCCCCAGAGAGATGGTCATAATGAGGCTTTCAGGGTCTATTGAGTCTTCGTTATCACTGTGTGGGGGAATACTGGACGTGTGTTTGTCGTATTTAGTGACCATAAAACTGTTGTAGTGATGAGTTTGGTCGGGGGCAAGTGTTTTAAAGTGTTCAACAATTTGTTTGAGATACGGATTCGTGCTGATGTCCCGTGGACTGTGTGACCCCCCTGCGTACTTGTAGGGTACGTCCCCATAGTAGGCCACTTTCCTATTACTGAATGTGCGGTCATAATCCGTGTCGGCGTCTAACAGGTCAGGTGTGAAGCTTTCAAACGGTGTACCGGGGAAAGTCAAATAGGCAAGGCCGAGGAAAGTACCTGTGTTCTCCTCGTTACCCGTATCAGTGTGTGTTGTCTGCTGGACTTCAGTTATCAGTGTAGTCGCGTGCTGGATGCTTTTCTTAAGCTGTTCCATCTGTGCAGCAGCTTCTTGTTCGTGCCTCGTAAAAATTGATATTAGTTCACTAGTGTTGCGAGTCAAGTCCTTGTTGTAAAACTCAACCTCAGGTGCAATACGCTTTTCTAATGCGTTTTGGAGTTTCCTCTCTGTATTTCGTTCATTCAGAGCTTTCTCGTCAAGAACTAGAGCTAGTTCATTGCGCATTTGTGCAACTGAGAGGTGGCGGTCGCGAATTAACTCAAGGCATAGTCCAGGTGTGAAGGTGTATAGGTTTGTGGTTTGAGTTTCCCGGTCAGTAAATTCGCGTGGAAAATGTTCAACTTGCGTACCTGCTTCGAGAGTGTTTGCTAGGTAGCCCTCTTGAGTACTGGTAGCGGTGGGCGGCCCGCTACCTAGCAGCCCGGGAGTAGTCGTCTTATCTTCCGTCTGAAGTTCTCCATCAGGAAGGTTCGTAGTTGTAGTGTCCGTTTCGGCCATGGTGTGTAGTATAGTTGGTAAAGTATAAGCAGTCGCCCACGATGTACGAGCTTATCAGCTGCTCATTTAAAACGCACACAAATATGATAAGACTATTTCAGTAGATGTTCTGAACTAGACAAGAATTGTAAAGGAATGTCGCCCCAAGTTCAGATGCAAAATAGTGCAAACGTTAGTTCCTTTCATTTTGGTTCATAATGACTAGTTACTGGTGCACTGGCCTCAATATGCGTGCATTATGTAGTACCTAATCTGGTTTCATGGTACACCGTAGTTGGTTGCAGTCTGCTGAGATTTTGCCGATGAAAAATTATACAGCAGTTTGACCTTTTTGACTCCAACAAGGTACTTTAAATGGTTGGCACGCTATTAGTAGAATGACAAAATTTGGCTAATCGAAGAAATTCTTACCGGAAGGTCTCTGAAGAATTCGTTGTAATCCTGAAATGTGGGCTTGTAAATTAAAGAGACTGCATAGATTTGCTGGTTGATAAATCATTACATTCCATCTTATAACCCGCTATTTTCTCTATTTACTACAAAGTTTACACACCACCATCCTAATTCTACAATTACATAACTAACTACATAAAGTACATAACTATCACACTATTGAATTGTGCATATTTCATATAATTTTATAATTACTATTCTCTATAAGCAGCTACAAGATTAAAAGGAAAAGAAACCGTAGAACTTAGAATACAAGACGTTTAAAAGAGGATAAGGGATCATTCACATATATGACGTATGGGGAGGGGTTTTGGAAATGGTAACGCTAGTGTAGCACGTGACTTCTATACAGTAGTTATATGTGAACGACCCCTTAGTGCATATTATATTTACGGGTACTTCTCAATAAGCGTTCTTCAGCAGGGCTGTAAGTACAAACATACAGTTGATCTAACGAGAACGTGGTGCTTTAGTTACAGTGACAGTATATTAATTATTAACAAAACGGAAAATCCTAATGTTTGACTCACTATTCCAAAACCGACTATGAAACTGTCCTCAACGGTGAATCCTACGTCTGAAGTACTTTATGTCAGCTTATAAGCATATTATTTATATTTAATGCAAATAAATACAGATAAATCCAAATTAACCGGGAACCCTGACTTTATTTCAAATCAAAATCCCGTTTTCAAGAATTTCAGGTTTGAATCCATTTTCCCGGTTAATCGGGATTTTACTGTACTATAGTAACATCATGGCATGCTCAAAGCAGTTGATATAGCAGAAACAACTCACAATTCACACATCTGAATGTTCAATGATCAATAAAAGATAAGGATTGAGCTTTCAAGATTGAGGCTTGAGCATATTCATTCGAAGAAGAAAACATCTCCGATTTTATATCATTATATCATATAATAATAGCATTATATGATAATGAAGCTCCAAAGCAATTTAGTTTACAAATATTGGAAAGAAAACATGCTTTAGGAATAAAAGGCTTTATACTCGACGTCCAAGATTTTTTCAGAAAAAAATAAGGCGACGAAAGAGTTTGAACTCACATAGAAAAATTAAATGGTCATTTCAGCTAGATGAAGATGAAAAGTGAAACATTTAAAAGGAGGGATTAGCAATAAAAAACAAAGTGAACTGGATTGTGAATGTTTTAACAGAACAGGTTCTTAAATTCCATGGCTTAAATCGTACTGAAATGAGGACCATCTATTATGTACTAGGTTCATTAAACCATGAGTGAGCTAATTAGACTATGCTTCACTCCTATGCGAAATTGCTACCTCCATTCTTAATTCTTAATATAATACCATTATATAAGGTGCTAAACTTATTTTCGAGTATGTCTTATTTTCTACAGTGTTTGCAATCGAGACTCTATTTTGATTTTTTAAAAATTTGATTCAGAATTATAATTTTTGAAGTTGCACTACTTCGGGTAATAACACTAATATAGATTGTTTTTTTGAGTTAAAAGATCATCTTAAATCAAAATACAGTAAGAAAGTAAAAAATACAATTTTAGAAAGAAACAAATAAATCGACTTACGAGCCCATATCCTAGAACAAACTCGTCAGGACAGGAAAACCCAATAACTGAAGAAAAATCAAAATCGAATACCCGTAACATTCATATCAAAAAATAGAGTGCCGTAGAGAATAATGGTAACATGAATCGGTGAAAATGTGATAATAGAAGTCGAGCTGAGATGACAAATGTGCTTCAAAATAACGATAGCACATGCCATTTTTCACAAAAACATGTAGTTAGCAGCAGAGGCAAAATTTGGGCGGTAAAATGTGCATTTTTTGATTCTTTAATCGCAAATAACACATAAAAATGCAAAATATATACGGCCGACTGCACAACCAAATGTTGCCTCTGGTTAGCAGTATTAGCTCTGTAAATGTTAAAAGGGAGATCGTATGTTGTAAGTTTGTGAATTTTTAAAATTTCAAAATAAATTCCGTTTGATAGAAGTTAAGACATTTTTAATGTTTTAAACTTGAGAAAAATCAAGCGGTCTCTTAATTTTAGAAGTAATGTCTAATGTATGATATAAATCAAGTAGAGAATCAAATCGGGATGCCAATCACGTATCAAGAATTTTTCATCATTATAATCGGCCGAGTTTGGGGATGACTAAAAGAGATGAGGGGGGATGCGCCCCCCCCCCCTGGTTCTAGTATCCCCACTTTATCCAGTATCCAGTTTGTGATGCTGTGAGAGCCCTCATTGTTAAATACTTACATTCTGGAACGTAGCCACAACTCTTGTCTGTCCTTTTAAGTAGTAAACTGAAAATATTGATCTTGAAAGTGATACAAAATCTGCAAAAGGTTGTAGTATTTAATTATACATATATGACAGTCGACACCGATCGAGTTTGTTTGCCATGCAAATTCCACTCCAAAGTGCGAGTCTGCACTCTGCAGCAGAAATATGTTTCGCCGATTCAGATCATTCCTCCTGATTTTGATCATTCCTCCTGAACATTCCTTGGTAAGTAACATTCATGCACTGAGAATCCGTGTGATTTGTGGAAATGCAATATCCCTGATTAGTGATTACCCCAGGTTTTACAATGAAGCTAAGGTAAAAGGTGGCCAATTGGTAATTGGTTCTGTTACCACCTACCTATGTCACCAGCATATTTGCACAGTATATTTACTGGTCACCCTGATTACTATACTGGTCACCCTGATTACTGGTTACTGGTCACCCTGGTTATCCTGGTATGGCGTTCTTTTAATAAGCCAGCTTGAAATATAATCCTGGTCAACGATGACTAATGTTTAGATGTGGAAACAATCCTACCAATTAACTCATTTGCGAACTGAGCTATGCAAATTTTCTACACTTATACACTATAAAATCCTTATTTTCCCTAACTATCCAGTACGAAATTAGCCTCTAATCCCAGAAGTGTACCAAGTTAAATTTCAGAGCCATAATATCTTAAGAATTCCCAGGTTTTGAAATATCTAAAAAAGTCAGCCTAGGGCCTCGATTTGTCACTTTACACGTTATTCTGTATTAATTATAGCATGGAATTTAGGCAGTGATCGACCGAGGGCAGGATTTGCGACCGAAGCCGAGGAAGGCATATTATAATTTAACCGAGGAATGGCAACTCGATTTTTTACCGAGGCCGAGGCAAACCGAGGAATCATTCTTCTGACCGAGGCCGAGGAAAAATTGTCATTCCTAGGTAAAACCGAGGCCTCGGTCGATCACCGAATTTAGTACTTCTCTGTAAAATAACTGATAACCCACACTCCCTGAAATAAACTCCCTGATCTAGTCAATGTTTATCTAACTAGTCTCATTTCCTCACAGTGACCACACAAATTTTTTGCGGCTATTTCCAATTTTACAGGACATGAGTGGTGGCCGACTAGCCTAAAAGACGGTTATTGTGATTGTTTCCTTGCCTCTTTAACATGAAGTATTAGTGAAGGAGAATATTTTTAAACAAGTTGAACACTGGTGTTATTACATAAAATATTCAGCCGGGCAGTATAAACACAGAATTTATCACACAGTTGTGGAGAAAGTTATTTATACATACTAATGCGTCATCAGTTGTAGGACTTAAGGACTGTGCAGACTGCAGCCTCTAGGCTATACTCTGCACCCGTACCATTTAATTGATAATTATGTTACATTTTAAAATATACCCTCTTCTTTTACTGATGATAAAGTACGATCTATAAATAGACTACACAGCGGCCTTGATAAGCTAACCCTATTCCCTAAGCTTTAATTTTATCTAGATTTTAGCAGCTGTGGTAGATAGAAAGTTAAGTTGAAGGCGTCAAAGAAACATCTGTATCATAGCTCTAGATTTAAACTCCCGTAAATCGTCTTAGAGACTAAAAAATTTAGTCTGACATAGATAAATTCTTTAACTCCGTTTATTATAAATAGTAATTAATAAATTCAATTTAGAATTATTAATTTTATGAAAAGCTAAATAAAACAATCTGTAGATTTCAAAGTTTTACAAACCTAGCACATTGCACAGTGTTTGGACTGTATTCCTTTAACAATTTCAGAGCTTTTGTCATGGTCCTGCCTGTGTCGATGATATCTTCAACAATCAATATATCCTGAAAAGAGTAGTAGTCAGCACTCAGCGACAATTCCAAAGTAGCACTACTACATTTGCAATATTTGCTGTTTTGTATGTGTGTGTGCATGTCAATACACAGCATAGACTGTGAAGTGTACATTGCAGGTAAAGCAGCAAGCTGTCAACAGCAAAGTGTTACTTCCAGGATAATGAAGAGGGTTTACTAACACTAACAGGGGTGTTTGCAGGGTGAGACGGTGTTTACTGTAGGTGAGTGGAGTGAGTAGAGCGAGTGGAGTGAGTGGAGTGGAGTGAGTGGAGTGAGTGGAATGAGTGGAATGAGTGGAGTGAGTGGAATGAGTGGAGTGAGTGGAGTGAGTGGAGTGAGTGGAGTGAGTGGAGTGAGTGGAGTGAGTGGAGTGAGTGGAGTGAGTGGAGTGAGTGGAGTGAGTGGAGTGGGTAGAGTGAATAGAGTGAGTGGAGTGAGTAGAGTAAGTGAAGTGAGTAGAGTGAGTGGAGCGAGTGGAAAGAGTGGAGTGAGTGGAGTGAGTGGAGTGAGTGGAGTGGGTAGAGTGAGTGGAGCGAGTGGAGCGAGTGGAGTGAGTGGAGTGGTTAGAGTGAGTGGAGCGAGTAGAGTGAGTGGAATGAGTGGAATGAGTGGAATGAGTGGAGTGAGTGGAATGAGTGGAATGAGTGGAGTGAGTGGAGTGAGTGGAGTGAGTGGAGTGAGTGGAGTGAGTGGAGTGAGTGGAGTGAGTGGAGTGAGTGGAGTGAGTGGAGTGAGTGGAGTGAGTAGAGTGTATAGAGTGAGTGGAGTGAGTGGAGTGAGTGGAGTGAGTAGGGCCTGTCATGATATCATGGATCGCTTAGGTTCCACCAGGATATGGTAGTCCTCATAATTCTGCGGCCTCTATGTATCGTTATCTCGCACAACTCTGTAAGACCCTTGTGAGTTTGGCATGTAAAAATTTGCAGCCTTCCAGACATTGATTGGGTTAACGAGGTGTCGTACGTCACCTCAAGATCGGGTGACAGGGGGCTGACCAGGCCAGAACCCAATTGATTGGGTCTGAGGTCACGTGATTATGAGCCTGAGGGCACGTCGCGTAACTGTGACGTCACCAGAGCTTGTTCTCCATTTTCCGCTAATTGGACCAGGTAAGCTTGCATGCTTGTGAATGTGGGTGTAAGTACAGCTGTACTGTAGTTTATATCTAATTACTCGCTATTATAGAAACCGTAAATTTATTTTCTGACAGAAGCTAAAAATTTACCAAAATATCGACATTGTTATAAACTTATTTTGATGACCATTCCTAATAATATATAGCTAAGTTAGATGTCATAAATTCGTTAACTAGCTTGTGAGTATAGATAGATTAGGGAGCGACAGGCTCGTTAGGCAAAACAATAGCATCTACATTAATAATCTTAAGTGTTAAGATCTAAACAGACTCTTCTTCATGATGTTGTTCCACGAATTATGAATTAGGGATGAACTGGTTCATAGGATTAGGGTAATGAAAATTACTAGTTGGTTTGTGTGTAGATAGTAGGTCTGTGCGGCTTCTAGTGATAATAGAAAATTATTATAATTATTACGTAAGAATTATAATAAAAGTTATGTTTATATAGAAACAAGGAGAGTAACTTACATATTGAGGCACTTTTCTTGTACCTATCGAGAATGACTCGGACCGAAAATTTTCTAAAATTATTTTCAAAGTTTTTCTGGAAACTACTTTTGTTCATGTTTCATGCTTCCCTGAGCATTATGAGCCGAAAATACTTTTTCGGTCCGTACCTACGTCCTACATTCGAAAGGCTGTGGATGTGATAAGTTCAATATAATTATAAAGATCGTGATATTTTGCCCTCGGATTTAAAGGAGAATGCGCAAATTTGGTCCTCAGAGAACTGGAATAATCGCAATTTGTCGCGGAGATCTGTTTGTCTCGGCAAACGTCAAAAATCGCGATTTGTCGCAGCGGGAATGGGAAAAATCGCGATTCTGCACGAGCCGCGATTTCCTTTTGACCTTGCCGCTCCTGCTTATGATGATCAGGAACACATCTGGTCCAATTAGCGGGAACCAGAGAACAAGCTCTGGTGACGTCACAGTCACGTGCCCTCAGGCTCATAATCACGTGACCTCAGACCCAATCAACAGAGTTGTGCGAGATAACGATACATAGAGGCCGCAGAATTATGAGGACTACCAGATCCTGGTGGAACCTAAGCGATCCATGATATCATGACAGGCCCTATGGAGTGAGTGGAGTGAGTGGAGTGGGTAGAGTGAGTGGAGTGAGTGGAGTGGGTAGAGTGGGTAGAGTGAGTGGAGTGAGTGGAGTGAGTGGAGTGAGTGGAGTGAGTGGAGTGAGTGGAGTGAGTGGAGTGAGTGGAGTGAGTGGAGTGAGTGGAGTGAGTGGAGTGAGTGAAGTGAGTGGAGTGAGCGGCCCTTATAAAGTTGTCGACAGATTATTGTTTCACTAAAAAGCTAAAATATCGTAAGATTTGAATACTGAATTCTTTATAAGTTTATAACAGGGTATGGAAGGGATTTAATTTAATAAAGATTGAGTTAGATTTTTGTACTCTACAATACAGTTTTAAGGCTAAATTCAGCAGCTCTGTTTTCCATTAATGCACAACCAAAAACGTGATTTTAGCATGATGTCATACGGAACTCGTGGTTAATCTAATTTACTGCCGGTAATGAATGCATTCATAGCTCTACATATTTCATGTATCGTATGTGGACTGTTAAATTCTTATCTTAATATGTTGTCTGTACAAGTCTTATCTTAACTTGTTAAAGTGAAAGTTTCTGAATTGCTAATCAGTCCGGTAATGTTATTAGCTTACCTTTCCCGTCAGGTGAGATAGGTCAGATAGCCCAATTACTTCCACCTCACCAGTGCTAGAAATATTCTGAAGAATACGTCATCATGAATTGTGTTAGGTTTATAAAATTGGGGGCAGTAAGGTCTCAGAAAATTAATAAGACATACAGTACGACTTCTAAAAAAATTGTAGGTTTATAATTCAACAAACATGGGTAAGCGAGTTTTACTTACATGATAGCTTTTAAGGCGGATAAACTCTACTTTAACAGACATGTTGATCTCACACGAGCAGATGTAACGCTCCATAGCATCAACAAGTTCGCTGCAAAACTTGTATCCTGCAAACAAATTGAATTAAGTGGAAAAATGCCGGAACTGCTTCTTTGTTTGACAGCAGCTGCACTCTAGTAATATGAGGTCACTTGAGAAACCACGCACTGCTATTTTAAATTGAACTGTGCAGTGGATTTCATTACGTGAGTTCTGATTACTAAGTGTTAAAGTCGGTTAAAGGAAGTAAAGGCAATGTTATCTTAGTTAAAATGTAAATATAATTAACTTACAAAATCTAACATTAATTAACGAACCTCCTTTGAGTACACACAGAACCACAAGTGACTTGGTTTCTGGTAACGAGGATAGAATGTCTACTGCTAACTTCTGTGTCCTGTTAATTAAAGTCTCGTGATCACATCTCAAAATTTAAAATTAAGCATAAGATTACAGAAACTAATATTATGCACACTCGATTTGAATATTATAATAATTGGCAATATGAAGTTTTAAGTGAAGTATTATTTTAAATATGAACCCTCTTACCTGTCTTTGACGAGACCATTAGGGATAAGGATTGAGGTGAGAAAGTTTGCATACTTTACAGGTATGTTGAACATGTTGGTATCATATCCACTGTGATCTGGTATCTGTCAAGAATTGAAGGATATTAAGTATTAACGACACTCAACACTGTGTCACAGAAAACTATTAAATATCTAAAATTGGATTACCTTTACATTGTAACAATGTATGTCAAAAGTCAATCAATTAAGAACATCAATAACACATTTTAACATCCATTATCTAATGTGATGTGTGTTTACTCACCACCAAACACTTCTTTTTGATGTCAGCTGACACTGTAGCCATTGTAGAGTGTGTCTGAGATATGTAAGTAAGATAAATTTGTCACATTCGTACAAAAACATAGTAAAGCATTAACCACAGTGAATTAGCATAGCACTAAACCAGAAAAAACCTGCTAATTAGCACTGTGCATAGATTATAGCCTTACATGGCACTAGGAGATAAAAACAAGCTGCAATAAATTATATTAGATGCGATATATTGGGAAGTGTAGCAGCCTCATAACATATTATAGTGAAACTTGATACCACTCCCTTATTAGATTCTATTATGGAGCAGGAATTATTTTGAAAATTATTCAAGGAATATTAAAGAGGAACCATGTAATCCAATAACATAAAATACACAACCATGGCTTTTATGACGGCTTTAATTGCATGAAATTCTATCGCAGCTAGATTTTTTCCTTTTCACCCTTTTGAAAAAAGGCAATAGTGAAAGGTTACGAATGGAGGTTTTTGCAGAAAAACGTGGATTTTGGAGATTGCAGTAGGTGGGTCTGAGTATGTCGTGTTCCTTCCGTCCGTTACCAAGCAACGAAAAAGTTGCGCGCGCGCGAGGATTGCTTGCGGAGATGTGATGTATAGATAGCCTGTGATCTATGAATGCGCGGCGCGACTGTGTTTTAATGTATATGATGCATGTAATGTATAATATTACTATTAGGTAATACGCCCAATTTGTACGTGGCACGCGTAGTGTATTGATTTGTACACGAGTATAGTTTACCTTTGCTGATCATTTCTTGAATTACAGATACAAGTTAAGTTCTACGGCAATTGAACTGAATTTTTTCCCGTATTTGATGCATAATTTATCAATATTATTAATATTATGAAGATTGAAGTGAGCTGATTGGAGCTTATACTTAAATTTATAGTAAATGTGAAATGGAAATCTAGCGTCCGCCAAAACGAAACAACGGGCGCAATTCTTGTTAATGTAATTGAAATGTAATTCAGAGTTCCATGGCTGGATTTAATCCTAGTTTGTATTTATTTAATAATATAATTTAAAAGGCATCTAAAAACATCTAGAATTTAAGTTATCAAATACAGCACATTTATGCTGTCAGAAGTACTTCAGCAAAATCAAAGATTATTAAAGTTACAACAAGAAAAATCGCCTTTTCTTCGTTGGAAATTAGTAAATTGCATACATTTCACAACTTAACTTCGTCAGAAAGCGGTGCACTGATTTAAACTACAGTTTACATGTAGCTGGTGACCAAATTTAAGGACTCACCGCTCATGTCTCTCTCTCACAATGTATCAAAACATTGAAATTCTAGGCAGCAAACCTATCAAAGCTGTACTGTGGGAAAAATTGCATTGTAAATTTAATACTTTCAACACTACTATATAACAAATAATTTTAGGCATGGCTAAGACGATGGGTCCACTCGTGGACAGAATGTCGCTGGAGTAAAGTCAGCCGGTGTCCCGGGTTGAGACGGGGGTAGTGAGGCAGTGTAGCGGTGTACGGCAGTCTTTTATTCTCTGTCCCAGCTTGGCTGGGACATCTCTGAAATCTTAACAAGGTCAGTTTTCTAACTTCATTTATTCAATTTCCAATTTTCTAGCTCACTTACATTTTGATTGATAGTTTTCATTACTAACTATTACTCTACATAGATCTCCCTTCACTCTCATTCTTTTGTCATTGATCCTTTTATTTACATGATCTGCTCGGCCCTTTTATTTCCCAGGTCTCTGATCACTGATAGTTGTCCTGCCGACACTGCTGTACTCCTGATCTGCCCCTTGATCACCTGGCGTCCTACTTCGACAAACAATGCAAGAATTACCCAAAGTGTTCGTCGATCTTCTCAAAACAGCCACTCTAGCTGAAAAACGTGCAATGTTGGAAGCCCTAACCCTCGACGTTGCTTCTGAATCTGCTGCAGAATCTACTGCCTCGTCTGATGACATTGTATCCCTTGTTGAACATGTTAACGACCTTAACTTGGACAAAACCCTTTGTGATGACCTCCGAAAAGAGCTTGACTCTCTTAACTTAAAACAGAGGGGTCGTCCAGTCACTACTCAGTGGCTTAGTCCGACCACTCATTCTTATAACTATGGTCATGTTATGAACAAACCAATTCCTATAAACGATTACCCCAATTTTTGCAAGCTCATGGAAGTGGTTAACAATCACCCTTCAACATCTGGTGATATGGACTCCTGCCTGATAACTCGTTATGCATCGAGCAAGTCTACTCTCCGACTCCATCGTGATAACGAGCCACTCATATCTCAGACTAGCTCAATTTGTACTGTTTCACTAGGTGCACCACGAGAACTTTCAATCGTTCTTGATAGTAATAAAAACAGCGATAGTCCTGATCATGTGCTACCAGCCACTGATAAAACCATGAACATTATGAAACCTGGTGCTCAATCTAAAATGAGACATGCAGTTTATTCTGGTAATGTTGTCGGTGAAAATGAACAAGTACGTTTTAGTCTCTCGTTCCGTAAGATTAAACCTCCTGAAGAGGATCAAGTGGATTTATCCCAAGTCAATGAACAAGTCACGAAAAAGCAGAAGATTGTTCTTGTTGCTGGGGACTCTTTTGCTGCTAGATTAGATGAAAAATTGTTAGGAAAGAATAAGCAAGTAGTTAAGAACATCGCCGTTGGAGGCAGTAAACTTGATAAGGTCAAGAGAGATATCGAGAAATTCGTGAAAGATAACCCTAATTTAGAAGTTGTTAAATTATTTGTGTCTGTTGGTACTAATGATATACGGTACTGTGATAATGGAATAGCACATCTTAAAAGTGCGGTATCTAGTTTAATGAGTTCCATAAAGTTGATACTTCCAACTGCAAAAGTATGGTTTCAATCTGTTCCTCCAATTAATCCTAATGGTTGTAAATTTACTGAGAGAAATGTTATTCGAATGAACAATCTGATTTACAATATGTGCTCCCGGTATAGGCATTATTTCTTAGATATCTTTCCTGCTTTCTTGGATGCTAGGGGCTGCATCAACACGAGACTTTTCCCGCATTTTGACACTAAGAAACAGCGTTTTGATATTCACCCAAATAATAAAGGCATGGGTGTTCTTGCAAGATTCTACATATTTATTATTCATTCAAAATGGTTCAATCCTCTTGGTTTCTAAACCGCAATTCAATTAAAAATTTGATACCTACTGTGCTGCGGTAATGGAGTCAATTCAGGGTTGAACAATTTTGAAATATGTTTTCATTAACACAAATGATTTTTAATTGCCAGGGTGCAACCCAATGGTTCACACTGGTAGGCTGTATGCATATTTTAAATTACATTTGAATTAAATTTTTGACAATGATCGATCTAACACTTTACAGGATGCGAATCGGCTGCTTTTGTAATTCTAGAGCACCAAAGAATTCCTGTCAAGTGGATAGTTCTGCTTGGGGTAGGGGGGTTAGGTTTGGATCGGATATCAGGACTAGGATATTTGAAGATGCACTTATCTTCAATTCTAGACCATCTAACATTGGTATCTATGTTCTGCACTTGTTCATCATGTTTTGTCTAATTGGTATGATTTTAACAAGCTCGAAAGAGTCCAATGAGATTGATAGGTTTATTCATCCCAGTAGATTCTACTTTAATACCAGTAAGGCCTTCCCACTTGTGTCTCATATTAATTGTGCATACCTGTATATCTTTGGTTTTGCAATTAAGAACTTCATCTTTACTCAGTACCAAAGACTCAGTCGGAGATACCGAGTTGAAAGGCTGACTGCCGCTAATATAGTGTTTGGTGCAGTAACTAGCACATCTAGGCAAGTTCTGAGTATGTCGATTTTACTTCTATTGACCTTAAACTTCTTGCTTATTGCAATATCAAACCCTAGTATGCTTAATCCCGGCCCTAATCACATATCAGTCTATTATCAGAATGTTCAAGGCTTGATACCGTTTTCTCAACTTAACAGTAAGCAACCTCATCTTGATAAATCCAAAATATATGAACTTAATGCACATATTGAAGATTCACATCCTGACGTTATTCTGCTTACAGAGACTTGGCTTAAAAACTCTGTAATGGATAGAGAGGTCATTCAAAGCTCTAACTATGAAGTATTTAGAAATGATCGCTCAAAAGTATCACATCCACCTGATGATAACAATCCGAAAAAATATAGGAAAAATGGTGGAGGAGTCCTGATAGCAATCAAATCTGATATTCAAGCTGAAATCAAAAGACTGTCTGTACGTAAGGGGTCCGAAATGGCCGCTATTGAAATAAACATAGGTGAAAGTAAATACATTTTTTGTGTGGTTTACAGAGTCGGAACTTTAGGAACAGTAAACCATGAAAGTATTGCCAGTACAATCAAGTCTTTCTACTCAAGCAAACGCCCTAAAAAACTTTTCATCGTTGGTGATTTTAATCTCAATGGAGTAGATTGGTTTTCTGAGGACGGAATTGTTACACCTTCTAGTTTAATTGAAGAGGACTTCATTACAACATTCCATAACTTTGATCTAGATCAATGTATAAGTAGTCCTACACATGTTAAGGGTAACATACTAGACCTTCTTTTGAGTAATTGTAAAAATTTAGTAAGAGATCTTACGGTATTGAAGGGTCACGGTGCTTGCAAATCTGACCATTATCCAATAGCTTTTAAAGTTGCTACAAAAATCACTTATTCTAAATGTCCTAAAAGAAAGATTCTCAACTTTAAGAAGGCAAACTGGACGGCCATTAACGAAGACTTGAATTCTATTGACTGGAATGCTATGTTTTTAAAGCTAGGAGATCCTGAATACTGTTGGCTTGCCTTAAAGTCTGTAATATCGAAAAGTATCTCAAAGCATATCCCAACTATTACTTTAAAGTTAGCATATAGAAATCCCTGGTTTGACTCAGAGGCCCATGAGGCATACTTGAAGAAAAAAAGAGCTCATGAAAAGTGGAAACTAACCGGCCAACAAAAGGATTATTTTAAGTTTTGCTCACTAAGAACACAGTTCAAAAATCTATCTGATCAGAAGATGAACGATAATCTATATAACGATGATGACCCTGCATTGATCTCAAAGAAATTCTGGTCGCATGTAAAATCCTCTTCAAAGAATTCAAGAATACCGGATAGGATGTACCTTAGAGAAACATACAGAGAATCTCCATTAGACAAAGCAAATATGTTCAATCAGTATTTCTCAGAACAATTTTCTGACGAATCTAAGTATGATATTGATATTGATTGGAGAAGTGATACTGAATTCGACTTAACTTTCTGTGCAGAGAATATAAAACATCTCTTAAGGAACATTAATTCTAACAAAGCTTGCGGCCCTGACGGTATCCATGGTAAGATACTGAGAAACTGCGCTGGTAGTCTCGCTTGCCCACTTTCAATTTTATTTGAGATATCATATAACTCCGTTATTATTCCAACTGAATGGAAGCTGGCTCACGTAGTTCCGGTTCACAAGAAGGGTAGTAAGGAGGACATTGAGAATTATCGGCCGATTTCCCTAACTAGTCTTATAATGAAAACATTTGAACGCCTTATAAAACAGGAACTCTTGAATAAAACAATGCATCTTCTTGATGATAGACAGCATGGATTTCTTGGAGACAGATCTTGTACCACAAATATGATTAACTTTATTGACAGTGTCACGCTATCCCTCAATGACTGTTCGACTATAAGTGTAGACATCATTTACTTTGATTTTGCTAAAGCCTTTGATTCTGTAAATCATGATCTTATTCTTAAGAAACTTAAACTCGTCTTTAATATTGAAGGAAGGCTACTCAAATTCCTAACCAACTATCTTAGTGAACGGGAACAATGTGTTTTAGTTGATGGTAGACATTCAGAGATCAAACCTGTTTTGTCTGGAGTTCCTCAAGGCTCCGTCCTAGGTCCCATTCTATTTGTCTTATTCATAAACGATCTTCCCATGAGATTAAGTTCAGGTGCACAAATTTGGTACTTTATGCTGATGACACGAAAATATGGAGTCCTATTAAATCATACAACGATTATTGCACACTTCAGAATAACATAAATGAACTTAATTCTTGGAGCATAGAAAATAAGATGCGATTCCATCCATCAAAGTGTAAAGTCCTCTCTATTCCTGGAAAGAAATTCAGCAGTAGGATATTACCTATTCCATTTATCAGATTTCAATATTTGCTCGGTAATACTCCCTTAGATTACACCAGTACGGAAACAGATCTTGGAGTCGTTATAAATCAGGGCTTTCGTTTTGAAGAACACATAACTAAAATATTGTCCAAAGCTAACCAAAAATTTGGGCTGCTGAAACGCACTTGCTCATTTGTCCAAGATGAGAGACGAAGAAGAAATTTATACCTTGCACTTGTTAGAAGTCAATTTGAACACTGTTCCCAAATCTGGCGTCCATTTAATAAAACACAACTAGATAAGATGGATGCTTTTCAAAAAAGGTGTATTAAGTGGATTTTTGATGAGGAATTCACAAGCTATCAGTCCTTTGAAAACTATACTTACAAATGTCATCAATTGAAAATCCTTCCTCTCAGCAAGAGGTTTGAATTGAATGACCTGACCTTGTTTCACAAAATAGTCAATGGTGTATGCACACAAGAGCTTCCTAATTACTTACAACTATACAAAGGAAGCACACGCTTAAGATCATGTCACCATGACAGCCTAAGTTATGTAACGACTCTTGTTCAAACACAGTGTAATAGCAGTCTCCTTAAGAAATCATTCTTTTATCGGACACATCTGCTCTGGAATAAACTTCCTCTCGAAATAAGAGACCATAGCTGTCCTGATATCTTCAAGGCCAAACTTAAGGATCACCTATGGTCGGAAATGCTACCCACAGATCCAAACGATAGTCACGCTGAATTCTACCTGTCTGATAATGATTAGATGCATCTCATTTCTCCCAATGCCAATTCTCTAATCTAAAATAACCGATCCAAACTATTTAAGGGGTTAGGGGTGGGTTGGCTTGTGGGTTGGGTTTTTAAAAGTATTGTATGATATAATCTATTTCATTAAAAAGTTAACAAATTATTAACATTATGATATTTTATGCACGCTGTATTTTATCATTGCACAATCATCTCTATTACTATATATCTTACATTTATATGTGTTGATTGTATGAAATGTTTTGTCAGGGACCATATTTTGTAGGTGTAATTTTTGCACGAACTACGTTCTGGTTTCCCGTCATTATAGTACATAGAAATCACTTTTTGACCGTGTTATTTTCATGCAATTACATTGATGTATGTACTATTTTGAAAAGATTTTCAATAAAAAAATAATATTGAATACCCTGTTTCAAATGTTACCAGCTCAACTAGTCATCTGCCGATCTGATTGTAAAACATTCTATGAGGGTAATTCAATAGATTTATACATCTTGAATTGTCAGGAATCTCGGTGAAAGACAATAACTTTCGCTGTTGAATAATCCAACCTGAGAATTCCATTAACCTTGAGTCTGCAACTTTGGCGAAATGCTCAGCTTTAAATTGAGAAGTTTCTTCTCTCCAAAATTTTCTCACAGACAACAATTTTAGTCGGTATCGCACTATTTTCAATATATTACCGCACATATATGCTGCACCTGGACAAAGTAGAAAAACGAACAAAGACAGTCCAGCTACTGCTTCCCAGTCGCGGGATTGTATGCAGATTTGTAATGGTTCCCGATAGCGCTCGATTTCTTACAATTTTTTTCGCATTTCTGGTGTGCGCGGCTCATTAAGAAAATTTCCCCCTATAATTTTGAAACAAAAAACTCAACGTATTATGTGTAAAGATCTGATCCAAGTCAGATGACATAATATAATTAGTAATCCAAAAACACTGAATTATTAAAAAAGAAGTGTTTTTTCAGATCAGGTACTTGTAGCGCGATGCACTACTGGGTCGCGCGCGCATCAAATAATGCTTCTCGCAACCACAGATCGGCGAGATGCGAAGGATTGACATCGTCAATCAAATCAGGTACAAGACTATAACAATAGTTTTACATAACAAGTAAAGGTATATAATAGCTGTATAGTGTATTTGGGTTTTATTATAAATTGGCTTCTTAGCTAATAGCTATCTAATCTATTTTGTTTCACTTCCAACGGTAATAACAGTCAAAATATAAAGCTTGTATATCGTGCTATCATTATTAATGTTAGAACTAGAAGTGCAGACTGCAGAGGACTTAAATAAAAATATAAACCATGCCGCGGCCGTAGTTTTTTGTTTTTGTAGCATGTATGATGTAGGTTTACAACCTACCAGGACGCGCGCCGAGTTGGAACAGATATTTTACGAGTATCACCCGTTAACCGTAGTCCTTAAAATAAAATGCAAATGTAGCTTAAAATTAAATAAATACGAGCGTGCGCGTGCTAAATCACTTTACACTTACAGTACTTGACGGATGTTACTCGTCTAAATTTATTCGAAGTAGCGCGCGCCGCTTGCTTCTCGATGGCAAGTGCTACGAAGTAGCGCGCGCCGGGTCAGACTATTAACAATGGTCAATTACAGTACTCGATCTTCGAGATTGTTTTAAAAGGGCCCTTCATGAAAACAACTTGAATCGATGTATTTTCGGACGCTGATTCCGAATCCCCCATACCATGTCGATCACCATGACATTGGGTTAAAATGCTCCCCTGGCGAGATATTGGCGAAAAACTGTCTCAATCACGTGATACGACCGTATAAGGAAGTTAGTATAATTTCTCGTTAGGGTTAGCTGGTTTCAGCATACGCTTTTGTTAAGGATTGGGTTAGGGTTGGGATCAGATAAGAGGGTTAGGATTCCGAATAGTCGTTCAAGGCCAGCTAGAAAACGGGTTGAAAAAGTCACGTGACAGTCGAGTGTAGAGTGATTAATCATCATCCGCTTAAATAGCTTTAGTTAATTTGTTTCTTCTTCACACTATAATTCTAAAAGAAATCATTTCAGGGCAAATGTTGCATATATTTATTGCCGCTGCACTTATTTGAGAGTCTCTTCCTAACACATCAGTTGTTCCGCCAATAATTCGAAAAGTAAGCATTTCAGGACATGTTATTATCAATTACTCTTATATAAGTGTGCTTGTAATTGATATAACAACGAGAAAATATACTGACATGAACAGATGGTGCTATTGCCAGGTTATACGGCCGTTAGACTTACGATCACTGTATTATGTTGATTGCGATTGATATATCCACAATTCAACTTGCAAAACGTTTCCATGCTACTATTCACTATTCACGATACATTGCTGTTATTCGTCGAATACACAGCTTTCTATCATTAATACACTTTCCGTATGCCGTACATTCGCTGCAGTCCCAAGTGGCACACAATTCTAAGGTGGCACATTCAGCAGCAATTCTACATTTTTTGAACACATGACTCCTATGATATGTCATAACTTGTGAACAAGTAAAACAACTTATTTTAGTTTACTTAATAAATAATTTAGCTAAATTATAGAGTAATATTATATAGGTAAATATATGATAATGATATAACTAAGCTGTCAAATTTAAACTAAGTATTGCATCGTGGCAAACGCTAGCAGCTCAGATAATTCGTATCACATGAAATAAATTAACTGACTCTCTTAAATATTTAAGTAGTTGCTCAAAAGCTTTTTGAACAAGGATTTATCTTAGTACATTAGTTCTTCTTTACCTTATATTAGGATCACATCAATTTAATGATACGTTGAATTACATTTAAGTACAATCAATGTAAGAATCCAACATTAAGAAAAATGTTATGAGTTATGAAACATACTCTTTCTTACAACGTACATATTTACATCATAATCAGAGAATCTCAGTTCCTAGTTGAAGTCGTGATAAAAGTTGATGGCCATAACATAAGTAAGACCGATCAATACGGGTGGAATAATTCTGAATCAAGTAGAGATATTTCTCCAACCAGAAACGTTATCACGATTAAATAGATGGCTGTGTTCAGTCTACTTCAACTAGAACCATTATAACGAGGATGATACATCAACATTGATTCTCTGAGCTTACATCATTCACAGACCGAACTTTATCAAAAGTAACAAGGGGACATGTACAATGTATATGTTTCTTTAAAAATCATGGCTCCAACTAAAATATAAGGGGATTTATACGATAAATGCAATTATTATTCTTAGACTTTATAATTAACTAAGTTTTACCTATCAGTGATCTTAATAAGTAAATCAATTAACATCAACGATCGAATATAAATCTCAATTAGGAGGAAGTTTGCAAATCTCTCTACTTACTAATAATCATGACATTCTAATATAATGAAAATAAAAAGTAAAAAATCATTCAATTTTAAAATTTAATGCAGTTAGACAAATTTTGACAGATCCGTAAATGATCGAATATAAAAACTCGTAAAATGAAAAGCGCTACAGTCCTTGATACCATAGCTACAGTTACCATAGCTACACTCCTTGATACCATAGCTAACAGATTCTTGTAGAGCCACGAGAAAGGGTCCTGAACTTGGACCATGTAAACGAATAATGAATTTGTTCACAATCGAAGGTTGAGAATTATGACACAAAGTTTTCTATAGCGAGAACTGTATCATCAAACGGGACATATTTGTGTGATAAGGAATAAATCTTCACTGACGAAGACGCACATATGAATTTTGATAGTTCAAGTAAAGTTTCGGTGAGCCGACGATGTCATGTTTTAGCCCAGAAAATTTGTTCAAGGACCCTTTCAGTGGCAATATGCAGGTGTCGTGATATTGGCTCTGAAATTAAACATATCGTAATTTAATAATGTGATAATCCTCTCTCTCAAGGTCCACCTAATGAATCAGAACTGCGAGTGCGCATTCTGGTAATATCCGAGTGCGCATTCGAAGCACCGAGCGGTTTAAATGAACACTTTCTTACAGGATCACTCATCTTAAGGGCTTTATATATATATTAGCTAAACATAAAATCGAACTAACTGTAAATTATAGATTGTTGCTTCTCACTGATGAAAGGAAACAAATTTTAACAGAATAGAATAACCGAATCAGTGACTGAATTGATCATGTATATATTTACAATTTCTATAATGTTATTGTACACTAATGATTGCAACAATTTTGCACTTGAAGATAATTTGCCTAAATTAAATATATCTCCACGTTATCATAAGTTCACATCACGAGTTAGTATTATCATTATCACTTATGGTACAATGTACATTTCATCATTGCCAGGATTTGGTCCCTCTCTAATTTTTGTCCGGGACGCGCGCGGCTCGCACTAGCAATCTCTCTGCAGTCTGCACGTGTTTCAGTGCTTGTCTTCGCAAGAAGTTCTGATTGTAGATTTGATGAGGTGTCGAGCGTGTCTTAAACACGATCCATGAAGTCTACATGAACAGACCGGAATCCTGACTGTCAAACAGGTTCCATATTTCTGAGTCGTCATCATCTAACTGAAAAAAACCGTGATATTAGTATTTCCTAGAGACCGGAATTTAAAAGTGATCCGTTAGAACAATTTTGATTAAAATGCACAAACACCCAAAAAAGTTAAAACTTAGTAATAAGGGGCCGTTCACATCTCACAGGAATGGAGGGAGGGAGTTTCGAAATGATTACGGTAATCAGTAATGTAATTTCTACAAAATGTGTAAAAGTAATTTCAGAGGTGGCGATAAAGGATATAAAGATGGCCAAAAAGTGATAGCGCAATATGCAAACGGCCCATAATATGTAATGATAATTATAATGTAATCTCACATTGGCGTCAAGTGCAGACTGCGTAATGTCGTCAGACGGCAGGGTAGGGAAAGACATTGTCGTTGCTGTTCCACTTGACACCTGAGAATGTACTTGCTAACATTTCTGATTATCTCTTATACAATATACATTGACAATACCAGGATGATTTTTATCTCGGGTCCGATCAAAATAAGGTAAAGAACGTAAATAAAGTAGACAAAAGTAAGGGTAAAGGAGGTAAATAATGAGGTAAAATAAAAGAGGCAAAAAGAAGTAAAAGCTCACCAAAGTAGTTGGTTCTGTGAGGGGAGTAAGTGTCTGAGCAAGATTGCTGTGTGGTGAGAAGGGCGACGCCATCGAGTTGTAGGGTATCGTGTCGTTTGCCGTGGTGTGGGGCAGCAACGTGGGGTCATAGCCGACTGAAGTTGTGTTTGGCGACCTGAAACGATCACAAAATTAGATCTTCTGATTCTTGGTAACCGATGAAGAAAATTTCCTCCCGCAAATATTTGAGACATGTCAGTTTTATTTCTGACGACCAAACAATGAGATAGAAAAGAGAAATCAGGCCGTAACCACGTCCCGTTAATTAAAGTTGTTAGAAAATTAAACCATTCTAAATTACCTAATTATAGCGTGTGGAGAATTGAAGTTGCCGTTAAGTGTAGCTTGAGGGGATGGCGCAATTTGAGGTAAGTCGGGCCGGACTGGGGAGGGCGCTGGATGAGGTGAAGTAAGGTGAGCAGTCGTTACTTGACCCATACTCTGGGGCGTCTTGGGAGTCCTAGGGTTCATAATCGGAGTAGGAGGTTTCAGCATTGGCCCATGAGGAGTCTGAGGTTTCAGAGGCCCGGGAGCGTTGGAAGAGAGCATGACGGAGGTTGGATAACTCACAGTGCTCACTGGGTGGTGAGAGGTCGGCGCTCCAACCATCTGAGGACTGGGCACAATGTTTGGTACAGGGTGCATTCCTGGGGTATGTGGCATTCCGGGAGTAGGAGGCATGCCGCCGTTAGAAGGCAGTCCCTGTGAGTGGGGTAGGTTGGGTGGCATGTTGCTGGAGGTACTGTTGTTGGGAGTCATGACTGGTGTTGGTGGCATGCCAGGTATATTAGGCGTATGGGGCATACCAGGTGTCATCGGCATACCGGGACTACCCATGGACTGCTGTTGCTGTAAAGTCTGAACACTCGGAGACATTTGAGAAGGATGAGCATTAATGTTTGAAACCATGTGAGGGTGACCAGGAGTGATATTTCCATGCCCTATTGGTCCCGGATGGCCAGGTCCTATCGGGCCCATTGAGGTTACCACTGGACCCATTGCTGGGTGAGACATTGCAACAGTGTGGTTTGTAACAAGGTTAGGGTTAGCTGAAACATGATGGTTAGGTGGAATGGTCATGTTGGGCGTTCCCATGGCGTTCATCATCGCGGGATGCATCTGAGGGTGTGAATTCATCATGGCAGGATGGTTCATTGGCATTCGGGGGTTGATCTGTTGTTGAGCAGCCATTCTGACTTGATGTTGTTGCATAGCTTGGATTCCACCTGGGACACCTCCTGGAGCAGCAGGGCCAATTTGAGAATTGGGCATTATCCTAAGGGAGGGTGTGATATTATTTAAGAGTTAACGTATAAAACAAAGCATTGAAATAGATATTATCTTTAGCCCTCAGTTTACAATGAGTTGCAATCTTTGAAATTGCCATACCTTTGGTCAGGAGGATTTTGGGGTCGTATTTGATAGTCGTCAGTTCTACACCGTTTGATTGGTAGACCGATGTTGTCATCTGGTTCCTTTTTGACATCCATGGTTTGAATCGGGGACCATTGAGCGTTTGGCGTGATCCTGACCTCGTCCACTTTAGGTTTCTCGTTAATGATCCCCCAAATTAACTCATCGACCTCCAGATTTCGTATTTCCGCTGGTTTTCTGAAAGAACTCGAGGTCAATTTACGAAGCAATTATGTTTAAAAAAGCACTTTACTGTCAAGCAACAAGCCATATTTCACAAAATAGATTCAGACGCTTGCATTTTCAGTTTAAGGGGTTTAATATTTTGAGTCACTGATAGGGCACGATGGAAATATTCATTAAATCCATAATAACTTCTCAAAAAAACATACTTGCACACAGGGCAGCTCCAAGACGCTTTCCTCGAGTTCATAATGAGGAAGTTCTCCAAATCGAAGCACTGAATATGCTTACAGTCACGACCCCTAGCTGGCAACCTGATAGCTTGCTGGGTAATCGGACATTTCAGAGACACTGTGATCGCCGTCTGCTCTATCGCGTCCTCGTTAACACCTCCAGCCATGCCCCCGTTGGCAGAAAAGTTTCGTATTATCTTTGCCTGGCTCTGTTCACTCTTCAACAAGTTCTGTTTGCTAATACCTGAGGGTGGGGTCTGGTAAGTAAGAGTATAAGTCAATAATGGTTGGTGTGGTGAAATAGATAGTAGGGGTTTGTACATTGAGCTAGATTGGAAACCTTGTAAGGGTCACTACAAAGGAGATCCGAACTTAACACCTGAAATAAGAGTGAATCAAGCTAACAGCTAGACTTACTTTCAAGAATGCTCCTGACGGACGGTCTGCTCACAAACTGTAGGGTAAAGAGGTGAGAGCAGCAGCAAGCTCTGACATTAATCGCGATGACGTTGCGACCAGGGTTACAGTACCTCTTGATAAACATCGGCATGTGCGTCGGCTGATTTTGCATGTTTGAGGTCTGAAATAAGTGGTTCGATGATAAAATGGAAGATTCTGCGGTATCGTATGATACACTTCATGAGAAAAGACACGACAATAACATTTTCGAATATGAGCTGCGTTTAGAAAACGACATAGAAATGACTTTATAAGGCATTAGAGTAAAATTATTACGACATACCACTGGAATGGGGACGTTCTGATTGTTTATCATGACCGACACATGATTTGGCCAATTGGTGTTCATGAATTTGTCGTTAAAATGATAGCACTTGAACTGAATCTCCATTTCCGACCTGAAAAATAGGGATTAAATTTACTACGCTGTAAGATGTAGCCCTGAATCATACAAGCATCGACTTGAAACCTGCATATTATTTGTATTCGAGCAAAATATTATGCGGTTGGTAGATAACTTCTGTGCATACTGCATACGAACATTATATTGGCGATCTCCTTTGAACAGGAGCTAGTTCGCGCGCTCATTGCGCGCGCAGGATTTTAATAAAGAAAAGCGCGAAGAAAAATATTTTGTAACTTTCGCGCGTGCGCTTCGGTGAGCAAAATTTTGGTTAATTGTGACGTAATGGAAGCGGACACCAAGTCATCATGCTATAGTCGTGACGTTACGGGGTAAATTTAGTCCAGCCCCTTGTAAGCGGAACTAAGGGGATTAGATATCAGGTTGTTACAATTCACTTCCGCAAGTATCGTCAGAACAGCAGCTCGTAAGAAGGGATGTACATTAAGTGAAACTCTGCATGGTAGAAACTTCGTATGTTTTCATGCACTTATAAAAGAGTGGCTATAGAAGAGTGTTGTCTGTCGGAACACACATTCGATTTAAAATAAATCTAATTGATGTTGCACTTTGTGGCCAGAACGAAGCAGCAACAAGCCGGATCATCACTAAAATTGCCTCAATTTCAATAAAATTCGTCCTACCAGCCACTGGTTCTGTTTGATAATGTGATAGGTTTGCATAGGAAGACTGTCTAGGCAGGTAGACAGTACCCGTGCTTTCCTTAAGTCACCCAGACGGTATTTAAGAAGTTTAGACGGGATAACTTAGAAGTAACGTCTAAATATCCCAAGATAGTCTGACACAAGCAGACACTCCTTTGGGGTTGTCTCTAAAAGAGAAAAATGATTGACTTGCGGAAAATTTCCTGAAAAATGACTCTGATACCTGCTGGTTGAATAAAGAGTTGTGACGATATTATATTATATATATTTATTTTTGCACAACAGATTGTGACACACTGCTTGTAATGACTAGTAGCCCCCGTGTATGTGTGTGTGTGTAACCACACTTTTCATATCGAGTGACGAGCAACACAAAGTTATGCTCGATAAAGTAATAAACTTTGTGCATGCTAACTCGGGACCCCCTACCAAGAAGGAGTATATATTATAGATTGAACAGGTGCGATAAAATAGGCTCTGTTTACTAATCGAGTATTACATCTATAGGTGGAGGGGGAGAGAGAGAGAGAGAGAGGGAGGTAGTAAAGGGATGATCTTGAGTGAGTGATCACATTGCAACACTGTGAAGGGGGAACAGTGCGGTCTACCCTAGCTGGTCTGTGGGTTCGGTCTAATTAATTAGCGGCAACGGAAAATCAATCAGTTCAATATTTGTTTACTTGTTGACACATGAGTTAGGAGTTATAATATGCGAAAAAAGGGATTATATCAAGGCGCCATTATTGCCAATGAAATTCGTTTTACTGGTTTTAGGAGTTTGAAATATTTTTGGCGTCTAATATCGGGCTAATGAAATTACTCGTTTACCAACATAGGGTACTATTGTGGGAACAGAGAGAGTTATCAATTAAGGCAATAGAGATAGACAATCTTCCGAGACAATCTTGGCTGGAATCATCATATCTAATCATTATTGGTAAACGCTTTTTAGACGTTAGACGGCATTATTAATTTCAGGGCAGATTACGCTTGACACTGGTCGGTCCATGATCTGAATCAAACGGCTAACACCAGGCTAACACTAAACCCTTCTCTTTCTAAGTTTAACGGGGGTAATCATACAATTTCTCTTTCACTCTAACGAGGATAAACATACAATTTCTCATTCATTGTATCTTCAGAAGTTGCATCCCTTGAATTAGTCTAAACTGGTGTTTTTAAACCCGCGCTCTCCCCTTCATTGTTTTACGGGATCTTGGCACGAATGTTATATTATTATTACTATAGCCCTGACTCGTCTTTATATAGATCTACCCATTATGGGGAGGGACTAAACTTACTGATGATCCCCCGCTTTATATGAACGTAGTGTCCGCTAAATCTAGAGCTCTCAACAATGATTGGTTAACTGCTAACAACGAGGCTCCCTGATTGGACACAGTGTGGCCACGTGACGCTGGGTCGGTATAGCTACTGGTCGAGTAATTGTGTCGTATTATTGGCCGTGATGGTAACAGGTGAAAGAGGGTGAGTATGTTTATTAGCTCTGTATCATATAATGGGGGGAGGAGGAGGAGGAGGAGGATAAGGGGGAGAACAGTGTACTACGAGACACAGACCCTGCTCCCTCTCTCTCCCGCTCCGAGAAAAGTAATGACAGGTATTATTAAAATAATATTTAGATCAGTGCAGATTATAACGGAGTGATAGGTGTAGAGAGTGCCATGGTATAAAATATAATCGATCATTGGAGTGGCATGGTGGCTTTGTCCGATCTGATGTTGATGAAGACCTTTCAGTGGGTGCTTGATACGAATTATAACACACACTCTCTCTCTCTCTCTCTCTCTCTCTCTCTCTCTCTCTCTCTCTCTCTCTCTCTCTCTCTCTCTCTCTCTCTCTCTCTCTCTCTCTCTCTCTCTCTCTCTCTCTCTCTCTCTCTCTCTCTCTCTCTCTCTCTCTCTCTCTCTCTCTCTCTCTCTCTCTCTCTCTCTCTCTCTCTCTCTCTCTCTCTCTCTCTCTCTCTCTCTCTCTCTCTCTCTCTCTCTCTCTCTCTCTCTCTCTCTCTCTCTCTCTCTCTCTCTCTCTCTCTCTCTCTCTCTCTCTCTCTCTCTCTCTCTCTCTCTCTCTCTCTCTCATTCTGTAGCAACGGTCCTCAGATGAATGTTTCATAGAGAAGGTGGGTGAGAGAGCAGCTATTATCTGAGAGTAATAATGTCGAGAGTTATATCAGTTAAAGTTGTAACTAGTTCTCTCGAGATCAATACTATGGAGAGGTGTTCAGTAAATAGAGAGAGAATTTAGAGAGATCTGATCAGATAGGTGTCAGATCTTAATCAATATTGAAGATCTGAGCGCTATATTATATTATATTGATTTGTAGTGACGACAATACAAATCAGATAGTTATAGTTGAATAATGTTGATTATAATATGAGATAAGAAACTTTACCTCGAGCTATAAGGCTATCACGTGACTTGTTTGTTTGATCATGTTATATTATAATGTAACAGTAACACTTGTACTTGTAAGTTGCAAGGACATAAATTAATTTAGAAACATATATATTAGAGATATGTTAGAGACTAGCGACTAGCGAGGTATCAATCGAGTACAGTAAAAACCATGCACGTCAACTTGGAGCTCTCCATATTAATAGGGCTAAATCATCTTTTAGATACAGTCCAATGGTGTTCATATTATCAACAGTTCATACGAGATGTTTAAAAAATAATAAACAACCTCAGTGGTCGACCGGGGCCCCGGCCAAAATCACAACCCCCGGCCCCGGCCAAAATTTGGCAATTCGCCGGGGGTAAACCCCGGCCCCGGCCAATAAATTTAACCCCGGCCCCGGCCAAAGACCATGCATTTGCCGGGGGCACAGCCGGGGATTTTATAAAATGATTTTGGCACATTTTTGAAAAAAATCAAACACAATTTAATTTTGAAATTTCAAAGTTGAAAAAGTTATTGTTGCGTACGTTGGGTACGTTTAAATATAGAAAATACAACAAACGGCTTAAATTAAACTATGGCTAGTTCTTCCTCAGTATATGACTTTTCAATTAATCGTCTCCGAGAAATTTGCGATAAAACATACGTAGAAACTAAAAAGTAAAAATACTGCACTGCAGCTAAAATTACGGCTCAACGTAAACTACAGAGCCTAACATTTATATGGTAAATTTTTGTGAACCGAGCCATATTTGGATGTGGGATTACTTTTAAATCCCGAGGTCCAGATAAAGTAGCAGCTGAGGGTTATCCTCAGTTCCGAGTTGAGGATTAGAAATTAAGTATGGATCTCAGGATAATGAGGATTATCCTGAGTTGGTTCACAGCACGAAGTTGCGGTTTAATCCTCAAGTCGGTGAGGATAAGCCGCACCTCGAGTTTAATCCTTCCTGATTGCATCCCACCAGCCTAAATTATTATCAAATTCATGTTTCAATTTCTGACTTCAGTTTGGTAAACTACCCCCGGCCCCGGCAAAACGGAAGATTTCCCGGCCCCGGCCCCGGCCAATTCTCAGTGGTCAGCCCCGGCCCCGGCTATATTGAGGCTCCCCGGCCCCGGCCAGAATCCTACCCCCGGTCGACCACAGAACAACCTTTCTTAACGAAGTGGGTCACAATTTATTTTGTATCTACAGCAGCTGACCAGCTGTATCATATTATGTAATCTTATGATAGCTAATTAATTCTCTAAATCTAATAATATTCTCCCTTAATAAAACTGTTCACGTAATAAGTAGTGCTCAACAACAAAGGTGCCCTGTAAAACACCCGGCCACTATACTACCAATATTAAACTTTGCTTAACCAGCTGCTGGTTAATATAATATAATTAAATCATATAATCTGTATTTACAAATACCCTCTTAGATGTTAGGCGAAGTGCCCGATTAAAGTAAGAAGGCTCTTGGAGCAGGTCTAATACAAGGTTACATACTAAGTGCTTAAGTGGAATTATTCCTCTTTCAGGTAAATCCCGTTAAAAATAAATGCTCGCTTAACACCAGGTAGTCACGCTAAGCTTGCTCGCCCACTGCACTCTCCATCCACTATAATAACTTTAAAACGTTTTTCTAACCTTCAACAAATCGATATATGGTAATATCGAGCTCCGTAAAGCAGGTGCCTTCAATGTCATTTATAATATCGAAACACATTTTGTGTGTTCAATCTATACCATGTAGTGTGTAACACTATTAAAATTGGTGATCTTCAGTAATGAATCTCAGGGTTTTTAGGGTCTATAAGGTGAGATCCCCCCTCTTTTAGGGTTCCCTTTCACACATATTCTCCACGCATAAAGAAAGAATATTGATGTACATCAGAATGGAAACATTTTTTCAATGGTGCGAGGTACGGTTGACACTTACCAATGTCCAATATAATACACCTGCAACCTTCCATTTTGGGTGCCATTTGTTTACTGAACGATGTGTTTGGTTGATTATCGAGAGGGAGGGAGATGGTGATTGGTTGATAGCTCGGAGAGGGCCCCCAGTGATGCAACACTGCTCCACTATTATACCCTACTGAGTCTAATTAGACAGCAGAACCGCCTCAGTACAGATAGTTTGCACCCGCGAAACACGGCGATTGGACGGTTATTGCGGTGCAGGGCCCCCATTGGGTGAGGTGAACAAGAGATAGATCATATATATATAGAGATCAGGCAGATTTAATAATACCCTACTCAATATATATTGAGTATATATATTATATAACATGTATTTTGTGCGTTTTAAAAGTAAAAGATCGCAGTGCACTATTAGAGGTTTATCAATGCTCTGACACATTATATAGAGTACGAAGCAGTTCAATGAGCGATAAAGTGGGTGAGAGAGAGAGAGAGAGAGAGAGAGAGAGAGAGAAAAAAAGAGAGTCACATCACAAGGTTGGCTTTGATAATTTAAACGATTAATTAATTAAATGGGGACATCTTTCCTACAATAATTGCGAAACAGTTGAACGTAGATGCGTGCTGTGCTACATGGCTCTTAACGAAGCCTGCTTAGTTCTTGCCTGGGATATCATCAGGAGAGATCATGACGTAAGAGAGAGAGAGAGAGAGAGAGAGAGAGAGAGAGAGAGAGAGAGAGAGAGAGAGAGAGAGAGAGAGAGAGAGAGAGAGAGAGAGAGAGAGAGAGAGAGAGAGAGAGAGAGAGAGAGAGAGAGAGAGAGAGAGAGAGAGAGAGAGAGAGAGAGAGAGAGAGAGAGAGAGAGAGAGAGAGAGAGAGAGAGAGAGAGAGAGAGAGAGAGAGAGAGAGAGAGACAGAGAGGGAGAGAGAGAGAGGGAGAGAGAGAGGGAGAGAGAAAGGGAGAGAGTTCCGATGTAATGGATGATGAAGGGTAAGTGCAATCAGTGAGCTGTTAAGGGGAGATACACCAAAACCGTTTTTGCTCCGAACATCGATTTTATTTTATATTATTTTTAAATAGACAAAAAGAATAAGATTGTACACCTTCAAAAATTTTTAAAAATATTCCCTCATCGAGAAAAAAATATTTTTTTTCTCGATGAGGGAATATTTTTAAAAATTTTTGAAGGTGTACAATCTTATTCTTTTTGTCTATTTAAAAATAATATAAAATAAAATCGATGTTCGGAGCAAAAACGGTTTTGGTGTATCTCCCCTTAAGCGTACTACGTGATATCGGGTTATTACATAAAAACTTACCATGGAACGTGCTCAGTTACAACATGTACAGTAAGTTTGACAAATAATAATGTGAGCACTGAACAGCATAACATAATATACATCATTTTAAAATACAGAATACAGATTATAATATCACCTCGTAACAGTAGAGTAATCCTCACTTACTGGTTATTACGCTACGTAGAAACAGTACAATTATCAGTGTTGGTGAGCGGCGGTTTTTGTTTCCTTGAGTAATCTTCTCTCTTCCCCCGGAGGAGAAGGCAGGTATACGACTATCAGCACAGCCAGCCGCCGTGCGATGTTACATTATAACATTATACATACTTAATTCAATCTAATTTTCGTTAATTATGTGTGGCTTTACATAATACGAAGAGTGAAGTAGGCGGTACGGTGGTTCCGTGGCAGCGGCTCGGCGGGCTGACTTGTAGCTTCTTTTAAGCAGACGTAAGCGTCAGTGCTATTAATAGAATCTCTACCAGGAGAGAGAACAGTTCGATCAACTAGTACTTTGTAAAACAAGGATAATTTGCACAGCTGAAATGTTCGGCCCGTGATGAATATATTGGATGTGTCGGATAAGAATTTGATAATAAGATCAGAGCTTTAGGAATTTAATTAGAGAGTGTAGACAGCCATATTGGCATGGTATTTGTAATGTTCAGCACAAAGGACAAATTCATTACACGCCAATCCGATGCGGCTTTTGTACCCTGATTACAGGATTTCCCAGCAAGGTGCCCCAATTCGAGATCATTATCAGCTGTTAAAATGGAATAATCCTAGTTTAATGTTGGTATGCGCTGTCATTCCTTGTTATATATAATATATATCAACCAAATTGGCAGGAATTTTGAGTGGCTATATTATGACGTTATGGTCTACAGATGAGAAGTGCAGTTTCAAACTTCATTATTTCATCCGGGTGGTGTACAAATATATAGTTTTATAATAAGAGATGGCCCTTGTCATTCATCCTGGACAATGATCTCCGTTTATCATATTCTAAATGTAATGAAATTCATTTATTATCATTTAATTAAAGACATACTTTGAGAATTGAGGAGGGGGACCCAATTTCCACACCGAAAAATATGGTATTATTGTGAAATAGCGAGAGCTGCCAGAAAACACTAATTCTGTTAAAGATCTCCAGTCGGGGACTGACGTGAATTTAATTTCTCTAAATAGGGCAAACCGGGGTAAACGTCGATGGTTGACACCTCAACCCGAGATTTCTGTATTTTCAATCGAGTCTAAGTGTTTAAGTGGGAACAGGAGAGCGTGTATTCGGTGAATAAAACTCGCAACAGGTAGACGTTTAACAGCTGCTGTTCTCTTGTCTTAAATTGCGTTAGGCCATCATGGTAACATCCAACTAAGTGGCAGTTAAATTTCTAATAAAAAACGCGCGATTCGATAAAAACTCACGGCGCTGCACTGGAAACGAAAACAAAGTTGAAAATGTGCATACTTGGAGAAGTTTGAAAATGTACATACTTGGAGAAGTTAGAAAATGTGTATACTTGGAGAAGTTAGAAAATGTACATACTTTTAGAAGTTAGAAAATGTACATACTTGGAGAAGTTAGAAAATGTACATAGTTGGAGAAGTTAGAAAAAGTGCATACTTGGAGAAGTTAGAAAATGTACATACTTGGAGAAGAGCTGCTGGTACATGTCCTTGTTGAGGATGAACTCTCGGACCATGTTGGGGTTATCATGTTCCAATTTGAAGGCGGGAAGGAGACAGTGGTCCTCTCTGGGGAAGGTGAACCTGGGTCCTTCTTCTGAGAAAGGGAGGGAGGGTTAGTGTGTTGGATAATGGATAAATTTATTTTTTACAGTTAAATGGGTTTGGGTGAGTGCCCGACATACTTTTAAAAAATACATTAATTAAAACCTAAACGTGACTATAACTCGAGCAAGGTTATTTTAACTACTGCTACTTTGCCATCTGTATCCTCAAACTGAAGACATAATTACAACTATTAATACTTATTTTATATTTATAAACATAGCGGGCTGACACTCAATAATTTACCAATTTGTTTACAAAATAGGTATAACTTACATTAACATTATTTTCAAGTTCGCGTTACGGTTAACTCCGTTTAACGTAGTTACAAGTTAAACATGCGTACCCAGTGCATAATAATATTAATACTACCAACTCAAGGTTCTCAGGCACGCTTCATAAGTGCGTAAAATTACTAAAGCCCAGTTTTCGAAGTACCAAAATGTCTTGTAGTTGTATGTGCTCAACTTGTCATCAGACTTAGAGAGAGGGAGAGGGAGAGAGGGAGAGAGAGAGAGAGAGAGAGAGAGAGAGAGAGAGAGAGAGAGAGAGAGAGAGAGAGAGAAAGAGAGAGAGAGAGAGAGAGAGAGAGAGAGAGAGAGAGAGAGAGAGAGAGAGAGAGAGAGAGAGAGAGAGAGAGAGAGAGAGAGAGAGAGAGAGAGAGAGAGAATTATTATTATTACATGTATCGGATATTGTGCCGTAATTCACTACTAATAATCACGTGAGAAGTGAAAACATATTCCAGCTGAGCTATTTTTAGAGATTAAGGAGACGAGACACTTCTTTTCTTGTCGTGTCCAGAATTTAAGTGTATAAATTTTGACGGCAATTTTTAATTGTTTACAATTCACAGATCTCTGTGTAATCGTTTCACGTAAACTCGAAAAATAATAAACGGAGCAAGCCACTTCTAGAACCCCGTGACACAATGGCAATTCTGTTTTCTGCTTAAAAGATTGAGACAATTTCCCACAATTGTAACCACAAGTTGAGATTGAATTTATAATCCTGTGACCGCTAGATCAATCGAATAAGACGTGCAGCAAAGTAATCGTGAATCAATGTATTCATTAGATTAGTCCAGATTAAAAGTCTGCTAAGCAACGTGGCAAATTATTAATTATAGGTATTTCCATTCATTGTGATTGTTGCTTAACTATTGTTATTATGCTCCACTATTTCCGCAGAACAAGCTCACTATTTATGTTTCCCTGGCAGAGATACTATGCTACATCACCTACTTTCGTAAAACTACATAGTTAAGCTACAAATTAAGCAACAATCTAATATACTTGTTCTTAAACCCATAAAAAATAGCACGCGTTACGCTAAACGTCGCGAATATTAGGTCTGTCATTAACTTTTTGCTGAAGCTCATAATTACATCTCCGGCAAGTTTAGGCCGGTACTCTATAAACTATAATAAATATAAGCATATAACAAAAGTTAAATGAGAGGATAGTCAGTAGTCACACACCGTACAACTCAATAAGATCATATTGGGAACTCTCATAATTGATTTGGTTAAAACTACTACTAGAAATACCCGATATATATATAATATATATAATAGATTATAAACCTGGATAGCGGGAGTTAAACTAACCGTCCGGATTGATGATGGGTTTAATATCCGGTTTAATGTCTGGAGGGTACATGTGCTGGTTGGGAGGAACCAGAGATGAGGGTAGCTGGGATACTAGACTGTTTTGTGGGGGCATGCCCCCCGGCATCATACCGGGGTACACTCCCTGTCCTTGGTGAGGGGGTGGTCCTACGTAGCCAGGTCGCGGTCCTTCCTGAGGAGGGAACAGTTTAGGTTGACAGTTACAGTTACAGTTACAGTTACAGTTACAGTTACAGTTACAGTTACAGTTACAGTTACAGTTACAGTTACAACTTACAGTTACAACTTACAGTTTATGTTAACGCTGCATGAATAAACCTTTTCCATATGAATATAAAAGCATGAACCGTAACCAGGCAAGGTTTGAACTTATGTTAATAACAGGAACGCGGAATGTTAAAGTGGTGTACTGATGAAGGGTGTGGAGATAGTTAACAAGAGCACGTTCAGCAAATGTTGATTGTTCTGGGAACCGCGTGCTACCCTGACAGACAAAGCTTTATTATACCTACTATACGAATAAACGTCTCGCCCTTGATCAGCCATGGAGCTAAAATTTGTTTTAAATGTTTCTCTCTATCTCTACCATCTGTCCTCTCTCTCTCTCCCTTTATCCCTCCCTTTCAGAGGGTTGAAGTGTGTTAGAGAGAAGACTTACTGGCATGGACGCACGAGTAAATCTGCTCAGATCTGTAACAGGGCGACCACTGGATTTGGTTTGACGTAGGGAGACATTTAGAACCACAACTACCCGCGGCAGAGTTGTCGGGTTAGTGATTACGCAGGTGAAGTCGTTGTTCACGCTTAAATTTCGGCTCACAATTAGCGTAATTCTAGAACTCGGTATATTTGTTATGAGACAGTACTTATCAATTTAGAGTTGCTTTTCTATGGGTTCACGTAAACACCCGGGTTTTTCTGGCCAATGAACAGTCCGTTTCTCCTTTTACCGACCAATCCTGTGAGAGAGAGCTCCACGCTCGGTGCCTGATCTTTCAAATGTGACACAGGACTCGGACCCGGGAGAGGAACGGTGTTAATACACGGTCAAAGGGAGAAATCCATTGCACTTCGTATTATTAATGTCTAATGGAGAATATTTTAGTACAAACTTCTCAAAGGGAAGAAAATGCGGGTATTATCAGTAGTACAAGATGGGTAAAATATTCAAATATTCACACATAATGGACGTCATACACGAACGTATATTCAAATATTTTCTTTTACGGCAGATTGGACCCAGTACGGCTATAATTTTGTACTGTTTTAATAAGCTTTTGCGGAATGCAGTTTAGCTTTGTTAATGCCACGCTTCCATCAATACCCACTTACCGGAGGTATCTTACCATGAAACCGAACAATAAACGCTATTATAATATAACTTTTGCTTATTCAAAGGTTGATTTAGGAAGGAGAAAAGCTCAATTGGAAGGTTAATGGACACACAATGCACGTCTAATCCAATAAAGATGCATGAGTTGCAGCCTGTTACAAATTTATTATGCTCACTTTTAACTCTCCAAAATGTGTCTAGATTTCTCCAAAGGCTGTAGTAACAAAAATTACTCTGTATAGATACATAATATATATATAATATATAATATATATTTATATATACATGTAATATATATTTGCAGCGCATTGTACACAGGATACAGTGCCAGGTCCCTCCTGATTATTATAAAGCTTTACACTTCGCACTCCAACCGAACAATATGATACTCAACGCACGGATTCAGCATGTAACCAATAAGATTGATGAATATTCAGCATATGAAGTGTGGCTCAGCCAATGGAAATCTGGTTCAACAGCACACCTTATATTTTCAGGCCGAAAATAAGTTGCGTACTAAAGTTGAACAAAATCTCCTTTTGGAATATTACCTCGAAAGTCGATTCCACGAAATTTTGGAATCCTGCAAAACAATTTTGTGGTTCTGCAAAGCGAGATAAGAAGATCTAAATGATCTATTAAAAGGATGCCGATCAATAGCTCAGCTGAGTGATTTAGTACTCTATGGTCATTGGTCAATTAAAGTTTGCCTTGCCCATTTGCATACTTGTTGAAAAGGTTTAGCCATTAGGTGAGATATAATCAAGATAATATGATCATCACCGTCTTGGAGTCTGAGAAAAGCTGTCCTTCGTCTGACCAGACCCTCTACGAGAACTCCTTTTCTGTACGAGTTGCCGAACCGTGGAATCTTCTTCCTAGGTCATAAATCAGGCCATAAATCATGTAAGCCAGATATTGGATAGTAAAAGTATCGGAACGGCCCAGGATACAGTACACCATGCAGTAAATTGTTAAATTAAACTGGGATGTAGTTTAATGTCTATATGTGGAGTACAATGGCCCTGACTCTTTTTACTAAACCTCATCAAAGTATCAAAGTAATTAGGAAGGGTGTTAGACCTCCAAATAGCTTACCAAGCTAAATTTGGTCTATTTTGGTACTTACATCTGGACAAGGCAAACTCTAAAGTGACCATAATATATACTCCGTACACAATAACACTTTTCAAAAGGCGATAATACACGTGATTAAATCAAGAGCCATATTTTTTGGCATATTGCCCTTTTCTATTGGTTTCTTATCGAAAATGTCTAGGTCACCAGCCTAAATTGTTAAACTTAACACAGAGAGAACGTTTGTCATCTATTGACACTTGACACGTTTTCTTTCTTAACGTTTTCCAGATGCCAATAATCAATTGCTCACAGTTTTTATGGTTCTGAGAATTCAACTTGTTGGTTTTACTGGTTTACAAATTACCCCGAAAATTGGAAGTGTGGTGGGAGGGGGGGGGGGGGGGACACCTGAACTATGAAACCATTTTATAATTACAAGTTTGAGAAATGGCTGCGAAATAGGAAAGGTTAGCGGAGCGGTTCATGGCCATCCTCCATTAAAATTAACATTCTAGAATAATCAAGAATCTGTCAACATGAGTAATAGGCTTGATAAGAAGCGTTGCTTCTAAGAAGGTCGACGAGACACGTCATCGACAGAAAATAGACTGAAATACAAGGACATTATACATGTTTGTCTCACGGTGATTTAAATGCGGGGCAGCTTCATTCATCCAGTCAAATGTTCTAAAAATCAAGAATAATTGGTGCAATTTACGTTGGTATATTAGCTTCGGGAATTCAGCAGAACCAGTTGGAGGAATCACTGCAATTAACGCCGTTTTCTTTGTCATCACTTTTGAGATTTTAGGTATAAATGGCAAAAGTAAATGCTCCGCAAACGATTCCAAAGAAACAAGGCTCAATATTTGACTCAATGGTCACCGTTTTAAAGGCTCCATAGCTCAATATCCAGGTTTTCGGAAGTTTCCACTGCTGGCACTCCCACCAAATAAGGGTCCTCCAGATTTTCCGTGCAGTTTATAGGTTTATCCAGTTAGAAGCCGTCCGGGGCAGCAGTATAATAGCAGTGCAGCGCATTAAGTGTGGGTTAACAAGGTGCTAGATGTGGGGGTGAGTACACGTATTTTATCCACTCTCCCTCTCTCCCTCTCTCTCCCTCTCCTCTCCCTCTCTGCTAGGTCCTGTTGACAGTCTCCTGCGCAGTGCTGCTCTGTTCAGCATGTTAAACGAGCGACCCTGACCGTTGACTGTGGTGTTGACAATCCGCCAGATAAGAGGGAGAACAGTAGTACCTTGTGTGTCTTGTGGAGTATATATTATAACATTATATATAATATATTGGTGTATCACATAAAATGTAGCAGCCGTTCATATCCAATTAAATTTAATGTATTATATATACAGTGTCCGCTGTGTTTTATTCGAGTCAAGTGTTTTATTCGGAGAGAGAGCGAGTGAGTTAGGACAGTGCGGTGATGGGTAAGGGGTACAATGGATTATGGAGAGGTTTTTCCAGACGCGTTTCTCGTGATTCTCGTCTAGTTTTGGGGTGAGCTGGCCTGGCAGCTTAGCTTGTCACACGCATTATAGCGCATGTAAAATAATTGTAATGATAAAGCAAAACGATAAACATTTGCGTTACTTTTTATAGAGAGAGACGGCCAGCTAAAGCCTTAGTCAAGACAGCGTCCAAAGAATAGTATGTAACATTATCATTGCATAGTAGTACTATGTAGTAAACTCTTTTACGATAATCGCTATACTTTTTCAAGCTAATTAAGCACAATGAATCAGCCCCTTTATAAAGTTATAAGGTAACTCTTATGTTTATAACAAAGGAAATATCAAGTTGTCCATCCCATTATGTAATGCCTCCTCTCTCTCTCTGTCGTCTACATAATAAACGACACTTTCTTACTGCGTAGTCCCTAGTCCCGCTATATTGGTCTCTTGTCATGTTCCAAGTTTTAGCAAATATATCATTATATAATAGCCATAACAATGGAACATTTAACGTTATCCCCCACCAGAGCCTCTAACAGTAAAATATATATACGACTCACCAGGCACGCTTCTTAAATTTCACTTTATAACTGTACAAAGCCCACTTATCTGTCCACCCTTGTCCAATCAGAGAAGAGAGAAAGAAGCGCGGACCAATGAGAGGCGAGGAGGGGGCACCACGTGACCCATAACACCTGCTGGCACTGTACAAATCTCTCTTGATCAAACTACCAGTAGTAGTAGAGCTGCACCTCCCAGTAATCGGCAACAGTAAAACATTGCATTATCCGACACTTCGCCTACATATTTAAACCACATTGTATGTTATGTTATGTTATATAAGTTATTGTATAGCTTATTATCTTTATATGTCAGCGCGGGAGGGAGAGAGGCACGTTGTTTGAATAGAGTTTCAGAGAGACATTTAGTTGTAAATCCTCTCAACAAGATCAAACTGCAGGTCAGCCGAGTAAAGTTTAGTTAAATTTAGTTAAATTTAGTTCGGGTGATTACTAATTATTGTTCTCTCAATTTCAGTGACTTATCCTGGAGCAGGCTAACGCGTGCCGTATAATGATTGAAGCTAATAAAGCTCAATTTTACAGGAGGTCTTCTTTATTTAGAGTATTTCATATCCTATAAAAATAGGCAAAACCAGTCATCACTCGCCGAGTATCCGTACCAAAAAATGTGCTTTCTGGTCACTTCATTTACACAACTCAGCCATCTGTCCTCTTGTTCTAAAAAATCAGAAAATACACAATATATTTTATATAATATATTATATACAACAAAAGTATATATAATGTTATACGTGGTGCTTTATAGGTCCGTGCGAGTGTGTGCCATTATATAGAACAAGCTCGAACAATTAAATTATTATTACTATATACTCCCATCTCGAGGAGGATCTGCAAGCCACGTTCCATGTACAGCTTCACCACCTCATCCTCCCGGAATTTGTATATTATGTGCATACGCTTATTATACATAATCGTTATGGCAACTAAACATATAATGCTCATAAGTATACTGCATAACATATAATGGTCCGCGCAAATACCGGACAGGCATTTTGAGAGAGAGAAGTGACAAAAGTTTTGTTTTACGTCGGGGATTGTTAGGGCGCGTCTTTCTACTTATAAGACGACAAATGAGCGAACCGTGATGATGATATGGAGTGGCAAGTTCATGATTGATACGAGAACTGGTCGTATTTTTGTGGGATAGAGAGAAATTGGAGGATATTCTGGTAGTACATAAACCATCTGTGATCTGCGTGATCTTTTCAACATTGCACATTGTTATTTTGCCAAATGTATGAAAAAATGCTGAGTGGACGGGATAAAAATTGGGTAAATTGCGCACAGTAAATGTGGTGTAAATTGAAGGAGTGGTGGAGGAGGTAAGTGCGTGTTTGTGCATAACATTGGACAAGTTCAATACATTAGGAACATGGAAATGACTTAACTGGAGATAATTTGTGCAGAGTGTACAACAGTGTACGAGCTGAGGAGGAGGAAGAGGATCACAACAAACATAGCTCGCATTATATTCATTTACCGGAACTCTAAACACACACACACACACACACGCGACACACAATCTCAACAATGTTAACCACCAACCCACCACGACATGTTTAATTATCACCGACTTTAGTATTTATTTCGTGTACAGGGCAGCGGAAATTACTGTGTACAGCGCGCATAAACCTGTACATAATGTTATTATATGTATATTGTAGCACATGAAGCCGTCCAATGTTAGCGTAATGTTTGAGTTTGCATCATGAATTAACACTCGGCCAATCATATCTCATGATGATAATAATATCATTACAATATGATAATTATGTATACTCAGCCTATGCGCATACTGCATAAAATCCCTAAAATTTAATAATTATGAGATACGTATCCTGCCTCCTTCCCTGTCGTCCCACACCCCATTACATCATCTGGAGAGAAGTGCTGCTTCTTATCCGGTACTTAATTAACACAACTCACGCTATGCCAAATCGGGAAATCACGTGCGCCAAGCTTTTGTACTACAATCTGGACGTATTATTACCAAAAATTGATAAAAAGAAAACCGTTTAGTCAAGCTAATCTTTGATACTCCTGGAATGTATCGTCAAGACGTGTTTCCCGGAAGGACAAGTGACACAAATTCCATTACTTCTACTAGAGAGAGCAGAGGAACTCCTATGACTCCGGAACATGATCTGCTCCTGTCGGAGTAGAGTACTAGACACACCCTTCTCTCCAAGCTCAGCTCTCTCTCTCTCTCTCTCTCTCTCTCTCTCTCTCTCCTTTCTCAACACACAACCTACTTGTCATACTCATAGCCAAATTTCAGGCTAGTACTGATAGTGATATCGTAACACTGCCTGCTCTGTTATAGTGTGGACGGAAAATAAACGGATTCCAGTTTGGAAGCAGTCGTACCCTGGACAGCAACACGTCGACTATAGTCGATAATAAAGGATCTAATTTAGATGCAGGACAAGCTCCGACTATAAAACAGGATGACTTAAGACGACTTCATGTGGATGGGACCAGTTAGGGGTTTTCCTAGACTTATCTCACTTTTCCTTCAGGTCTGGCAGGTATGGTAACATTTTAAAAACAATACGGCATTAATGCAACCAGAAATTCAATAATATCCAGGGCGAACTGGTCGGTAATTACCCAGGAACCTAGTAGATAGGAGTTCACATCGTTTGAAGTTCGTAACATTCCAGAAATGCCACGTGCGGCACGTTGCGCTCTACCAGCCCTGAACCACACGTTCCGGCTCAGAACACTCTGCTGGTCCGGGCAGCCCGCGCCTCTGGAATGCAGCTGAGCTTAAAGTAAACCTCAATCTTTTTCTCTCTCTCTCTCTCTCTCTCTCTCTCTCTCTCTCTCTCTCTCTCTCTCCCGCCCATCTAGTACAGTAAGTATAATCAAATTTGACAAGTGTAGAACCGATATTAAATTTCCAACACGCACTGGACTGCAGGTGAATTATTGTGTTCTTGTCTCCCTTGTAACCTTTCTTTCTGGCATAATGAGCACTAGGATCTCAGGAGGAAGCAATGAGAAGTGTCATAATTATGACAATTATAACACGGCAGTTGCTCACAACCCTGTCATTGATTAACACATCGGAACTGATATCGCAAATTCCTTTTCTCGTGAGAATATATTGATAATCGGAATGTTGGTTGTGATCTCGGTTCTGCGACACGAAGTTGGTATTTAGGAACCAAATAGAGATGGAAAAAGTTGTTGATAAGAATAAAATATGTCTTTGACCGTGGCAACAAATAACGTAACAATCAACTTGAAACAAGTATCACTTTCCAAACCACATACTACACAGATTCTTTCTAATAAGTCAAAGATTAAGATCGATCATCATTTACCAATCAGTCATCTCTTTTTTAGTCTTTCTCACTGGACATCTCAGATAACACAGCCCAGCACGAGCGGGCTCCGTGATCACTCTACACGCCAACTTGAGGCTAAAGTTCTGTCTTTTGAGGTCTATCTCACCGTTCATTAGGTAATGTTTACACTTAATGACTTAACACGCTCATAATACATGGATATTTATAAATATCTCTCGTTGGTATAGTTATTCTCGTGTTTCAAACTTTTAATTGCTGCTTGGAATTTATAAACGTCGAACACTCCCAAAGCAAAAGGTTCCGTACATTCTTTTTGACGACGTTGAAACTTTTTAACACTCGCAAACAAAGTTCGGTTATCAGTGCTCACTTTATTTGGAGAGAGAGTTCGGGTTAATGAATTTAGAATATCGAATAACAACCAATAATTATGTCATTCGGTTTTTAGAGGCACGTGCCTTGGCAAAAGTAGCAGGTTATCTTCTAGATCCCCCTCGGTGACCACTCTTTCTCTCTCTCTCTCTCTCTCTCTCTCTCTCTCTCTCTCTCTCTCTCTCTCTCTCTCTCTCTCTCTCTCTCTCTCTCTCTCTCTCTCTCTCTCTCTCTCTCTCTCTCTCTCTCTCTCTCTCTCTCTCTCTCTCTCTCTCTCTCTCTCTCTCTCTCTCTCTCTCTCTCTCTCTCTCTCTCTCTCTCTCTCTCTCTCTCTTTTACGTGCTCTCTCTGTGAAGAGCGAATGCAGACTCATTGACTGTCCTGATTTATTCAAATCAAATCATAACCTGCTCCAAACGACATCTGATACTGGATCCTGCTACAAACAGCCCACGTAGATACGGAGTACCCGATTTAAACGTATCATATTTTGAATGCTACAGCAATGACTTGAACCAAAATATGTATCCAGTTTGGGGGTAACTGATGTCTGAATGACAGCTATTATCTATTATTGAGAGTCAGACTGAGGATCGATGTTGACATCGAGAAAATGAATGGAGAGAGTTCTGATGACAGTAATTACCATCCGACGTATTGTGTTTTTGAGTAATGTGAAGTATGTGGCACACAAGTGACACCTTTACAACTGATAACGGTAACAATGGTGGGTTGCACAGTGTGATTTAATAATGGTAGGGAACCGAACATTCGACAAACAGTGATAAAACGAACGGAAATAAATAAAATGTGATCACACAAGCTACAAGGATGTAACAAAACCTTGTAACCTCCAACAGCTGAGCAGGAAAGACTCTCAGGTAATTAACCAAAGCAGTATAACAACAAGTTCCATTCGCAAGTCTGCTCTACAACAGAATCTTTCATGGAAGAAGAAAAGGTGAACTCACGTGGTTAATGTTGGGGTTATTGTACATGTGTCCGGGATGTCCAGGGTGTCCGGGATGAGGTGGATGTCCAGGGTGAACAGGATGTCCAGGATGACCCGGATGTCCAGGATGTGCGGGATGGCCAGGGTGTCCGGGATGTCCGGGGTGTCCAGGAGGTGGCATGTAGCTCTGAGGGCCCGGGTACTGTTGGACGGACGGGTTGTAGAAGTGGTTGTGTTGTCGCTCGATCTGTTTCAATTGTCCTGGGTACTCCATCGGAGCTTTCTGTGGTGGTGGTACCTAAAAACAAGCATTAAGTGTCAAATACATGAAACATAATATTATATGACGCACATAAGTGATTAAGAGGTTGGCTCTAATTGTTTTAAAAACAAAATATGAGCAATTTATAATGCATTTTGCAACCACTGCTCGGGTGGTAGAATTTGACATGAACGAATATAATTAAAACTACAAAACTACTCACAGTGTCAGTAGGAACCCGGTTGTAACCAGGGTGTCCGGGGTTAACAGTGTGGTTGGGGTAGGGTGGATGAGGGAAGGGGCCAGAGTACTGTCCGGCCTGCTGGCCTTGTTGGGGAGGTCCTTGTTGTGAGTTGGGGTAGAAATTGTAACCATCCTGGTTCTGTCCTCCACCCTGGGGTCCAAACTCTCCTTGCTGCTCCCCTCCAGGGCCGGCTTGGTTAAACTGACCTTGTTGCTGCCTGTTAAGGAACCTGTTAGGTGGTGGAATATTATTTACCAAACTTAATTTATCATCATTTGAAGATCTAAGAAGAAAGGTGAATTGTTTACATTTTAAATTTATGGTAAAATGCAAAATGAGAGCAGCTGTTTTAACTACGTACCCTTGGTCCTGCTGCTGAGGAGGGGCTTCATTTTGGAGGGCTGCTGTGGCCGTAGCTGTAGCCGTTGCAGTTGCAGTCGCTGCAGCCGCTGCAACTGCAGCTGCCGCCGCTGCTGCTGCTGGATTGCCCATCTGAAAATTGTAACAATTTAACATACTGCAGCTGACTATTCCATTTACACAGAACTAAGATTTAGTTGTCTGTACGAAAGTTCTGGTTGAACCTCCACACCGGATAGCTGATATAACAATCATAAAATTATGTAGACCAGAACAATTTCTTTAACACTCATTGTCTGGCGTCTACTATATTATATAATACTCTCCGTAAAATTAATATATAGCACTCCATGGATTGCCGCCCAACAACATCATTACGAGGATTCAAATCTTTTGTGAGTAAGCTTACATTCAAAACAGTAACGCTCCCATTATGATAACACTGATAATTCTAGCTCTATTATTTGAACAGTACACCCTCAGCAACAACTTGAATAACAATACTCGTTGCAGAGAGAGAGAGAGAGAGAGAGAGGCAGAGAGAGAGACACACCTCATGTAGTAATTGCAACAAAAAATGTTCTCCCTTTAAAATATATATAAACCAGCACCTGCTCTTGTCTAGGCCAGTTATTTTACTCTAAATCACTGTCATTATAATGAGTGCTAGATCTGAATTCTAGATGAGAGAGAGAGAAAGAGAGAGAGCGTATCATATCTGTAACTGGATCGTGTTTATGGCCTCTGCGAACATGTAAAAGAGAGAGGATCTGATCAGTAACTAGTTATTCATTGTTACACCAACGAAGCTCACATTAATTGAGCATCTTAGAGGAGTTGTACTGTATGTCTCTATAGAGTGATTTACGTAGTGCAGGTTAAGCCTAGACGTTAACTTGCAGTGTGTTTAGGGGCTGGGAGAGCGCTGCTGCCATGTGGTCAAACGTTTAGCGAGACACTATAATTAGTGTATTTAGTTAAAACTCCTTTGCAGTTTATACAGCCGAGCTGATGCTCCTGTTTTGTGAAGCTGGCTAGGCTGGAAGAAGAGAAAGAGTTCTCAATTATCATGACGCTATCTAGTATCAGATTTATGTGATCAGCATGTGGCGAACCTACTGTTGCTAATAACGAGTTCACGATACGGCGAGTATTAGACCTTATTGACTAGCTCGGTGGCAGCAAGTAATCTACTTCACTTCGTAACAAAGACTTATGCTCAAACAAATTACTATATTTTGTACAATATAAGTAACGCGCATAGTGCTACCAATCACAATAACAAGTGGGGATAGAGTAGTAACTTACGCATACCTGCTGTCCCTGCTGCTGCATTATGAACATCTCCCTTGGTCCCTGTTGTGGGTATCCTCCGACTTGTTGACCGCCTGCGATTATAATCAATTATAATAATGCGAGATTATTATGTTTTATTATAATATGATATATAATTATTTAGTAATTCAAGAATAATCTAGTAATTATTCAAGAATGATCTTTGGAAGGGAAGGAATCCAAGCGATAGACGTCAGAGTTTCAGAAACCCAACATCAACTCACATGAACACTATTTAACTTTCAATCGCCGTGGACAAAATCTATGAAATCTTGACAGTGAATTTGCCTATAACAAAATTTCGACGTCACGGATATCTTTTTGGTCGAAATAATCGACATTCACTTATTAATTAATTATCGTAAAATTATGATATTAGTTATGTTGCACATTTACAGTCACTAAAGCTAAAGGGCGGTTTACATTTACAGTCACTAAAGGTAAAGGGCGGTTTCCCCATTGAATAATGTGTTGAAACAAAACAATAAGTGGGCTTTTGTCCTGGAGCGATATTATTGCAACATCTTCAAGCCTGTTAGTTGATCATTCTTGCAAAATTCTTATTATTGTATTATTAGCTATAGTATTTAATCTCTAATATCCATCTATTAGTTACATCGTTTACTGTGATTTATGAACAAGCTCAACCGTAATCAGTTCTCCGTGCCCGCGTAAAGCAGCTCAATAATAATATACTAGATAACTAATTTGGGGCACCATTATAAGTATTATTATATACATTTCTTGAGTCAGATATAACGCTGACACGCTGAAAAACCAGTTTCAAAGGGGTGGTGTAACTGGTATCCACACCAGTACCCACGTCAAAGAGGTGAAACCGGTTAAAACGTCGTGACTTATATAATACAGAATACAGCTGATTTTAGTTTCCAAAATATTAGAAAACAGCGCTTGTGCTGTTAAACCACGAATACTGAAGAGAGCTGCTCTCCCCTGGATCACGCGTAGTGCCGACCAATTGCTGGTTGTGCCCCCAAATTTTATATATATGCCCTCTTTCTGAAATCTCATCAAATTAACTCCGATTTCAAAAGAAAACCCATTGTACACGAGAGCATGTGTGTGTGTGTGTGTGTGTGTGTGACGTGTGTGTGTGTGTGTGTGTGTGAGATTAGATGCAATCAATCAGATCATCATCATGTATCTTTTACAGTTCAAATGTTCTATAAGTTTTATACGTCGAATAATTCGTCCAGGAAATCAGAGCTGATCCAGTATAATACCAGGAGTATAAATTGGCTAATGTACAAATACACAGTACGACTACTACAGCTAACTGCGGCCGATCATCTGTCATTAACTAATAGTATTAAATTCTAGTAGTACAGCAGCCCAGCAAAGCACGGACACTGGACGCTCTCCGCTGCTTCGCTAATATATCAGGTATGTACTATGACAAAAACTTACAAGTGAGCTGCTGTAGAGCGCTAGAGTATGTTATTTATAATATTGTGAGTGCTATAATTAACTATTTTGTTTTTAGTGTGCGGGGTACTCGAGGTTTAGGTGGATAAATTTTATGTGATTTTTCATTAATTTAGGAAAGTATTTGATCTCAGTACGGGGGAGGCAACCGGGATCGTTTGAAATGAGGCGATAGTGCGAGGAATTTTAAAACTATTGCATTGTCCACAACAGCCTTTTCTTAGAAATTAAAACCCTAAATCAACTGAATTTTGTTGACAAATTCGGAATATTTCAGATGAATTGATCGCGATAGCTTTCTTTGTTTACGAAAGCATATCGTATTCATTCCTGGTTATCATTTGCTGAATCATGCCTTGAGAAAAGTTTAGTGTGCAGACAACATACAATTTTGTGCAGATCAGTTTGTTCACAAAATATGTGGATGTGCAGTTATAATTGCTCTTGTTCAGGCAAAAAGGTTTCCAGGTCAAGGTTTGTTCTACCCATGTACTTAATTTTCTGCCGAGTAAGTTGAAATTACTGTCACAATTAGATATATAGATTATTGGCAATTTGGCTATCCGCAGAAATGTTGACACAATAATGAGGGGAATTCCCCCCATTATTATAAGTCAAAACTAGATTCTTGATAAATTAAAATCATTCCTGACAAGGTTGATTGATTTTAGAAACTGGTCTGTATCGTGTAATACGATTAATTATTACATCGGAATTAAGATTAAAAATTCCTTCTCTATGGAAAATTTGTTATGAATAAAATAATTTTTCAATGAAGGGATAAATACATAAATGTAATGTGTATAGCGATGAATAATGTCTCAAACCACAATTCCTCTTTTCAATGAAAGTACATTAAATAAAGATCAAAAAATGTTGACCAAACAATTATATTTCTTAGTTTCTGCAGTGTGCATAAAACTGCTTTATTATAAATAACATGCCCTGTAACAAGTGAATAGTAAGCTAGGGTTCCTACAGAAGTACGTATACATAATATCATTAATATCGCAAACCCCCACCAAAACAAAAGGTGTTTGACCTATTTCCTATAGTAAAACTAAGTCGTGACACGGGGCTCCCCTATTGGCTCTCCCCTTCTACTCTGCTTGCTGATTGGCTGTTTACTACTCGTCCGCTCATTTGTAGCAAATTGACATGGTATCAGAGCTGGTTTGGCAGGTAATGTTGGCTGTGTGATCTGAAGCTCTCACTTAATTATATTTATCTGTTGACCAAAGTAACAACCGTTTACACTGTACGTGTTTCCAGCGTAAAATGCAAATTAGGATACAGCCGAATCGGGAACTTCTGCCGAATCGGGCATTTCTGCCGAACCGTAACCAGGCGATAGCGTTTTTCTTGGAAGTTATCGTTCCTCTTCACGGCAGCCCAGGTTTCGAAACTAATACTGAAACCTTGGCTGCAAGGAAGAAGAAATTTGGTAAACTTTTTGTCGAACCGAATCAGCAAAAACAGAAGAAACCCGAACCGAATTTCTTGTCATAGATCAAACTATAATTATAATATTGCAGTCGTATTTTTATTCATAAAATATGACTTCTAGTCAAATCTACATTTTTTAGTAAAAGTAATAATTAATACTGAGAACTTCTATTTCCGTCGACAACGTGTGTAAGTACTATTATTACTGGCGAGGCCCACTATTACCTTATTAAGCTATAAAGTCTGAATACATTAACAATTGCTTTATATGAACCTTGTTTTTATCTTTTTATATAGACACATGTCAAAACCTATGGGGTCATCAAAATACTTGGTAAACTATTGGAAGAATGAAATGAATGCCATATTAGATACTACAATTATACTTCTTGAAATAGAATTACTCTGACGGAGACTTAACTGATACAATAAATTTAAGTGTTTCTTTGCACTATCAATCTGTTCCAAAATCATCTTGTTTGATCATTTATCATCGATTTATATAGTTGCTAAATTAGGATTTATATAGTTGCTAAATGTCGATACGTTATTCAGCTATTTATTTCCATTGGAATCTGTCTTCACTGAGTCTATTCAGAAACAATTAGAAATTTGAATGAAAGAACTATCAAATCATGAGACTCTATAACATTACACGAATCCACCAGATTAGTTGCTAAATGGCCTATAATTTTCAATGAGATTAAAAACAGCCTCCAAACCCTCAATAAGTATACGACTGCATGACAATTGTCCACCTGTTCCTCACCATGGTTAACCGTGGTTTATATTCAACAGTTCTGTTGGTCCGAGACTCAAGCTCAATTTGATTAGACTCATATATATAATATCCCTAGTTACATGTAACAAGACATAATATTATGATGATGACGATGCTGAACACTTGGATCAGAAGTAGTAGTCATGAGACGTAATACTGTAGCCTCTGTGTTATTGTCTTGGTGCAATTAACTGATGTCCACTCTCTCTCTCTCTCTCTCTCTCTCTCTCTCTCTCTCTCTCTCTCTCTCTCTCTCTCTCTCTCTCTCTCTCTCTCTCTCTCTCTCTCTCTCTCTCTCTCTCTCTCTCTCTCTCTCTCTCTCTCTCTCTCTCTCTCTCTCTCTCTCTCTCTCTCTCTCTCTCTCTCTCTCTCTCTCTCTCTCTCTCTCTCTCTCTCTCTCTCTCTCTCTCTCTCTCTCTCTCTCTCTCTCTCTCTCTCTCTCTCTCTCTCTCTCTCTCTCTCTCTCTCTCTCTCTCTCTCTCTCTCTCTCTCTCTCTCTCTCTCTAACTCTCTCTCTCTCTTTAACTCTCTCTCTCCTTCTCATTTACCTTTTACTATGCGAGCTTGTTACAGCCCAACGACATAGTGTAATCCTTTCGAGCTGACCAAGGCCAAGGAAATGCATTTTATAATACGAAATAGCTTGTAATGAGAATATAAGACTAAATCTAACTGTAGATTTTAAGAACTATCTTCCAATCCTTTATATCTGTAGGAGTACAAAACGACAGTATATTTCTTCACTTTTATTAACACGAGAAGTAACGAATGTACATGAGATCTGTCGTAAATGAAATAAACAAACAAACTTCTCAGTTCCATGTTTTTAGTGGTCTTGTGTTTACATAAAATGAACTGTTTGTATTATAATATATACTATATAAACACGCTGAATACACATCACCTCCATGGTAAATAAGTTATAAATATTATGTAGTTAAAGATGTAGCCATTTTTATAATTATCTAGCCTGTTAAATTTTTAAAGTTAAGGTTACCCATGACCTAGGCCTAGGCTATGCCTTGAGATTGTGGTTGCTTTTCATTGAAACAAAAATGGTTACTTTCCGATCATTAATCATGATCCCAGACTTGGGTCTTGCAGTAAGTTTTAACACTTCAAGGGCACTCATAATATGCCATAAATTAAGAGGTTAAAGTTTGCCATGAATCATACGGTATACACGGTCATCCATCCGCTTTACGTGATAATTCATTATCAGCGATCAATTGAGCGGAGAGAGTTTGGCGGAGTTTCAATACACAAAGTGTCATTTCCCCTCTAACGAACCGTGCACAGCCTCCCCACCACCACACGAACAAGTGGACGAGGAAGTGCGTATTATGATATTATTGCTCACATTGACACTTGGTTAAAATATTATAGCGGACTTTTAGCAGGAATTAAACTGAACACAGGGAGGAAAATCTGAAGGTCTCTTGACCAGTGGGGATTGAGCTGACAAGACACGTGGGTCCGTTCCACCAATCAGCGAGCAGATAAATTTAACTGTGCAGGAAAATCAGCTGGAGAGAGGCCCCTCCTTGTCTGCTAGGCACACGATCCTATCGACACAAAGCAGCGGGGAAACCGTCCAACCAGGAAGCAGTATTCTAGTCACATGACAGGGCTCAGCCAATCAGCGTGGGGATTAAGAGCCGTGAAGCACCAATGGGAAGGCGGCATAACAATGGATAATCGGGAAAGAGAGGGAGAGAGTTAAAGTGAAATTAAGTCCAGCTACTTACTATATACAGATGAGGGCTTGTTGTAATGCATTCCTCACGACTATAGAACTACAACCATTGACTGTTGTTATAATATAGAGTATATATACTAATACAGTGATGTGCTCTCATTATTGTTAACCATTGTAAAGATCTATACTGTACTACAGTACTACACCTTGTGATATGTAGAGTGATGACTGGTATTAATACTATATACTGCAAGTCATTGACATCTCACCAATCACCAATCACCATGAGATTCAAAAATGGTCCACAGAAATCTGGAGTTGTCCAATATTTACATTGACGACATGTAAGGGTTTCAGTCGATTAATTAATCATCAAAGAGGTGGTGCAGTGAGTAGCCGCTGAAAGCCGGATGAACCACATACTTTTCTACCCAATGAAAACAGTACTTTTTTGATCACTCTAGTGTCCAGAGCATGGGGATGTAAAGCTAGTATTATCCAGATTTCAGAGCTTCTTCTTAGGTCCCGCCGTTATAATTCACGGGATATACTACTGCAATATTATGTAGATCCCGGGAAAATAATTCTCTACCCCGTTCTGTAACATACATCCCTCTTTTAATACTCTTGGTGGGTTAGCTCTAGATAAAATGTTACAAAATATCATATCCACGAGTTAAGCAAGTCCCTAGTTCCTGTGACCGTGTTCATGAAAGTCGTTAATCATTTGGTGGCTCATGACAAACTGCTCTCCTTGAGCATTGGTAAATTCGATAATATTAGGAGTTTATTACAATCATATATTATTATATCCCTTAAAGTATATAATAACATTCTTTAAGTATAATATAATATCCTTAAAGCATTATATATACAATATCCTTCTAAAGTATGCACATCCGTAATAAAGTACAGTGCGGAGGATATTTAGCCATTTGTCAAAATGGTAAGTGTTTAAAAGCTTTCACATCAAACTTGCTAAAACATCCTGTCAGTTTTATGAAGGTAAATATTTAATTATATAGCATATTACATACATAAAGCAACATTATATATACCGGGGTTAGTGAGCTGAGAGCGGGTCAAACAGTCAGAACCTTGACAGAATATTGCTTGATTTTTATAATTTTATCCTGCACATAACATATTCTTTGGAATGGTATATACAAAATTTCGTTTGATTGCCGCTAAAAACCCAGGATATTGTAATGGTGCCTGGTACCACGGATCGTGAAATGAGAATATATTGAAAATCCAGTGTCCCTGTCTGAGGAAACGATAGCTTGATATTAACCGTTAATTTTACTTGTTCGCATAAATTCAAATTACAAATTGACTTCCAATCAAGGTTTGAACTCAACCTTAAACGTGTTCAATTCACAATGTATTTGTCAGTGAATAATATGCCGCCCACTACTCAGCGGCCTCCTGCTTCATTATCAGCTGACATTTCCGGATTTTACTGCCCGGTATGCGGTTAAGAAAATTTGATTTTAAGTGTATGAAGTTTAAATCTCGATGTGAAGCAAATCATATATTCAATAAAAACTTTGTTGAGCCTGAAAAGGACGAATTTCCCATATTTTGCATACAAAAGCCGAGCAAATCTAGGCGTAGCATGCCAATTGGTGTGTAGTCGCTGACTGTAATGTTACACCAAGCGACCCGCGTGTAAATTAATCAAATCGATCTGGAACATTTCCACAATAATACTGATGGTCTATACTCCATCACCTCAATGACAAGAGCCTGCAACTGGGTACCCGATAAATGTATCAACGTTTAATTAAATGCTTGTTCATGAGCCGGCGTGGTGGCGAGAGAAGCACACTTATAGACACCCTGCACCCCCCTGGTGCTGTAATTGGGGGTGGCGGTACACTGTGAGGTGTTCTAGAAGCACGCTCCCACAAATCTGAAAGTGTAGTCTGTACACATGTGTTGGACAGTCGACTAAAGGTAGGGGCGGTGCAAACTGCCACTTTATTGGAAGTATGTGTAGATTAGAGAATTTGGTTCTTGTCACGTCACTTCTCGGCGGTCATTGGCTGTTGTGGATCACGTGACCCAGTTGGAGGTACCTCAGTGGTCGACGTTTCTCGCAGTGGATTAGAGCACTTTTGAGGCTGCACTTTTCATTTACACAGCATACAAAATGGCATACAAGTTATAAGAGATTAGTATTTGTAACCAGTTGTGGAGTTGGAGTAAGAGAGCGAGAGAGAGAGAGAGCTGGAGAGAGAGAGAGAGAGAGAGATAGAGAGATAGATATATATATATATATATAGAGAGAGAAAGAGAGAGAGAGAGAGAGAGAGAGAGAGAGAGAGAGAGAGAGAGAGAGAGAGAGAGAGAGAGCACCCTGAGCGATGAGAGCGGACCACTAGTCAGGACATTTACAGGAATGCTGGGAGTATTACATGAAGCCAGAACTAGAAAAGAGAGAGCGAGTGAAGTAACTTGACATAAATCATTTCTTGTGTGTACAACTTGTACCAACCACTAAGAAGACGAGATCTCCAAATTTAAACCTGCAAACTCGAAAGTCTGGACCACCTCTGCAGAGGCTGTATTCATACAAGCTGAGATACTTGTGTCTATGATATGTAACACACTCGAGTTGCTCGATGCTGCACACGAACAAGCCTGTGCTGGCTATGCTGGCGCGTATCATGAGATGGCTGGATTGTGAATTTTCGGTAGATTGTCATGCTTGTTTTGCGTTTACAGCATATGTTGAAGGCAAGCAAATCACAGAACTCTGAGGAGTACATATTATTATTATTAGTGTCCTCCTTATCATAATATATCGTATGCTAAACAGCTCTTGAGCGGAGTGGGTGTACTGCTAGGCTGTTGTCGACCGTAAATTTCATAAATATAAAATATATAAGCAATATAATATTATATTATTATGTACATATTAACATTTAACAATACATTATGTTTCCCATAACGTGTTCGTTTTAAGTGTGTGCATTACATCTGGACAGGCCGCTGTGAGTCGACATTACAGCGAAATCTGTAGTATTGGCGTCTTGCCCTTCAGTATATAATTTGAAGCTCTAGTGAGCTCTTACATGACGCGTGTACGGGTTATTTGCAACATTTAACTCAAGTATATAGATTGGCAACTGATAATGGAGAGGTTGGTTATCTCTGGATATTTTGACACACACGTGGCAAGCATTTAAGCATTTACTATCATGAGAAATACTGTATATTATATCATGTGTAGTGGTGTTGTAGGCACGACTATTAGGCTTTTAAATTCAGCTCTATTTGACGTAAAAGCATTTACAATTTACGCAATCACAATAATGCCATTTTGAGAACTATATGGCCACTGGCACTACAATATTTCTCGCAAATATGGTTCGATCCTCTGAGAATATAATATCAGTAATGTGCTACAAAGGTTTTTGCAACAAAGAGGGACAACATAAAGAATATCACGATCGAACAGTCATTACATTATATATATGATTGTACGAATATGGCAGAACAAAATACGATTACACCATTAACAGTTAGAGATACCTGTGTCCCAGATCATAAAACTTAATACTAAGAGATCTCAACTGACTGATAAATTGAACACGTACGATATTGAAGCAAAATGAAAAGTAAAACCAGAGTAACAATTCAAGGACTGTAAAACTAACCTGGATAGAAACCAGGGCCAGGAGGTCTCCTCTTCATGCCAGGTTGCATGTACTGGTTAGCAGTGGGGTACACAGCTGTACCCTGAGTCTGGGTTATGACAGGCTGGGCCTGGACGCTCCCCCAAACCGTCGTCACCACTGAAACAGCCGGCATCCCCTGTCCCGGCTGCTTGTATCCCGCGTAATCACCAGGTCCCGGTACCATCGCCCTGAAATGAGGAAATGGTTAACACTACATTTTAGTATTGTGAAATGGTATTGCGAAATTTGTGACTTATGCTGCCAAAACTTCTGTGATATAAGGTGGAATGAAGTAAAATTATATCATTGCTACAGCTGATGGAATACAATGCCAGGTGATGACTGGTCAGTGGTCACTGCACAATACGCTTTAGCAGCTACTATTTCTGGGTGACTATAACAAGTCGGCTGATAACAGCACAGAGCTGTTTCCGTAACGTAAGGGCAGTTAATATCCGCTATTGACGGGACTACGAGATAAAATAGTTACACGAGATGTGAACTGACATTGTTTAACCCATTAAATCTCACTTTAGTCGCATATATCCCTATCCTACTGTCTCAGAACCAGGGGGTATTGACAAATTGAACCCCACCACCCCTCGTTTTGACGGCAGGGGATTCGGAAAACAGCCCGTTAATTCAATGGGACGTGGGATGAAGTATCCAATTGCTCCTTACACAACAAAATGTAAGATAAACCAGTGTTAGGGTACCTTAATTATTTTATAATCATGATGAAATTATTATCTATTTAAGGACCGCCAGCCACCCAGAAGTCTGACAGACTAACATTAATTAGATCAAGCGGAGTTTAAGGCCAGTACCGTGTCGATCCTATGGTATGTCCCATCCTAAATTCAACAGTCTGAGTCCTGATCCAGGGAGACTGGACCGAGATCGCAACAGAGAAAATTAAAATCAAGTGACTCGCACACACAGTCGACTGGTCACTGGTGTGATTATCAATTCCAATGACAAGTCAGGACCGGGCTGGCACTGGGTAGCCACTATGCTTCAGACCTCTCAGAATGTTATTTTCAGCTGATGGCAGCTCAATGTGCTCAGAGGGAATACTTAGCATAGTTGTAAAGGATACCGTTATGTTGCAAATTTCCACACTATGCTATTTGTTACTTTAAATTGAGTGTGAAGGCAAAGTCTTAAAGTGAACAACTATGCGTGAATGGCGTATCATGAAAAGATGAATCTGGCAATGAAAAATGTGACCGATGTGCTATATAAACTTCTATACAGGGCTGATTTAGAAGTTGTGATATTCTAGGAATGAATACTTACACAGTCTGCCACTGTTGAAGTTGGGAAGGACCGGTAATGAAATGGGTTGAAGTTGTGGGTAAATGCTTTTGGTGCTATGTGTGAATCTATACAATGAAGTTGAAGGCTGAACTGCGTGATTTCACGACCTTGCACCACAATTACATTGTCCTTTGGAATGTTTCGAGTAAGGCGTAAAGTTACAAAAGTTATCAATACAACCACCCAAAATCAGCACTAAATTTCTAGATCAAACATTTTTAGAGCATGCAGAAAAGGCAATCGCAGTACCTTTTACCCACAGCTTTCCCTTTAAATTCTATCCTGTAAGGCATCGTTGAACCTTGAACCAGACGAAACAATGGCAACACACAAGAAAGAATTTCACATTAGAAGAGAGAGAACCAACAGATCGACAAAGCGCAGAGCAACTCTCTCTCTCTCTCCGGGAGATACAAAACGTACTAGATATGGAGTATGTATGTAATTCACAACACAAAGGTACGAAACAAAACACTCTTGGGGAGCATTAACAGTTGAGCAGGAGTGCAGACTGCAGACTGAACTTAATACATGAAACACAGGAACCCAGCCGGGTGGCCGCAGTCGTGTTAAACGCTACACCGCGCGACAACACCACACACTCACAGAGAGTGAAAGGGCAAAGCTAACAAGAGCTAATAATGCACATTATGATTATTGATTGTAACTGGGAGAAGCTCAATGCGATAATCTACTCTCTTCCGCAGACAGAGTCCAGCCCAGCGGGCGGCACATGTTGTAGTGTTTCGGAGGATCAGCTCGCTCTATTGTGTGTCCATGCTGTGCGGCTGGAACACTATCGATCAACACTGTAACACCTACACCGGTTAACCTACTGTCTCACAATTTGCTCCAGCCATGGCGGAACCTAATTTTACGTACCAGATCCATTTCTGCCAGTTCCTAATATGTTGCAGGGTAATCTCCCCGTCATTTTTAGTTTTAAAACGCATGTTCCGAACGTAATGCAAATTCAGCCGCTATCTATAAAATGTAATTATTCTACGCTGACCGGACTAGAAATCATAATGGAACGGCCGCCGAGGCAGTCGCCGGTTCTATTTTGTACTTTCGGCCTCAAATCTGAACGGTTTGCTGTCGTCAGCTTTTCTGCTCATCGCCAACCATAGTCTATATATGCACATAATTTACAGATTAGACGTGGTGGTGGTAACAGAACTACGGTTTTGCCATTAAACTGACATTTAGCTGATCTAGCTTCAACGAGTAACGACTCAATATCTAGTACTTATAGTGCGTTTTACAATGACGTAAGTTAGCATTAAATATCACAATAGAAACGTCCATTAGTATTTAGTATGTTCTACTAGTAAGATGCTATTAATTGATGGCTAAAAGTAGGGGGTCCGTGAATCTGTAGATAATGACAAGATCCAGCGTACAAGACACACACAAAATACCGAGTGTACTACATACTACATTGTACAGAGGACCAGCCCAGTAAATGTTTCCACTAAATCCCTCCCTTCCTAAACGCCACAAAAACAGGTCTCATACAGGCTCCACAGCCGGCCGTAATTTCTTTGAGGTTCGAAAAACGCTCACTCAGTCTCACTCGCCAGCCATGTCGCCAGACGACTTCTTTGGGAAAAGGGACAGCAACATTCCTACCATCGTGTTCACACTGGATACCGGAGCGCTATTCTCCTAATTATGAGAGCAAGCAAGGCCCTTGGAATGTTAAACCACTGTTTCGTCATTGTTATTTATACGGAGGGTGGTCCACCCAGCGGGTATAAATTCAATTATATTCCCGAGAATTTCATAATACGGCGCTCTTCTGAGCTGCAACGTCACAGTATAATAGCTGCTTCGTTCTAAATTTCTGATCTGACATAATGATATATTCTGTTATATAATATATGAGTATATTATATATATGTTTTATGTTATATGAGTAAGAATTTAATACCCGACCTGTACTGCTCATAATCAGAGCTCGGAATTACAAGCATACAACAAATTACCCAACTTCGTGTACAGATCGACCAATTTAGAATTAGATTGCCAATTGCACACGAAGTTCTTTGTAACTAAGGACCATTTTTCTGTAGAAAGAAATTTATGGCGTCTATTTTCTGCTATCCCAAAGCTAGGACACGCCTTTTACCGTATGATAAGACACAAATTTTCCTAACAAAGAACATGACCTTTCTGCAACCACTGCAAGGACAAGGCATTGTTTATGCCCATGGACACAACGTTTTCGCAATCTTTAACAATAACTTTCCACAAACAAGAACACGGATATTTCATAAGAACCTTAGCAGTTGGCCTGTATACGACATTTCCAGTAACAACATAATAACCGTTACTAAAGGACGCAAATGTTTCTGTAAACAATAAACTATAACCTTGGTAACCACTATTTGAGTATACTGTAACCTTGGTAACCACTATTTATGTAGACTGTAATCTTGGTAACAACTATTTGAGTAGACTGTAATCTTGGTAGCCACTATTTGAGTAGACTGTAACCTTGGTAACAACTATTTGAGTAGACTGTAACCTTAGTAACCACTATTTGAGTAGACTGTTACTTTGGTAACCACTATTTGAGTAGACTGTAACCTTGGTAACCCCTATTTGAGTAGACTGTAACCTTAGTAACCACTATTTGAGTAGAGGGAGTAGACTGTTACTTTGGTAACCACTATTTGAGTAGACTGTAACCTTGGTAACCACTATTTGAGTAGACTGTAACCTTGGTAATCACTATTTGAGTAGACTGTAACCTTGGTAACAACTATTTGAGTAGACTGTAACCTTGGTAACCACTATTTGAGTAGACTGTAACCTTGGTAACAACTATTTGAGTAGACTGTGACCTTGGTAACAACTATTTGAGTAGACTGTAACCTTGGTAACCACTATTTGAGTAGACTGTAACCGTAGAAACGAATGTCCCCTACAGATTATCACCTCGGACACGACTTGTAGCCTAACAATTACAGTAAACATGTACCCTAAAAGCGTTTTCCACAATTCCTACAAGTGATCGACAAAGTGTCAAACATGTATTATATATAATTTTTATTATTGGTATTGAATTACAATGATTCCTCTCTCTCTCCTGCTCTCTCTCTCTCTCTTTCTCTCTCTCTCTCCCTCACCAGTAAAGACGACTGAGTGAAGAGCTGTGCACACTGTTTGCATTACCACATTCATAATAATGACTACTTAGAGTTATTCATGATAATATGGAGAGAGCTGCTTTAAAGCCTAAATTAAAAGTCGACTTCTCGCCTCTCGGTTTTGGGTAAGAGAGTCGCCATTGCAATCGTTGTAGCAAGAGAGGTTAGAGGGGTTTCACCACAACAGAGGGACCAGTAAGACAAGGAATGTCCCCAATTTCAATTGAATATCTAGCACTTCATTGGCACATCTGGTGACGGCCTGTACAATATGTAAAGTATCGTATTTCCCTCAAATCTAATCATATTTTCCAAATATTTATTCTCACCGATAATGTATTTTATATTAAATCATGAATATATGGTGAGTGACCTGTTAATCAAATATAATATCGCATATTGTGAACCTGTTCCACTTGTTACGATAACAATGGAATCGTTATCAGAATCCTGGGCATTTTATTTCATGATGGGTAGAATGACATTCCGGACGTGTTCACGCACTTGCAAACATCTTATCAAAGTTTCAGACGTTGTGTAATGTGTGTGGAGCGAGTCTTTCTTAATTAAAGTAACCAGCATCAAACCAAAATGTTTCTCTGTTTACGAATTTCGGTTAAATTCAGTGGCATAAGTGTCGTCAATAACGAAAATAAAGCAGATTTGTAAGATAATAATACTCCTCAGTTTTGTTGAAGCAAGAAGTATCAAGTCACGGACTGATCTAATATTAACATGATAATACTGAAGAGGGACACACGTACTCAGATAGGGGAACACGTACTCAGATAGAGGTAGCAGATAAGCGGTTAACGGAACTTGGCGAGCGACGATCAGATGACATCTAAATGAGTTTCTGATAATACTTAGAGAGAGTTGTCCAATTTTGCCTTCTGAGTATGCGGTGCAAACAAACTTACAGAGCGGGTACACGAGACCGATATCTACAAATCAGTTTGCGGGCAGTTAACACTATATCTTACATGTAATACTGTAATTAACAATATGAAATGTGCACGGCCTCCCCCCCCCCCCCCCCCCCCCCCATGCAATGGTTGTAGTGAAAGTGAACGTACCCTTGCTGCGGTCCAGGCCCCGGACCGTGCCCAGGTACCGGACCATGCCCAGGTCCCGGACCGTGCGGCGGCATGCCCTGTTGAACGTGAGGTCCGTTGTTCTGGTCAGCCGGCATTCCGTTGTTTCCTCTCATCATAAGTAGCTTGTTTATATCGTTCGTCCATTGTGCTATCAACTCTGAAGAGGAGCGGGTTAATGTTATATTGTTTCTTTCCTTTTGTGGAGTATTTGCAATAAGGAACACTGATAATTTGTCAACTTAAGTAAGAGTTAAGACACCGCTTTTCCGTAAAACGAACAGCATATTTGTAAGTTACATTAAACATTAATCCTTTATTGCTGAGTGGGGTTTGACAGTAAATCAATTAAGATCAAAAGTAATAAAATTGGCGCAATAACTTTGAAGTTTAATATTGATATTAACAGTATAACAGGTCTCATGACCTAAAGCGATTTGTCGTCTATCTCATTAATTGAACCGTACTCAAGTCTCAGCTCTAGTTTTATCTCTCTCCAACTGTCTTTGTCAAATTTCGGCTTGGTGCTTATAATCGGAAAAGTTGTGATACTTGTTACAATTTAATTGTGTAATCTTCGGCCGTAACTTCAGCCAAAATCAACTGTTAGACCTTAGTTTGGTTTGGTGAGATGCCGCTTAATAATCTAATAATGACTGTTTAGTCATTGTCGTCTGGTTCTAGCGGAACTCTGCATAGTTGACTCAAACAATCACAAGATCCTTAATTTTTGCCAAACACTCACTCTCACAGCAACGGGCCGTTAAAATAGACGCGATAATACCAATCAGTAGTTTGCGGCCGTGGCACAATAACAGTCCGGATCCATTCTAAAAAGAGACACTCAATACAAAGATACAAATGATCAATTGATCAGGAGCGTGTCTGGTGGGGAGAGAGAGTATCTATTTTGTGTGAGTACCAGGTCGGCAGATCCTTTAATTGATTGGTACTGACGGTACGTGTGGGGAGGTGGCAACTTTTCTAAATCTCTGCAAAGTTATTTTCTGCATGATCGTTATTTTGAAGAGTTATTGTGCCAACAAAAGGAGCGTGCTGGGTGTAGCACATTTGTCTTGTGCTAGAGACAATTGATGAAAGTTTAATTTTCAAACTGAGATAAGTATTACTGTGGGTAGATCATGATGTTAGGAAATAAGGAGTTTGCATGAAAACAGCACGAGTACCCGGTACGGTGATAAATTATTATTAAACCTTTTTATGTTTACCAGAGTTGCATTCGTCAAAAATGAGATTGTGTTGGAATTTGGAGAAATTCCACCAGTCTTCGAAGTTATGTCGCACGAACTAAACTATGTGGCGACCGCTGGTAATGAAGGCATGTGAAGCAGCTCGGGTAAATAATGTTGTGGCCAAATAATTGTCTCGATGAGTTTTTGTAAAGGATTTCTAAAGAATCAAACAGGTGTGAAGAAAATTTGCCACATTCACAATCCATTCCTATTATTTCAAGCAATAATACTACGGCTACTACTGCCGCAGTTGATATTGTTTGGAAACTCCATAATAATCTCTGGTAGAGCAAGCTATCAGACTGCTGCAGATAGTCTAGTCATGTTATATAGCTACTTGTAGGTAGCCTACGCATTTTAAATTCTCAGTAACTGATCGCGCAATACTATCTCTCAGTGTTGAGAATGCACATCTGCAAGCATTTCCGGTTAGCTCTCTAGTCAAATGATTTAAAATGGTTTGCAAATGGATTATCTAATTATTCACCATATATATTGTGTGATTTATCATTGACAACGGTATTTCCGATGAATCATTGCTCAAGTTTGACAGTCCAGAAAGGGCAATCCAATAAATACCGTCACGTGACTGTTACAATATATAGAGGGCTGCAGCTTGTACTATATTATATTTTAAACATCATACGGGCAACAGTCACCCTGGAAATGCAACAGTTCAACATGATTAATGAAATTTTGCTAAAAAGCTACATCACATTTTACCGAACGCTCCATTGCTTGCTCCTAGAATTAACATTTAACATGCGCAGTCTACAAGTGAGACATTAATTGGCAAGCACTGTTCTATACGATGTTCGATGGATTGTCACTGTGTTTAAAGTCAATTTGCACGTGAAAAAAGAATTTAATAACAAGTATGCTGTACATAATTTGATGATTCATTTCATTACAAACTTTTACATGACAGTCACTTTCCCACGTGGTCAAATGAGACGATTGAGAAAGTGACGTTTTAATCCCAACCAGAACGTCTTCACCAGAACAGCTAAGAGGATCTACTACTAAGGTATATATATATATGGGCAGTGGACATGGTATGTGAGCAGAAGACGACAAAAGCACGTTCTCTCATATTTTGTGGCTCGAGTACACATGATGTAACAAATTGAAATCAATTATCCCCAGTACTGCTGCTGCAGAGAGAGAGAGAGGTATAACACTGGTATAACACAGGCATAATATTGGGGCTCACTCTTTATACAAAACAAAATGATCCTAACCACAAGTAGTAGCAACTCTGTTGCAGCTCCCCCCCCCCTCCCCCCCCCCCACTCTCTCTCTCTCACTCTACAAACTAGTTTCAATGAAAAATTCATTACATATTCATATATCAAGCAGGCAAGCTCTGTATGCTTGCCAATCATTTAAGTATGTCTAGAAATATCAAATAATAAATACATTATATAGTCCAAATTTACACGCGATCACAATGGAACTGAGAGTGTTAAAACTGTGTTCGGAGCTCCGCTGCTCTGCTGGTGTGTTTTAAGAGAATTATTCAAATGGCAAGCTGAGCCATGTTTTTTCTTCCAATTATTTAAACGCTTACTTGACTGCATAAAGATTGATTCACATGGCTTCAGAGAGAATATGTCGGATTCTGCAGCAAGCTTTTAAAAGCCAGTAATTACGATTTACACTTTGATAGGAGAGGAAAGCGCGATTTATTACCTGCACTTGAGGGAGATAGTTTTGAGCGGTGGTGGGAGCAAATCGTCATTAATCTGTGTGCTGAAAAAAAGGGAATGTGGTTAATAATCGCGTTCTGAATCAACTTAACAACTACAACACGACACACAAATCACACTTTGACAAGCAGCTGGCTGTTAATTTGTAATAGGAGCTAAACTGCGAGCAGACATTTAGGTCATTAAAATGTGAATGTTTGGGGTGAGGAAATAAGGGCATAATGGGTACAATACTTCCACACTGCACTGTATGCACGCTTTGTATTTTTATTTGGCACTTCAAATAGCGGCCTTCGCTTAACAACTAGTGCACAAGCTGTCCTTAATTTGTAATTAGACCCACAGGGTCCTGACAGGGGAGGTAGAGAGAGTTCTGAATGAGCCCATTGGGGGAGAGCGGTCACGTGGTGTGAGTGCAGCATGTTGACTGGCAGGGGACACCAGATGATACCAACTAATCGCTCTTAATAAACAATTAGGTGGGTATTACTTTTCAGAAATACCCTTTCCAGTTGTTGTGCGAGTAGTGTGTAGTACACGCTTTATTGTACGGGGGAGAGTCAATGGAAGTGAGAGCTGCTGGCCCTAGATATTATATACATGGTAAAAGTAATTAAATAGCCTCCCCCCCATCAAGTAAGTAGCGGAGCTCGGGACTATCACTGTTTAAATGTGTCAGGAGAAGTACTCTACAATATGTAATACACTGGTTAATGTACGGCTGCGCTGTAATCGGGCAGTAGTAATGGTAGAGTTGAGGCCGTAGAAGGTTTTCATTTGCTTAAATAAGCACGTAAAGAACTAGATGAAATATGAACACTGTTCAGTGCCAATTCATAAAAACCGACAAACACATTGTAACATTCTGATGACATTATAGTGGAATGTCAGGGCTACATTACCCATACTAACCAATATCAGGGTTGACTGTTCCAGTGCGTGTAACGTTGTTGACAACCTGAAGGCACTGCATCAAGTTGTTCTCAAAATGTGATGTGTATGCTCGTGCATCCCCACACCATTCCAACAGTTCTTTTCCTGCAGCCTCAAACTGCGACATACTGAAATCATAATTTCCTGTTATTAGATCATCCAAGTTTACAAGCAATTATCCAAGTTTTAAAGATAAGAATGTACATAACTTAATACTTTTAATATTGTAATGATATGATGACATTGTCTGGCAATTAATCTGTACTTTTAAAAGTTTTAGTGTGATATTTATACAATAACTGCAACTACTCACTTATTGAGTTGTTGTCTTATCTGAACCAATCGCTCGTTGGTTTGCTGAATGTGTCTGCTCATTGTTATGTTAGGGTTTACAGGAGGCATTTTGCTAAGCTGCAGAAACAAAGAATTAGCACTTTAAGAATCGCATAATGTACATTTAAATACACTCTGTAGTTCAATAATAGAAAACAAATGGTTTTGCTTCGGTGATGTACTTATAAGTATTTTGAGTGATTGGTTGATAAAAAGAGGATATATAATTAATCAAATGCAGGCAAGTTGAATTTAACTAAATGTAATATTTGAATCATTGAAAAGAGTCATTTTGTGGTAATGTCAGATCTTGTGCTGATTTGTGGCATCATTACCGGCTAGGACCTTACCATTGTTGAATTTGAAGAACACAACTTGCAGCATCAGGAACGTTTTGACTTGTGTGTAACGATCTTTGTTGAGATAACCTACAAATACCACATAAATTTAATTAAGTCTAAAATTCAAAAGTTTGCTCTCAATCATTTTTATGTACTGAATAAATAATAAATATGATTTTCACAGTATGGTCAACAACAACCAGTTTCTTTACTAATTACAAGAGCAGATCTAAGAAGGTTAGCATCAGTTAACAAACTTAACATTGACTAAAACCTTTATGAAACTCTACAATATTTTCAATGGTTTGAAAGCGAAAGCTTGACAAAGCTTTCATCCTCTGTCACGTCTAGGCCCAACAGTCAACAGGACCAACGACAATGTGACCACCTGTCATTATCATGAGACACTCCCACTTCAGTAAAAAGGCCAAGAGTTTTAGTACTAACAAAGTGAACTCTAAAATCTGCCGCCCTTTAAGTGGTTGCATGCCTGTCTTATATAATTGAGGAGTTCCTTTAGGAGCCTTGAGCTGAATTTTCACATTGAAGACATGTTTTACGTTTTAGCACTAAAAAGGTAAAATGTCACATTTGTCCTTAAAATTTTCTTCACACAAGAAGTGGTTGCTACACCCATGTAGTAAAGCCTTGGTCAGAGATAGTACGGCACAATCATCAAGCCATTAGAAATTTATCATGGCAGGCCTTGTAAAAGATCCTTCGGCTTGTAGGCCATCCCATTACACTACTTTCAATTCAAATCCATTTAAAATAACTCTGAGCAACCCATGTGTTTAGAGCAACATGGATCAATACCAGAACCATTGAAAATAATCACGATAAAAGGATATTGAATATTAAAACCAATGGCGAAATGAAGGTTATGCATAGCATAGCCTTAATTGAAGAGAGGCTCACAGTGACAATGGAGGAAATTAACCGATCTACTTGATTGGTTAAACAAGCAATATTCACAATAACCCATTAAACCAGCCACATTAAAATTGTTGTATCAACTGACATCTTGACGGGTACAAACAAAATCTGGGAAAGTGACCTCAAATAACCGAAAATGTCAGAACTAGAGGACCTGATTAATTCAGACATTACGAAGGAAAAATCTGAGGAAAATGACCCAACAAGGGCATTTAGCTGATCACGCATATCTTAAAAAGTTAAGCTAAACTAGGCGTGGCAATAAATGAACTTTAGAGCAGTTGCTATTATCTTTAATTCACAGATGAGTCATAAAAGCAAATGATTTACTCATACAAAATGTATCCCATCAAAATTCAATACAAATCAACAAAAAAAAGATCCAAATACATCAGATCACAACCAATAGACTAAACATCCAATCGAATAGCTGGGGACACAGCTTACACGTTTATGTAAGACAGATAGTTATGCAGCATGAACGGGCAGGGAAAGTTGATACTCTCAAAATCGTGGAATGATTTTACGCAGAATAAAAATGGAAACAATTAGCAAATCAGTTGTTGCTTATTATCGACAGGTTACAAGTTTGAGTCCACTAAGTACAATCAAGCCCTATTCACTACTGAATGATCTACAATCTATGCACCATTGAATTGAATTCAATTCAATCTAAGGAATTAATTAGGTTTTTGCAACTCCCATGTGCCTTAAGACCACAAGTGCCCCATAAATCAAGTCGAATCGCGCACTCTAGCGATAAAAGGCAACTATGTAGTCATATTAAGTAAGTGCCCGACTAAAAGATTTTAAATCTTGCAAGGGTCTCCTTCAATAGACATACACACAATTTTACTGTTAACCGTTTTCATTAACAATAGTGTGCACAAACAAAGCTGTCGTCAAAAGAATTTTGTAAATTGTAAAATTAAATTTTGGTGCATATATTTGTGTTTAGACTGCTGCGCGCTTCTTTTAAAAAATTATTTTATGCGAATAATATATATAATAAATAAAGCCAATGCCTTACATCCTGGCATTGAATTAGTTTTTCAGCATGAAATTTGTTAAAAACAATTAACAGTGCAATTTGAAACACGCAACAGATAAGATGAAACAAATAAAATGAAACAGATAAGATGAAACAATAAAATAATTTTGGACTTGGTGCGCGCTGGGAAGGATTGACGATGGTTATAATCCTTTTAACTCCAGCTTGTAATTACCTGGCGCGCCCGCACACTAGTCCATGTGTGCGGCGCTATTTAGCTTTTCAAGCTTCCTGAACCATGAACAGAAAGCACAAAAGAAGCAAGCACAAAGCAGTAAAAAAGTAAAAAAGCCCACCGCGAGCTGATTACTCGTGAGGCCGAAATGGGCGCTGGGTGCGATCTTTCTGAAATTTTGCCTGTTGGTTCGGTGGATGATTTTAGCCACAGCGCCTTAAAATTAGCAAGATCGCAGATAATCACACAAAGTTACAGCTAATTTAGTGATGTAAACACTCGTCGCAATATACTGGAATTGGATCGAGCGCGTTTCTATGGTTACTAAGCGCGTGCCCAAATATAATAATGATTAGTCCGCTCATTAGCAATTTGAGAGCGTGTCGCATGTAGCATTATTATAATTCTATGATATAGTCTATATTAGATTTAGTTTTTCATTCCTTGGCGGTCCTCATTTCTGTGGGATATGTTAATGTCCCAGTTTATGTACCTTACATGATTTTGAAATATAGTATCAAGGAGAAATAAAACATAAAATTCAGTCATCCGATCAACACTAGAGGTCCTAATGAAATGAAATCAAGACTTCAAACACGTACAATTATTGGCACTAAAGAAGTATTGTCAAGTGTGATTCGTGGTCAGAAACGTATGCCATTCTGTATGTAAGCCACAATTAGGAGGAAACATCAAGATAGTACGATATTAGTATTACAACTTTACAGATGACAGATAACAAATGTAACTGTCACCAAAATGCAGTTAAGCCTAACGCCTACTTTAGGCCTAACTCTGCGTTGGGCCTTTCTGGTTAGGTCTAACTGCATCTTGGTGACAGTAAGGAGTAAGTATAACATCAAAATTTAACTAACCAAATATTTTAAAATTTAACTAACAACGACAGTTAAGACTAGCTTTGCAAATTTAAACTTGGCAATGTTGATACTAATTCGCGGCTTCGTTTTTAATACCTTAAAAACATTGGACAGTTGTAAACATCAAACACAGATGAAATCTTTAAAAGAGATCTCGCACTTTTAGTCATGACATATTATTATTATAAATACCAAACAAGATCTTGAAACTCAAAAGCTAGATTAGCACAAGTGACTAATTTAAGAATGCCCGATGGGTAAGGTGCACGGTTCAATACCGGCAGTCATCTCTTTTTTTACTTTTTGAAAAAGTTCGTCCATCTTCTCCCCCACATAGCATGTATTGACTGTTGAGTCTTAACTAGATCTACCGTATTTTCCAGGCTTCAAAGGGTGTAGTTGTTCCATGCTCCAATTAATTCTAATTAATAATAAATTGAATTATAAACACTGCTCTCAAGTTTTAAAACTTTTACTCAGCTGTGTGAGAACAACTACAAAAGAACAAACTGAGATAAGTGCCACAAAAACTCTATCCTAAATTAACAGCCTTCCCGGCAATACACGAAATAATAATATAACTCAGTAACTTAGAGTCTCGAGTTCATGAATTAAGTTTCTCCAAATCATGAGTTGATAAACCGGTGAACAGATAAGTCTTGTAGAACTTGTAACTCTTCACTTTATATATCGTCGATCGGGTCCTGAAATAT
>NC_087072.1:4381545-4387983 GCF_026151205.1 Bolinopsis microptera | reverse complement strand
AGGAGAACAAGGAATTCATGTGACTGACGTAACAAATGCTTCCAGGACCATGTTGATGAACCTCGAGACGTTAGATTGGGATGAAAGCATGTGTCAGTTCTTCGGTGTAAATAAAAAGATGTTGCCTAAGATCTGCAGCAGTGCAGAGATATACGGGCACATCAGGCACGGTGCGATGAAAGGGAAACCTATTGCAGGCTGTCTGGGTGACCAACAGGCTGCACTCTTTGGACAGCATTGCTTCCAGCGAGGCGAGGCTAAGTGTACCTATGGGACTGGGTGTTTTATGCTGTCCAATACTGGCACTGACATTGTCCAGTCCCAGCACGGACTCTTAACCACCGTTGCATACAAGGTTGGTTCTGGTCCAGCAATATATGCCTTGGAAGGAGCTGTAGCTATTGGGGGAGAAGTAGTGCGGTGGCTGAGGGATAACTTGAAGATCATCTCCAGCAGCAGCGAGGTGGAGCAACTCAGTGGAACTGTTGACAGTACACATGACCTCTACTTTGTACCTGCTTTCAGTGGTCTCTATGCTCCTTACTGGGACCCCACTGCTAGAGGCCTCATTATTGGAATTACTGCCTACACTAATAATGCTCACATTGCCAGGGCTGCTCTTGAGGCTGTGTGCTTCCAGGTGTGTGAAATTCTTGAGTCCATGGACGCAGATAGTGGCATCAAACTTCAGTGCCTGAGAACTGATGGTGGTATGACAAAGAATAAGCAGTTCTTGGGAATGCAAGCTGACATTCTTGGGATTTCTGTGGAATGCCGTGCAGAATCTGCAGAAGCAACAGCTATGGGTGCAGGAATGGCTGCTGCAATGGCACTAGGAATTTGGAATGTTGAAAAGCTGCCTGGAGAGGCACTCACTTACAATCCTGACATGGGAGACAAGGAAAGGGAGCAGAAGTTAGCCAAGTGGAAGGATGCTGTGCAGAGGTCCAGAAATTGGGTGGGATAACTTAGCTTAGGAAACTTAGGAATTTGTTTGGATATTTATCTTATGATTTTTTGATTTAACATACGAAAAAATTGTATAATTATGTTTACGTAATTAGCTTAGAAAATAGTATTTTTTGCATGTTGTAATCTTTTTAATGTTTTTGTGAAAGTTGAAGTTTGTATTCTCAAGTTTTTTTTAGCTGTTCGATATGTATCATAATATGAAGTAACAAGGTCCTTTTCAAGTTTTTGCGAGAGTTGAAGTTTGTATTCTAAAGTTTTTTAGCTGTTCGATATTTAACATATGAAGTAACCAGATCTTAAAACGAACCACAAAACTACGAATTCAACTTGAATAAAAAACAGCTATAGGATGGCAAATGTATGCCAGCTGTTCCATCTTCATTCTTCAGATTTTGTAAAAATTTGGAATTCAGGTTCATATATTCAGTACGTAAAAGTGATTCCAAAAACTTCAGTTTACTAATTATTGAATCAAAATAGTTTCAGTTTGTCTAAGAAAGTTTGATCAAACAAAATTATTATTTTTTTTTATCTAGACACTTATTTTACTTCGGTGTATTCCAACAGCCACAATGTTACACAAGTGCAACCAGCCAATTACAGGAAGCCGAAGGATCTTTTTGGCCAGTGACGGTTAAGGTAGTGTGTACCATACTTTCTTCGTCCGAGACTTTGCTGCAATGTGCAGCTCCTCATTTAACCCTCACACCCGATTTCTCGAGTATTCGGCTGAGTAGACCGGGGGGCTGCATAGACCACTCATGATCCTTAGCTGAACGTCGACGACGCTCACCCCACGACCAGGCAGTCAGTGGGTTTCGAACTCGCAACCTAACGATTGTAAGACAGGCGTTCTAACCAACTGCGCTACCTGGCCGCTGAAATGGAAATTATGAAAATTAAAGATAACGAAAAAGTTGTGAAATCTTATCCAAAAATCATGTTAAGATCTGAGTTACTGTAGATAGTATGTGGAAACTCAATCTAGGATTACTGTAGTAATATGATGTTAGGATAATTGCTAGGATTATTGATAGGATGATGCTATGATTATTGTATTAGAATGTATAAACAAATTATTGTATTAGAATGTATAAAAAAAGAAGCTTTAAAATGAATATTTTTTACTTTTATATAACTATATTATATAACTATTGTATTAGGTAGTACTATTGTACTAGATAGTAATGTTATTAAACTTTTTATGATTACACCAAACTTTGAATTTGTGAAAAAATCTACCTTCGTTTTTACTTTGTCTTATGAATTTTGGGATACCTTTACTGTCTACATAGCGTTCATTCCACATAATTCTAGAAAATTCACTTATATGACGTGAAAAGTCTGATACTCTATTACCCAAACTACCGTGTGATGCAATGAGAGGTCAATGATGTAAGGGTGACGTTATATTAGAACAGAATAGAAGCGTAATAAGACACCACATCTCGTGACTGAGTGTTTATGTAGAATTGTCTGAGCTGCTATACTGCTTCATTTTCAATTCTGACGCTTCATTCCACACACACTTAGCGCTGTATCAATTCGTGTACTGTTTAGTGACGCATGACAGTGGTTCTATTTTTACTCTGGTTTTGTTTTCGGCTCGTTAGTAAGCTTTACCTACACACAATTTGTTGTGTTGTTCTAAGTTCTTTAGCGGTAATGTAGTTTAATCTGTTGTAGTAGTTGTAATCTGTAGTGGTTATTCAGGTGTTCAGAATTGAGTAGAATTAGTGTCTGTAGTCTGTACCGTGTGTATTTAGTGTAATGTGATAATCGTTTTGTAAGTTATCGTAGTTAAGTACCCAACATGGTAATTAACAATTTTAATCAGTTAATCACATGTTAATCACTTGTAATGGGTGAACCAATGTAAACATTTCAATACGTCTAGTAGCCTTCTGTTAATTAGCATCGAATAAATGCCTTTAATTTGAATCTTTAAAGTAGCCACGATCAGTATACTGCCACTAGATATGGGCGATGTGAATAGCATTCCTACATTATATATATATATAATATACACCTGCCTAATGATGAATGATCATAGACTGTGAGATGATATTGAAAATGTGCCAAGTCTATTGTACAAACACATGGTACTCAGATAGATTATACCCAAATAGATTATACCATTGTATTGGCCTGAATGGGTCAAACGGTAATCCTGGATATTTGTCACTTTTGTCTATTGATCTTCTTTTTCTTGAGGCGTCCGCTTGTCCATCACAAAACGAGCATTCAGATTAATGTATTGGGTAACACGACTTTTGTCCGATTCTTGTCCGAATCAAGTGAACGAAAAAACGACTGTTGTCCGAATTCGAGATATGATCCTAGTACGGCACTTGTCTTGATGTTTGTACGTGTTTACTGTTTATCTATGTACGTGTTTACTGTTTATCTTTATTTGTCTTAATTTTCATAAGCGTAACAAAGTAAACGATGTTATTGCCCAACTAAAAGTTTCACACTTTTGTATCTTAATTATGTCTATATAACTTACCCAAAGTTTTGATCTAGTTACATTAAACCTTCCATCTTGATTACTGACGTTGCAGGCTTCTCACACACATATCATATCTTGAAACATGCACAGTGTTACATGCCAGTGACTTGATATTGTAGACAGTGTGTAGACAGTAATTTGCATAAATCTTGACACTCTGCTCACACATGTGTTTAAAACTAACGTTTTTCTTCTCATTGAATTTAAATCCACTATTTAAACTGAAACATAACTCTTTCTAATCTTTTCTAGCGAATATGTCTCTGTACCCGACTTTAGAGGACATGGAGGTCAGCCACATGGCTGTCACCCAGCAGGCTGCCGAGCAGAAGCTCACTCAGAATGCCATCACTGCTGTTGGTGCTGGGGAGTCAATTGGTAAGTCTTTGATACTTTACAGTGATTTAAATTTTGTTTTCCTCTATACTTGTGTAGCCGTCTTATGTGCAATAACGCGTTCCTCTGTGATGGAGATGTTCCACTTAAATGAGTTATACCGAACGGATATTTATTGGCAAACTGCCAAACTGTAATCAAATAGATAATGAAACAGCGACAAATATTTTCATGAGTCATGTAATCTCTTGTGATATGAACTAACATTTCGTTTCTCAAGAAATTAACTCATTTTCGTTAATACTTATATTCCTGTACAATATTCAAGCTAGATGAATGTAATGTAAGAATGATAAGCTTTGTAATGTAAGAATGATAAGCTTTCGTGTTTCACAAATTTGTCACCGATAATCTCATGAGTGTAATATAATAACATAGTATTCCAGGTTCGCCGATTAAATCATAAGCTGACAGTAGTCTGTGACCGTGTTCAGGCCGCGGCGAAGTTTATTATGTACTATGCACAACTTTTTATCAGCGAGTACGATAAGATTCATAACCAATTCATGCAAGGATGGCGCGCGCGCGCAGTTCAATTCTGATCGAATGACATCAATAGTTTACACCAAGTCTGAAGTCTTTACAGTTTACACTGCAGTCATTGTTCTCACTATAACAGTTCGAATTATCATGTGAAACCCTCTTGTATGGCAAAACAGATATATAGCTCCCAATCAACAGCCGTCAGAGTTGATTTATTAAGACACACACATGACGGATGACATCCAAGAATCATCATTTTACATTTTCCCTTCCCCTCTTTTGGAACAGGTTTGTGTACATGGATCAAATATTCCTTCATAACTTGAGATTGGAGACTTCTCTCAATGTACATTCGATCACAAAAAGTATCGTGACAGCCCTATGGTAAAAAGTTGAAGACATATTTACAATTACATTCTATACTGGTAATAGTACGGGCTACCAGCCTGGCTACTACCAGGGGGTAATAGGCTGCTTGATTTCGTTCTAGTCTAGTGAAACCATGATATTACCAGAGTGGCTATAGCCAGAATGTCTAACTATGTTTTTCATCCGCTCTTGAGGCAGGTCCTTTCAATTTACGAGTGTTAAACGATCAAACTGCAGTGTAATGTGAATTGTGCATCAATGTTCCTACACTGGTTCTACTTATATAAAGTGAGAATACTGAAAGCAGCAGTAATATTAGTTCATAGTTGTTACACGTTATGTATCGTACTACGGAAGAGTTGTGTATTGACGAGTGGATGAGCGGAGGGGCTGTACCACATCAACAGGGTCCACCACACCTGATACCTGATGGTCCATGTTCCTGTCAGGAGAACCTAGATCATCCAGTCTCCTCCCAGCATCATCCAGTCTCCTTCCAGCATCATCACCATTGTGAACGTTACACAAGGAGACACGCTCTTCCGCGCAGCGTCCACAGGGAACCGTCCATACATTCTTTTAATGAACCCATCTACAGCCATCTTGAACCAGTTTACATTCAACCGCGACAAAGCCATGCCAGAGAACGCCAGTTTAGCGATCAAAGTGAAGCACTCTACAATCCAGTCCCTCTAAGAGAGCCCCACAGCCGTTACAGAGGACCACGTGACAGTCAGCCCTACCGTCAGGTGGCATCATACACACCAGCTGTGTTCTGTGCGCACTGTGATACCGCCGTGAGGAGGGATGGGTCCTGTGGGTGTGACACTTTTTCACTCTACCACTCCCCGCCCTCCTCTCCCCCTACAGTCTTACTGCCCAGATCTTATCACTCCTCATACCTTCCTCTCGGTAATTCAACACCCCTAACTTCATAGCACATTCCTCTCTTTCATTAACAACAAGAATTGCGCCCGTTGTTTCGTTTTGGCGGACGCTAGATTTCCATTCACTATAACTATAAATATAATCCAATCAGCTCACTTCATAATAATAATATTGATACACATCAGTACACTATACTACGCATGCCACCTACATAAATTGGGCTTATTACCTAATACTATATAGTATATACACTACATATTATACATTAAAATACAGTCGCGCCGCGCATTCATTGACAGGCTAGCTATATGGACACGTTCATTTGAGTTTGAGGATATTGGTAAATATAAGTGACCCTATTAAAAGGCACAGTGTAGTTGACTTTGTCACACTATGAAATTACACAAACCCTTGATGGTTAGGATAATCGTCTCATCCTCTAGGCTAACTTTGTCACTTAACGATATCTTAATCAGCTGATAAGATATCGCCTAAATACGGCCGGCACGGAAATGGTTACATTGTCACACTATAAACATGTGACGGAGTAAATATGGACCCCTTACTGCCGTTTTTGACCAAATTTTTGAGTGTCCAGTTGATTGGATGGGTACATATGACCATTACCTACATATTTGACGAGTTTTTTCGTTAGATGGTGCACTCAGGTTTACTCTGTCACACATTTAAGAAACATGTGAAGAATGTTTAGGGCACCCTGATAAGCAATGCTGAGTAGTGTAGGTTTATTTGATGGCCTGGAAGTGCTAGGAATTGTTATTATATCATATAGTCGTAAGGAATTAAAACAAAAAACC
>NC_087072.1:4342259-4381445 GCF_026151205.1 Bolinopsis microptera | reverse complement strand
TCTCTCTCTCTCTCTCTCTCTCTCTCTCTCTCTCTCTCTCTCTCTCTCTCTCTCTCTCTCTCCCTCTCTCTCTCTCTCTCTCTCTCTCTCCCTCTCTCTCTCTCTCTCTCTCTATATATCTCTCTATCTATCTCTCTCATACCACAAATGCGCCATAAATGGCAGATTATAGCAGGATTACTTCTTTTAACGTAACACGCATAGCGAAGATTAAATGATTCTTCGCGCGAAAAACGCGCGCGCGCGTCTGTGACGGTTTCAGTGTAAAGTCGGTTTTAAAGTAATGCAATATGTATGTACTACGGCTTTATTGAGACCCTTTATAATAATAATAATACGTTGCATGCCACTTTTCGCGCCGCCGAGAAAAGTTCAGAATTTTCTCTAAACACCCATTTTTGAATTTTGTAAATCGGTGGTCCGGAAGCGGAGTTATGGTTCAATGAAAATTGTTCGTTTAACGCTGTTTGTATTGTCATTATCAGAAGTGACGAAAACATATGTCACCCCACTGTATTAGCACGAATTTTCTGTCCCAGTTTGATCGCGCCTCGCGCGCCCCAGATTCTGTCTCACTGAATGCAGTAGTGGTTTAGCGCGATACAATTTTGAAGGGGCGCGCTACAGCTATGACATTATTTGACGTGACCACAGCTTCACATCAAAGCTGGCAAATTGATTTGATTAAGGTGCGTGGTGACTGTTACCTACCTACTGTTACCTAGCAACCACAAACACTGCTCTCTCTTGAAACAAATGGTACGCATGTTGAACTTTTATCGTAAGATTTGCTGATTATTCTGCAACCAGTGCAAAATGTAATCATCAAATGACAAATATGTAACTGAGCCGGTATTGTTCAGGCAAACTTTAAACAAAAATGTCAGTTAAGAAAAGTCGTAGTAGAACATAAATTGTGAAATGAGAGGTGGTATTTGAATGATTGAACTGATGGTTTATCTACGTTCTTTGAATTGAGCTAATCCTTTTGCTTGCAGTTCGCTCTGGCACTGTCTGTCTTCTTCCTCTAGCTTATTAGCCAGCAACTGAAATTTAACATTGAAAGTCTAGGTAAGCAATTCTGGTCCTTTAAAACTGGAAAAATACTTTAAATTACAGTATATATATATATATATATATATATTATATATGTATATAAAAAATCTTGACCGCACATCTCACCTCTCTGCGCACTGCAAGTCTGGCTGTTTTTACAGCTTGTGTTTCTTTGTTGATAGTTTTGTAATTATCTTCCAGACTCTTCTGTTCGTGCTGGTCCTTCTGCGAATAATTAAGTTAATTTATTAAGTTAAACACTGTGTTAATACATAAAATATTATACATAATTTTCACAACAAGTTTGATATGAGGCAATAATGATTATAATTTAAAGAAAAGATGGCACTGTACTGCAATAGTTAAGAAGTTCATGACAATCACCTCCTTCCAGTTTGCAAAGAGGCTGGTTTTTTCACACTCCACATTATCAGCTACCATTGCAGCGTTCTTCTGATCGTCCAGGATCCTACACTGCTGGCGGCGCACTGCTGGCTGTGAGCGCTGCACCCACGGGATTTTACCCTCGTAGCGCTTGCTGGTGGTGCTGTCCATGGCATCAGGCATGACTGATGCTATGTGGATGTGAACATGTAAGTGTGGGTGAGTGATGTTGATGAGTATGAATGTGCATTGTGCATGTTGGTTAACGTGTATCCCAATTATCAAATAGAGACACATTTTATTGATACAAAATAAGAAACATCTGATACAATGATAAAACATAAAATGATTAATATAAATGTATTTGAATAAAATACTACGAGGAACAATGAAATTTAAATGTTTAAACGAAATCAACGGTCAGATTACACACAATTACGTAAAATGCACTTAAATGCACTAAAATGGGCTAAAATGAGCTAAAATGAGCTAAACTGCAGGGCAGTCAAAATATAATGTTTAAAAGAAACCATGGTTAATAGTAAGGTATCTCAAGTATGATCAATTAGAGCGAATCATTGCTCTCAAACTCGATAACAGACGTCTCAGTCTTAGTGTTTAGGTTCTCAACAACATCATCATTCTTAGCAGTGGTAATCAACATGCTTGTCAGATCGTTGAAGATCTTACTGAAAAGAAGAGGGTTGGAGTTATCCGTGAGAATCTGTACAATCTCCCTTCCTCCAGCTCCAATGTTCATGAAGACAAACCTGTACATGGGTTTATTGGGCAACATTCCTTGGTCAATCATCCTGTTGTAGGTACCATTGGAGAAAAACATCTCAGAAATGTGGAGGAAACAACTGATGAGGTTAGCAAAGAACACAGCTACCAAGAGGTACCAGGTGAAAAGGAAGAGGTACTGATAAAGAACATTAGGAGCGAGAACACACTGTGCTGTCTCCACCTCTATCCCAGAGGGACCCCATCTCTTAATCTCACATGCCACCATCTTAGGAAAGAGAATGTCTTTATTGAGAGTGATGGAATTGTTAACGTCCATATAAGGAGAGAACCTGGTACCGTACCAGTCAGCACCGTACCGGTACCATGTGTTATTGCCGTACTCAAACATGAAGCCTGTCAGGTAGAACACAGCAACTGTTATGAGAAGGTAGGAGAGCTTGGTTACTCCGATTACCAGACTGAAGCTGTTCTTTCGCAGCCAGGCGTAGTAACCCTTGTCGAATATGTAAGTTTTAAATCTGAAGAACAGCCAGTTGACCACTCGCTCTTGTATCTCCTCCATGTGTTTTTCACTGGCGGAGGAGGCGAGACATAGCAGCTTTATAAGCGGCTTATACTCGGACCCTCCCAACTGTTTGAACATTATGTAAGGTGTGTAGTAGAGAATAGCAACAATCCAGAAGTAAAAACTAGCCCACTGGTACCACAAGTGAAATATCCTGTCTGCTGGCAGGACATCTTTCTCACTGCCACACTTTGTTAATGTACCGTTCTTCAAGAGACGCGGAACACATGCGGGCAGATCTGATGGTAGAACTCCAGGGTAGGGCACCATGCTGGCCGGCAGATCGTACGCCTCACGCACAGTATACATTCCTAAACTCCAGCAATAGTCCTCTGCAAACTGAGGGTGAAACTTACTGAACCCGTCACACGCGATAAGGGTTCCAGAATACTGTCTCATAGTGGTTACTGCCCCCATCAGTACCATCGCTAGGAACACATAACACCTGTTTATCTGGTCCCAGCTGTCGTCTACAGTTGCGTCTTTGAACGGGGATAATCCTTTAAATCCTGATAATAACTCAATAACCATCTCTGTACGAGCTGTTCACAATCAGAATAAAGAAAACACAAACAAATGCAGACTGTAGTTATTTTTTATGCTTCTCCAACACAAACAAAAAGTCTCCCGCGTCGTAAGGAGGAGCAGATGTAAGACTATCAGGTAAGCTCTTATAGTCTCTACTGTGTCGTAAGGAGGAGCAAATGTAAGACTATCAGGTAAGCTCTTATAGTCTACACTGTTTGTAAGTGAGACCCAGTGCTTCTAACTCTGCCCCATACTGCACCCTCTCACTGTCAAGTAAGCGCCGCAAGTTCACTCTTCTAGAGGTCATGAGTTGTGACTTTGCTGAGCGCAACTGAAATGAAATTAATTATCTGTTCCGACTACAATCACGCTTGTTAGTTAATTAACCACCATGAATTTCTTCACAATTTTACCACTATTATTATCTGTTTTTGAGTTTAATGTTGAAATTAAAGTACATTTTCGTACAAAAGCTGTTCATTTTATATACACTTTTGAATACGTTTACATTTGCATAGCTCTCTTATCTAATATTTCTATTTGAGATAAGACTGGCTCATCACTGTGTGCGTGTAATTGTTCGACGGATTTTTACACACTATACACAATACAAGTACACGGAATCTGTAAACTATGTCAACTGTCATTCCAAATTTCGATGAAAAGATACGGCTTATTATTGGTAATCTTTTGAGTAAAGCAGATCCACTCTCCAAAACACTCCTGACTGCTTTTGACTCGTCTAAAGATGTGTCCGATAATCAGACTGTACTCGGTGGGCCCCGTTTTCAGTTAGCTACATTGAACGCTTGTGCTCTTTTTCTCAACATCAAAACCGAGGAGCCTAAAGGCAACCGTATATTTTCAAATAAGCCTTCACTTGCCAAGAGAATCATACTCGAGATTCAGTCACTGTACCCTGCCATCTGTCCGGATTGTGATATCGAATACTCGACTCAGTTTGATTCTGTTACAAAAGCTGCCGCATGTTGCTTTCTTTGTTTGCAAGGCTGCCATGATTGTGATTCTTTTGAACCACGTGTGTCTTCAGCTACTTCTGTTTGGCTTTGCAAAGCATGTTATGAAACCAACTTATCAAATCAGTCAAAGGCGAAATCCAAGGCCCCTAGTAAATTGGCCTCTAAACAGCAATCTGGTGCAAACACTCCATCTTCCCAGAACCAGAAAAAACAACATGTCTCCCTTGATCAAGATGAGCTTCAGAAAAAGCTTTCAATCGTCAAATCACAGGAAGATGAACAACATTCAGTAAATGACGATAAATCGCAGCTGCCCAATTTACGGCTTGATGAGATCTGCAGCTTGCTAAAACTTGGAAAATGCCCACACGGTGTCAGTGGTAAAACGCCAAGTAATGATCAATCAGCATGCAAAATGTTCCACCCTCCACGCTGCTCTAAGTTCATTAAAAATAGTACCCGCAGAAAGTTTGGCTGTAGGCGTGGTGATAAATGCAAATTTTTTCATCCCCAACACTGTCCAACATCCTTGTCTGATAAGTCTTGTTACGATGAGGAATACTTATTAGTTCACACTGTTGGTACTAAACGACACAAACCCAAGGAGCGTGATTCCTACAGAAGAGACATCTCTGATAACAGAACTTCCAATGATCAGAAAAATAAAGAGAATAACAACAATAAAAGGACGCGCTCTTCTTCTCAGTCTCATACTAAGTCAACACCCCATCATGAGAACAAGGATTTTTTAAAGATTCGATCCCTTCTGACGAACTTCCAGACCACTTTTCAGAAAGAGATCGAAAACATAAAATCCAGTATTGTGACTCAAGAGAACAGAATTGCCTCGCTCTTCCCCAGTGCCAACCAGCACATCATCAGGCAGTTCGTCCCTCACGGTCCTCCAAGCCAGAACATCATGTTCCAACATCCTGTTCCCCAGTTCCAACCGCAGAGTCGTTTTCCTCCTCCCCAAGCGAACTGGTCGAACATTCTAGCATCTGGCTGCTAAACATTCAATCATTTAACCCTAGCGCCCATAACACCTCCAGATGGAAAGCTTCTTACCTTGAAGACGAATTAAGAAAGGAACAAGCCAAGAACCACACCGTTCCATTAATCGCCTTAACAGAGACATGGCTTAAGTCTTACATTGAGGATGCTCAACTTGAAATTCCGGGTTACTCTCTGTTCAGAAGTGATAGAGAAGCTAGGGTTGGAGGTGGAGTTTTACTTTATACACATGATGAACTCCCCATAACTAACGTCCAGACATATGATGATAGATACTGTCAGGCTTTGATGTGTACCAGCGAATCTGAAAAGTCAATCATTTGTGTTCTATATCGCCCGCCCGAGTGTCCAGTTCCCAGTTTTAAATCATGTTTGGACTTCATTGACCAGTACATTGCCAGTGGCGATGGCGAATACCGGCTATCACTTCTTGGAGACTTTAATATTCCCCTCATTGGCTGGTCCACTAATTCTATCTTACCCGGTGGTTCCTCATGTTCAACTTACAGTGCAGCTCTTTTACTTGACTTCATGTCTGAGAATCTATGTACTCAACATGTGCTGGAACCCACCCGACTCAGAAATGTATTAGATCTGTACATTTCAAACTCAGAGGATCTAGTTTCTCACGTCTCTATTTCGGACACTCCACTATCAGATCACAGACGTGTAGAGATATTTTTGTCTTACAATCCTTGTACTCATTCAGATCCTCCGGATTTCATTGATTCTTCGTTTAGAAGCTTAGACTTTAATAAAGCAGATTTTTCATCGATCAATGACATGCTCTCATCTGTTGACTGGGCTCAACTCATCAACCTTTGCGACAAAGAGGATTTTCCAGAGCTATTCACTCTTATTACTCTACAAATCTGCCAGATTGGCTGTCCGAAGAAGATCCCTCCCAAAACCCAAACTCGCTCATCTGTGCGCATCCCCTCTCGCAGAAAACGAAAGCTTCAAACCCAGCTAGAGGCTGCAAAAATTAATCCTCATAGCCCTCCCACACAGATTGAATCTTTGAACCGGAAACTTGCTCTCGCTCATATGGATATTCGTGATGCCATCAACCAGGATCTCCTGTACCGTGAACAGCAAGCCGTAAGCAAGGTAAAAGAAAATCCCAAGTATTTCTATAGTTACGCTAAGAAATTTTCGAAGAAGAAAAGCAACATCAGCATGCTTTTTGATGGAAACGGTGCCATCAAATCAAATCCAAAAGATATTGCCAACCTCTTGCAGAATCAGTTCTTGTCAGTATTCAGTGATCCTTCGAAAACTCGGATCGACTCTGCTTCTTTCAGTCCCCCTCCAATCAAGCATCCTTTTACTGACGATATGCTGAATTTCTCCGTGGACGACATCATTAAGGCCATTGAAGACATCAAACCTAATGCTGCATCAGGTCCTGACGAAATTCCAGTCACCCTTCTCAAGAACTGCAAGAAAGCCCTAGCAGAACCAATGCACATCATCTGGTCCCGCTCTTTAGTTACTGGGGAGGTCCCTAGTTTCTATAAGTTCTCACACGTATTTCCTCTCCACAAGAAGGATAGTCGAGCCAAACCAGCTAACTACCGACCTATATCACTCACCTCTCATGTGGTTAAAGTATACGAGAGGGTGATAAGAAAAAAGCTGGTAAACTATTTGGAGATCAATAACCTCATCTGTAGTAAGCAGCACGGATTTAGATCTGGCCGGAGTTGCCTTACTCAACTTCTCCACCATTTTGATGACGTTTTGGATTCTCTGAGCAACAATTCAGATTTTGATTCAATATACCTCGACTATGCCAAGGCTTTCGATAAAGTCGATCACAAACTCCTACTGAGAAAGCTCCAACTCTATGGAATCCATCCTAAAATCATAAAGTGGATAGAATCTTTCCTCTCAGACCGGAAACAAGCAGTTGTTGTTGACGGTCATCTGTCCATCCTTGCACTGATAATCAGCGGAGTTCCACAAGGTACTGTTTTGGGGCCGATCCTTTTCTTGATTTTTATCAATGATATCGAACATTGTATCATGCACTCTATAATTCGATGTTTTGCTGATGACACTCGCATATCCATTGCTATCAAATCGGAGCATGACGTCAAGCTCCTCCAAGAAGATCTGCAAAATGTCATTGACTGGTCTGAAAGAAATAATATGGCCCTTCACAAAGACAAATTTGAGTACATGTGTCATAAATTCAACCACCAATATGTACTATCTGAACTTCCATTTGTGGTTGAACACTATCAATACTCAGTTTCCAAAGACACTATACTTGAGCCAATACATCAGCTCAGGGATTTAGGCGTCATAGTGTCAAGTGATCTCTCTTGGTCCCCTCACATACGAGCCATTGCAGATAAAGCTCGCCAAAAAGCATTATGGGTTCTCAGTGTATTTCACACACGATCTCACTCCATCATGCTGACGCTATACAAATCAATGGTTCGAAGTCTGATTGAATATTGCTGTCCATTATGGCATCCCTCAAAAATCAGCGATATCCAAGAACTGGAGAGTGTACAGAAAGCATTCACCGCCAGAATATCAGGAATGCGCGATCTCCACTACTGGGATCGCCTGGTCTATCTATCTCTGATGTCTCTTCAACGAAGGCGGGAGCGATTCATCATTCTCCATATGTGGAAAATCCTCCACGGAAAGACCAGCAATGATCTGAACGTTCTATTTGTTTCACGCCCAAGGCTTGGAAACCTTGCAGTAATTCCATCAAAACGTAGAACCAGTTCAACAGCAAACCTCACCTTGTTTGACAACTCATTTGCAGTTCAGGGACCTAAATTGTGGAATGCAATCCCCTACCATCTGAATGTCATTCAAGATCTAGAGCACTTCAAAGATAAGCTCACAAAGTTCATGTTGTCTCTCCCTGATAAGCCGCCGATCAGGGGATATACTCCTCCAAATACGAACTCTCTGCTGTGCTGGCGCAACGAGCGAGACTCTACTTCGCTATGGGGTGGTCAGAAGATGTGATGGCCCCGTCAAGTCTTGACGAAACTCAACATAGGTCATAGGTAGGTCACATTTAAGTCTGGTCTATCAGTACAGGCACTGCCGCCGTCAAGTTATAATTAAGTTATTTTAAGAGATTGCTAAACATCTAAATAAGTACACGTCCACTGACCTCTTGGTCAAGAGTTTCTTTGTATCTCTTTAATATTTTCCTCTCGGTAGCCTCTTCTGCTACTTCGTTCCAGTGTGCTATCTGAAGGTTAAGGTGTTTTATTGTTCATAATCAGAACAACTTGTAACCACATTATGAATCTAATGAATCATAAAAATGTTAATATTGATTGATTGATCATTACAAGCGGATCTATTATCCATATCAGCATTCAGCAATCATCCTTATTATTACAAGATATTTGATTATCGGAGATAAGTCCATGTCAGTAAGTGAATTCTTTGAACCTGACACTTGAGGAATGTTTCCTTAATAGCAGCCTTGTCAGCAGCTAATGTCTCAGTAGCTCTGATGCTTGCATTCTGTCGTGCCAATGCTCTGTGTAGCGCTGCAGCTCTCGGCACTTCACTCTCATAACGATAACTGGTTGTCATTTCCATCTTGTATCTTCTTATTTTACTTATCTAAGAAGAGTGTTGTTTCATTCATAATTTGATAATCAGAAGTGTTTCAGACTTATAATTTTAAATGCAAATCACAGATAATATTCTTATCGCAAAGTTACAAATATGAGTACATGTGGTACTTTTATGAAAAATACTGTGTTTTTGTAAAAGAGTTTTGAAAATTTGCAATAAATGAAAATTTGTTGTTAGACATTGTTATCACTGAGAGGGATGGAGAGGGTTTCTAAATGATTAGTTATAACGCTAGAGAGTAGTTTTATTTCGACACAATAGCTATAATGTAAAAAACTGAGGGAGCTTTAAAATTTACCAAATTGGCATAATATGTGAACAACTTCTTAGCTTGGACGATATGTTCAGCCTTGGGAAAGGGGAGGAAAACCTTTTTCTTCATGTCTTTGCCTTGGAACCACTTATTGTATACAAAAACTCACTATATATGAAGAAACTTGTTACCTCGTACAAGAGATGTGTGTGAAGCAGACCACTCTAACTAGTAGGAGACCGCTTCACCAAGTTACCTTTTTTATCAAGCCGGTACCATAAAAATTATAAGACTGCCATTGAATTTTTCTAGGTAAAAAAGTAAAAATCTGAGTAAAAAACCCCCTTAAAAACTGAGGAACATTTATAAAAAACCTTGACAGTAAAAGTAGTCTATGACAATCCATGCACTGGCTCTAAATTTATATCTAGATCTGCTATTTTAACTGCACTACCACTTTTCATCATTCTTTCTCCTCTAAGAGCAATAATTGTTGTTCTCAATAAGTCAAATCTTATTCTTTCCCTGATAAATGTCATCGCCTCACTGTATCTTTGAACTGATTTTCTAGATAGTTTATCAGCTAACTTCTTGAAGAAAGTATTAGCTTCTCTTCCCATTCCACCTATTGTTGATAGGACTATTGGTGTTCTATGTTCCACTCCAATGATCCTTTTGTTGTGTTGAATTGCCATTGAATTGAATTGAAATGAATTGAAAAGTACGTCCTAGCAAACTGCTAAGAAGCATAGAAAGAGGCTCCATCGTGTCGTTTACTCACTACTATACGATGAGACGATGGGTTGCGTAACAATTATATATAATTGTATATATAATTATATATATAGGTACTAGAAAGCCCGTGTTAACAGGGATGAATCAGGAAGCTAGTAGTATTCTTTGAAAAAAAGTTTTAATCGCATCCAAAAATATCCATCCCAACCGAAGATACAGCCGATTTAAATGTAAAACACTTTAAACACAACGTAATTACCACAAAACCGATCAAAATGCCGTTCAGACAATTTTTACACGTGCAAGTGCCCATCGGCCATTCCAACACCGTTGCTATGCAACCTTTTGCTTTTAACCTAACTTTCTATTTCTCATCTGATTTGCATGTGTGCACTGTGCAGACATACAGACATACAGACATACAGACATACAGACATACAGACATACAGACATACAGACATACAGACATACAGACATACAGACATACAGACATACAGACATACATACATACATACAGACATACAGACATACATACATACATACAGACATACATACATACAGACATACAGACATACAGACATACAGACATACAGACATACAGACATACAGACATACAGACATACAGACATACAGACATACAGACATACAGACATACAGACATACAGACATACAGACATACAGACATACAGACATACAGACATACAGACATACAAAGATAATCTTTCAAATTATAATATTGATGGTTTCTGTTTGATTGACGATGTCAACCCCAAACCCTTCCAGATCGTTGCTCTGCGAAGCAAGAATAATAGTTTGCATCGAAACACGGCAACGTGTTTTGAGCTAATAACCTTAGCCGCATGTTTTACAAATGGATGAGTTTCAATGTGTCAAGGCGAACATTGTGAATTTCATTTAAATATAAATATTCTTTATTCACCATTTGTAGTGTCATAGATGATATTCACTGAGTCGAGGCGACTTAGGGACTGTCATTTATATTCTTTATTTACTATTAGTAAGTTTACCTCTGATCTTTGGTGAACTCTGCTGTATTAGTATACAGTATCAACCATTACATGCCGCACGGATTCGTTCATAGTCAATTGGACTGCCTCAAGATAATTAATCCACCATCTGGGTCTTTATCTCTGGCTCGCCTATCAGTCTCTTCCAATGGGGCGGCTGTCAAGCTCTTTAAAAGCAACATGGATGGGACGCATTGTTGAGGAACGGTGTGACAAGTGAACTTGATACATATATAGCTTCTTGCTGACAATAGCACCCTACAAATTCACCCTGTGCCCCACTTAGGAAGACCTATAAGTCTCCCATGATATGACAGCTGCTGGTAACAGCTGTTATTTAGGAAAGGATTATTTTCCAAATCTTTATGGTCTACTTTTATCCACACCTGAAGCTGGTCTTCCACCTCACGTGACATTGACTGTGACAGCCCTGGTACAGGCAAAGCCTCTTCGATGCGGAGAGATGCAAGATATTAACACTTTCAAATCATCACGTACCTTGTATACCCGCTTCAGTTACATTATCACAAAATCACTGTCACATGATCACTCACGCAACTATTTAAAGCTGTTATTACCGCTAAATAGGGAGAATTGTTATCAATAATACCAAGTCAAACTCTGTGGGAAAGGGTTGTAATAAAATAGATTTATAACAAGGTTAGATAACTCTCTAGTTATAACTCTCAGATGTACTTGGTTGATCAGTGATATGAGTGTGTATGGTTATTACGCTGAGTGATCTGTGTTTAATATCCAAATCACTTCAATAAATAAAAAAGGCTTGATAAAAAAGGTAACTTGGTCGCCTTTTTTTGTGAAGCGGTCTCCTACTAGTTAGAGTGGTCTGCTTCACACACATCTCTTGTACGAGGTACAACTGAATTTCCAGAATAGCAGAGAGTTTAGCAGCAGAGTTTCATCAGCACAATCACGATGTGAATTGCCAGCTCTCATATGATTGACTGCCATAACCTTAGTTAGGAAAGGGATTGATATATATTATTCATTGTAGTTCACTCTCTCTGTATCTAAGAGTGTCTACCGTATTTATCTTACGGGTTACTTTAACCAACAATTTTTGTGTCATCATTTTGTAACCCTTGGCATTAGGAATGGCCGTTCTTATCATGGCTTAGAATGCTCCCTATTAACCAACCGACCAACATTTTCGGTCGAACCCTAAAATTACTAATACCAAATTTAAACCCCACACATGCGTGTATAGTCTCCAAATCTTCTCTCTGCTCTCGGACTTTGTTCTTTTGAATAGAACTGTTTGTATACTTTAACAAATAGTGATTTTAACTTTGAGATAAACTGCTAGATTATTATATTTTTGTACCAATGTTCACCTAACTTAACGTCTCTCACTGACACCATCGCCCGGCAACCAATTTTAAAGTAAAATTTATTAACGATCTGACTACAGACTGGCGGTCAACGTTCCCCGTATAGTAGCTCAACGGAGGAGGTAACCAGGGCACGTGTTAATGAAAAATGTACGTGTCCTTCCACAATCCCTTCTGTTGGGTCACACGTTATTGGGAACTGAGATCGCTATCGTGTAACTAGAAGCAGTATATGCAAAGTAACTTGGGTGATAGGTGATAGGCAATATGAAATTACACATCTTACTTTAACTTTATCCCGTCATGGACTTATCAACTAACGGCTGGTGGTGGTGTCATCGTTTGTCGTACTCAAAACGTTTCGCGGTTGCAAATGCCGGCCCATCGAGGAAAATCTTGTTACTTTGTTTTTTTAACCATTTAACCATTTAATTATAAAGTTTGTTTAGTCGGATATAGTACAGAATTCAAACAGTTCCCGAAACAAAAAAGCGAACATTTGATTTTTGTTTCGGCGACTGAATCCTCGATGGGCCTGCAAATATTTGTTGTCGAGTAGTGTTGAATACTCATATTAACATGATTATTGATTTAATTTAATTGACGATGTCAATTCATGGCAGCTCGGCGCGGCACAGTAGCGCATTTCGCCGATCTAGCCAGTGTGAAGCCTCATTGAGTGCGCGGCGCGGCACAGTAACGCATCGCGCTACAAGGCTCTGGTGAGAGCAAGGTGATACTCGTAAAATATTTGTTCAGTATATTATGGATCACTGTCGACGAGTCCAACTCGGCGCGCGTCGCCTGTTAGGTTATAAACCTACAAGCTAACTACCAATCGGGAAAAAGCAAAGTATACGCAACAAGAGCCACGCGCGGATTTTACTAATTCACTCGCCAGCGCGCTATCACGTGTTTTTAATGCCGTGATTTCATTGGTCACCTCTATAACGCGCATTATTTGTGACAGCACAGTTGTTTTCACACAATTTGTTGACCGCGCGTGCAATAAACTCAATTTAAGCTCCGATTTGTGACCGAAATGGCCGAATGGGCCATAATATGGTTTATGCAACGCATGGCCGGTAATTAGCTAATTGAATTTTAGGTACTGTAGGTTGCATAAATTCACGAATTATCAATAATATGCAATAGAATTATTCCTGCTAGTTTTAATTCATTTAAGGTTTTAAAGATCTTGTTGGTCAAGGGTAAAATATAAGCAGTATAATAAAACAATATCGAATTGTTTTCAGTTTTGCATCGCGAACAGATACCACTATTTTAAGTTGTTACACGGCCAAGGATAAATCTCACAATTGTTTAGATTTGTAGCTCTGTTTATCAACGGTGAGATTTCTGAAAGGGCAATTGAAATTGAAATCGATTTGACTCTTAAACGTGCCTCAGCTCCAACTGTTAAATAGATCCACATTCTACATTCTACCAGATTCTTATCTATCTAGATTCTACCATAATATATAGTCGATATATTATATACGGATACCAGAGCACATCACATTTCAATAATTTTACAACATGTTATTTTATCAGCTACATATGTTTGAAGGATTAAAACACTTTTATGACGGTGCTGTTAGAATAACAGAATATTTACGCTATAAAACAGTTGACATCAAGAATATTATAACATTACCAAACTAAGTAAAAATAACAACTGTCCAATGTCCTAACCATGAACCTGACCAAAAATGTCAGTAAATATCAGTTTATTCGAAATCACAGTCATATCACTATGAAGACCCGTGTATTAGCCCGGTAGGTGAGGTATGATAGAGCCGGCCAGCCCGGTAGGTGAGGTCCAGTAGTTGCCCGGAGGCGGTGTACATTTGGGTGATGAGGTCTCCTCCTGACACGTTCTACATTCCTTTGTGTGGTTCCTCCTTCTCTCCTTCCTCTTCTAGAATATCTGAGGGGGGAGGGTGATCACAGAGTAGGGAATGTATAATAAGAGATATTTTATAGTAGTGCTGTCACGTGACAAAAATGAGCTCTCGTTCGTTCATTACTTAGCCACGACCTGTCGACCGTTTTTGGAGAGGTTTATTAACTACTTCTATCTTACTCACTATAATTACTGCAGTATTAGATCAGGATCAGAGACGGGTTCAATATTAGGATATATAAGCTACAGGAAAAGAAGATTAATTTTTATTAACGGCACTCTTCCCACAAACACCACGTACCGGGAAGAACAAGTCTAATTTTAGAGGCTGGTTTCCATCCAGCCACATCAGTGCTCTGAATAACAGCAGGACGTTGATGTTCCATGGTCTGGACTTGCGTACCACCTTTCCACCCTGGGGTGAAACAAGAGCTCCAGCTCGTACAAACTGCAGTCTTTACCAGTGGAAGACTTGAGGACTGAGGAGTTCTATCAGTTTCTCTATCAGAAGGATTAGGTCCTTGTAGGAGCTGGAGCTAGCAGGGAGGTCTCCGTACATGCCTGACCAATATGTTAGTTTGAGAAATACACAAACAATCATCAGTTTAACAAAACAATTATTACACCAAACAATTATTAATAAAGTGAGGTTATAACTGTAAACTTGTTACACGCCGCAATATCACTACCGTCCGGAACAATAATTTTTTTAAGTGGGGGGGGGGGGGGGGGGGGTCCAACTACATTTTTGTACATTTTTGTACATGTACATTTGGCAAAAATCTGATGGCCTTGTACATAAATGTACAAAAAATCGGAAATCCCTGGAAACGGATTGAAAAATTTCCAAAACGTGTTTAAAATGCTAACAATGCTAGTGTGTTGTGTACTGTGTGTGTGGCATGTGTGTGAACCAAAACACAATAAATTCAGTCAAACACTGCACTGTACAAAATAATAGTTCATCTGAATGTTAACAGGTACATTTATACAATATATCATTTTATCAACAATGATTGTAAACATAGGTACTTAATCCTGGACCAGGCAAAAGTCCTGCTCACCTTGGGACTGGCGCTAAGTTTCTCAATCTAATTCGCCTTATATGACCCTAAATAACACAATTGACTCGGGTACACTTTTTCACGAGTGGGGCATTTTCCGAAATCACACCCTTTTTCCACAATTGAAAGAGGTACGGTTGCAGTTGGTAAAATTACAATTGTAAAAAATAGCGAAGGCTTTAGTAACTTTTGATTTAAATTGTCTCCACAGTTTGTAACAGGCTATCTGCAGAAATGGGTAGCACGGTTAATGACCATGGTCCTCAAACTTTCAATCCTCAGTTAGATACAAAGAATAGTCTACACAATTTTTAATAACATTAAAAGGGATGAAAATCACTTTATTTATTAAAAAACGTGTAACAACTTTTCCATAGGAGAAAAAGGACTCAAGAGGAGGACTGAGGAGGAGGAGGACTAAGGAGAAGGATGAGGAGGAGGACCCAAGAGGAGGAGGACCCAAGAGGAGTAGGACCCAAGAGGAGGAGGACCCAGGAGGAGGACCCAGGAAAAGGCCCCATGAGGAGGACTGGGGAGGATAAGGACTGATGAGGACTGATGAGGACTAAGGACTGATAAAGAGGACTAAGGACGAGGAGGAGGAGGAGGAGGATAAGGACTGAGGAGTGAGGAGGAGGACTGATGAGGAGAAGGAGGTGTATGTCGTATGAGGAGGATGAGGAGGAGAAAGGAGATGAAGGAAGGAGATGAAGGATGAGGATAAGGAGGACTGAGGAGGAGGACTGGTGAAGAGGACTGATGAGGAGGAGGACTGAGAAGGGGAGGACTTAGGAGGACTGAGAAGGGGAGGACTTAGGAGGAAGAGGAGGATTGAGGAGGAGGAGGACTGAGGAGTAGAAGGAGGAAGAAGACTGAGGAGGATCAGGAGGACCCAGGAGGAGGAGGAAGTGGAGGAGGACTAAGGAGGAGAAGGAGGACCCAGGAGGAGGAACCAGGAAGAAGAGGAGGAGGAGGACTGAGAAGGAGGACTGAGAAGGAGAAGGAGGACTGATGAGGAGGATGAGGATGAGGAGGAGGGTGACTGGGGAAAGGATTGAGGAGGAGGAGGAAGACTGAGGAGAAGGAAGAGGAGGAGGACCCAGGAGGAGGACCCAGGAGGAGGAGGATACAGGAAAAGGCCCCAGGAGGAGGAGGATGACTTGGGAGGAGGAGGACTGATGAGGACTGATGACGAGGACTGAGGAGGACTGAGGAGGAGGACTGAGGAGGACTGATGAGGAGGAGAAGTAAGTGGATGAAGAGGATGAGGAGGACTGAGGAGGAGGACTGGTGAGGAGAAGGAGGAGGACCCAGGAGGAGAAGGAGGAGGAGGAGGATAACTGAGGAGGAATAGAAGGACTGAGGAGGAGAAGAGGGATCCAGGAGGAGAACCCAGGAGAGGAGGAGGAGGACTGAGGAGGAGGACTAAGGAGAAGGAGGACTGATGAGGAGGATGAGGGGGAGGGTGACTGGGGAAAGGACTGAGAAGGACTGAGGAGGAGAATGCGGACTGAGGAGGAGGAACCAGGAAAAGGAGGAGGAGGAGGAGGACTGAAGAGGAGGACTGAGAAGGCGAAGGAGGACTGATGAGGAGGATGAGGAGGAGGGTGACTGGGGGAGGACTGAGGAGGAGGGCGACTGGGGGAGGACTGAGGAATATGAGGAAGACTGAGGAGGAGGAGGAAGAGGAGAAGGACTGAGGAGGAGAAGGACTGAGGAGGAGAAGCAGGAGGAGGAGGACCCAGGAGGATGAGGACACAGGAGGAGGACCCAGGAAAAGGCCCCAGGAGGAGGAGGAGGAGGACTGGGGAGAAGGAGGACTGTTGAGGACGAGGAGGAGTAAAAGAAGGACTGAGGAGGGGAGGAGGAAGAGGACTGAGGAGGATCAGGAAGACCCAGGAGGAGGAGGACCCAGGAGGAGGACCCAGGAGGAGGAGGACTGAGGAGGATGACTGAGGAGGAGGAGGACTGAGGAGGAGGAGGAGGACTGAGAAGGAGGAGGACTGAGGAGGAGGAGGACTGAGGAGGAGGAGGAGGAGGAGGAGGAGGAGTGAATAGGAGGAGGGGGACTGGGCAGGACTGAGGAGGAGGAGGAGGAGGAGGAGGAGTGAATAGGAGGAGGGGGACTGGGCAGGACTGAGGAGGAGGAGGACTGAGGAAAAGGATGAGGAGGAGGACTGAGAAGGAGGACTGAGCTGAGGAGGAGGACTGAGGACTGAGGAGGAAGAGGAGGAGGATGTAGAGGAGGTGGACCCAAGAGGAGGAGGTCCCAGGAGGAGGACCCAGGAGGAGGACACAGGAGGAGGAGGAGGATGACTGAAGAAGACTGAGGAGGAGGAGGAGGAGGAGGAGGAATCATCTAAATATTATTTCCATTTTTGTTATTTTTTTGTCCGTTTTTGTCCGCTCTATTTTTTGTCCGTTTTGATAATATAGGGTTCCGAACGGAAAAAAACGGATAAAAAACAGGATCCCCCAGGAGGAGGAGGAGGAGAAGGATGACTGAGGAGGAGGACTGAGGAGGACTGAGAAGGAGGAGGACTGAGGAGTACTGAGGAGGATCGCTGAGGAGGATCGCTGAGGAGGATGGCTGAGGAGGATGACTGAGGAGGATGACTGAGAGGGAGGAGGAGGAGGACTGAGGAGGAGAAAGAGGACCCAGGAGGAGGACTGAGGAGAAAGAGGAGGAGGAGGACTGAGGAGAAGGACTGAGGACTGAGGAGGAAGAGGAGGAGGATGAAGAGGAGGAGGAGGGCCCAGGAGGAGGAGGACTGAGGAGGATGATGAGGACTGCAGAGGAGGAGGACTGAGGAGGATGGCTGAGGAGGATGGCTGAGGAGGATGACTGAGAGGGAGGGGGAGGAGGAGGAGGACTCAGGAGGAGAACTCAGGAGTCGAGGAGGACTCAGGAGGAGGACTCAGGAGGACTGAGAAGGAGGAGGACTGAGGAGGATGAGGAAAATATAGCTGCCAAACGGACAAAAACGGACAAAAAACATGATACCCCCCCCCCCCCCCCCCAGGAGAAGCATCTAAATGTTATTTCCATAACATTTTTTGTCTCTTTTTGTCCGTTCTACTTTTTGTCCGTCTTGAAAATATAGGGTACCGAACGGACAAAAACGAACACAAAACGTGATCCCCAAGCCAAGCATGTGTCACGATACAAATGTACTTGACTATACATTTAAGGTGCAGTGTACTAGTGATATTATGGTATGTTTAAAGACCGGACCACAAAATATAACCCGGTACCTAGTGTTGTACTAATACATCATCACAAGTAACAGGGATAAAATCGATGAGCAGAAACAATCGATTTCACAAGGGGCCAAAGCACTCGGGTCTGGGAGTACATGATAACTCCAACTAGTAGTGAGCATACTAGCCCCTGCATTGAAAAAACACATAAAACATACTATTGGAATGTCCAATTGGTTCGTTTTCTCATCACAATATATAGCATAGTAGGGGTTCTGGTTAAATTATATCACTTTTGAGAGGTTTTGGAGATCGATTCTGTAAATTTCTCAATTTTTTTGAGGTGTTAAAGTAATCAAATACATTCCCATGTGATGTACCTGTCATTGTAAATTAGCCACAGCAAGTAAATCTATCCAGGGAATTTCCAAACAGGAAAAAACATATTTTGTACATTTTTGTACATGTACATTTGGCAAAAATCTGGTGGCCATGTACAAAAATGTAGTTGGACCCCCACCCCCCCCCCCCCCCCCCCCCCCCCCCCCCCCCCCCCCCCCCTTAAGTTATGATATTAAGTTTAACATAAGTTAATAGAATATTATAATACACGGCATGTAAACAGGGATTGGCTAGTTAGAGGCGGTAGGCCTTACACTGTGCTTTCAGCAATACTCATAAGTTATGATCGATTGTAACAAACCTGCAACATGACATTATTACAGGGAAGCCTCCGGGTGGGAAAACTCAGTACCATGGGGGGACTTCTGGCAACGTTCCAGGAACTTCTTAGTACGCTCTTCTCGAACCTTCTTCATGTGCCGCTGAATCACTTTATTAATAGTTTAACTTTAGTCCATGAATAGATTCGTAGAAAAATTAACCAGTAACTGATTCCAATTAAACTAAAAAGTCATTGGTTACTAGTTATTAGTTACTACTGTTACTAGTTATTAGTTACTAGTTACTAGTTACTAGTTACTAGTTACTAGTTACTAGTTACTAGTTACTAGTTACTAGTTACTAGTTACTAGTTACTATAGTAGAACAATCAGTAAGCTTATATACTACCTATTATAACACTGGGTATCACTATAGCAGATGTAATGAAGATCACGGTATAGGCTCAAAACAAAATTGACTCTTATATCAGTAATACATAGTAACAAACCTGCCATTATTACTGTCCGGAGTCCCGGACAGGAGGATCAGGGATCTAATGAAATTACCCCAGCAACCAGTTAAAAAGCCAGGAAATTGACCAGATCGAAAATCAACAATCCTGAGTCGAGTTAAGAACCTAAGGTTTTTAGGTCTTGATGTCATTCTGAATCCTCTCAGTCAAAGCCAAATAGTGGAAAGCAGTAATATATAATGGTGGTAATTGGTACCCTCGAGATTAGCGCTGATCAAGAATGCCAACAGGGAGTAACAAAGAAGAATAAACGGAACATCCCAGTTGAATTTCTACTGCAAATTAACTTGAACACACGTCTGTTCTGTAGGGTACCACGTGACACGCAATCTGGCCAATTTAAGCTATCGAATAGCAGTCACGCTGCCCAATCAGAGGGCTGGCTGTTAGTCGGGTGCGGACCACTTATGCCAGTCTAGCTGACGCCAAACAACTATAACACTGAGTACACTCAAATTCATAATTTCCAAATGTGGAGCTCTAAAAGAACAAATAGGAGCCTTGGTTCCTACACCCGAATCTATGTATTACACATCAAAAAGCTTAAACCAAGATTATCCTAGAGATATATCTCCAAATACCATTCAAGTAAGGTTACGTCCCGATCATGGAACCAGAGGGATGGATGGAAGGAGGGAATGAGGGAAGGAGGGAAGGAGGGAGGGAGGGAGGGAGGGAGGGAGGGAGGGAGGGAGGGAGGGAGGGAGGGAGGGAGGGAGGGAGGGAGGGAGGGAGGGAGGGAGGGAGGGAGGGAGGGAGGGAGGGAGGGAGGGAGGGAGGGAGGGAGGGAGGGAGGGAGGGAGGGAGGGAGGGAGGGAGGGAGGGAGGGAGGGAGGGAGGGAGGGAGGGAGGGAGGGAGGGAGGGAGGGAGGGAAGGAGGGAGGGAGGGAGGGAGGTCCTACATCTTTTAACTCCGATCGAGTGGAAGTGGTGGATAAAGTCACAAAATGTTTAACATCCTCACCAGTCTGAAACAAGACTACAGATTCATATCCGAAACTGAACAGACGGACAACGAACTCCCAAATACATACTCAATCAAGATTTTGTTTGTAAACACGACACACTGAGAATGAATGACTAAGAATAAACGACTGAACAGATCAATTATACAATCTATCAATACAAGTTAAGGGCTACTGTATGAGTATGAGTATGAGTATTACAAAATATAAATATATGTTCACAAAATATTTAACTCATGCTTTAATAATACACTCAAGTATAACCGTAACACGATTTCATAATATCAGCTGGCTACTTCCTCATGAATTAGGGCACACCACACTATTAAAATTGAATAATACTAGTCGACTAGTGGGACTAAAGAGTTGGTCGCATAATGACAGTAGAAATGGCTGCAATGATTCTAAACTTTTCAATAGTTTTAAGGTTCAAAATTAAACATTAACGTGCGAGGTTGCGGTACTACTACTTTCTTTAATTATGTTTTCTAGTCAGGTTTACAACTCGGTGTTACATTGGTTTTCGTCCTGGTCGACAATGCAAAATACGAAACAGTAAACAGTGCCACATAGAAAAGTACTAAAATCATACATTTTTCTTGGATCTGCATGTAGCTCTCATGACATTGAAACCATAAAAAAAAGCTTACGATAAGGGTATCACTTTAAGGCAAATGACAGATGACAAAGATATTCAACAAACTGCAGGCGATAGGTTTATCAGAAGGCAGTGAAAAAGAGGAAAGAACAAAAGTTTGTATCTGATCTCAATCACACGCCAGCGCGCTATATCACGCGCACGTGACTTAAACACTGCAATATCATTGGTCATCTTTATATCCAATGCGAAAACAAAATAGCGCGCGTTTCCTATAATCCATGGCGAGTGAATTAGTGAAACCGGCCACGCGCTGAGGTAGATTGTTAAATATAATTCAACCCGTGAATTCAAAGTGAACGGCAAGAAGGTTAAAGCTTCCCCTGGAAACTGCCAGAGCTACAACATCATTTATCTGTTCCAATGTAGTGTCTGTGGAAAGGCTTACGTCGGTCGCACAACTCGATCTCTACGGGTTAGGACTGGCGAACATAGGGTCAAATATTATAAACTTTTAAATGGTGATAAGGTACGTGAACATTCAAAGCTTTTGATCCCGAAATAATCAATCAATTCTGGTTTAAAAAATGCACGATGCTTTAATTATACGAAACAAAATTATTTAAAAAAAACAATGTCCTTCTCAGATTTCTTACTCTGACTTGTCAATATTCAGTTAACTGTACATATTGTATAAAAATTCACCGTATAAAATTCGTGTACTACTCGAAAACAATTGTGTGTAAAATCTTAACGTTTGATCTTAACGATATTTTTCATAAGATTGTTTAGGTTTTAGAGCTAATCGCTCTGACCTGCGAGTTTGGTTAGTTTCTTGTGCTTCACCTGAACTGGGGTTATTGTTAGTTAACTCTGGTTCGTTCGTTCTGAGAGGTGTGTTAGGTAAATCAACTTCAGTTAATTGTTCTGACGACACAACCGTACTAGAATTAGGTAAAGTAAAACATTCAGTCTCTGGAGAATTGTCATTTTCCGACGTCTCTGCTTGTTGTAGTACCGAAACTGATCTTTGCTTGATATGGTCTGCGTGTTTAATCACGTTTCTTCCGTCAAACATAACTTCGTACATGTTAGAGTTCCCGATTCTTCGTTGAATTTCTCCTTGACTCCAAGTGTCTTTGTTCTGTGGTTGCACATATACTTTCTGCTTGTCTTCAAACTGGCGGTTTCTGATTCTGCTGGCATTCAGTATTTCCTGTTCTTTATCCACGTTCAATCTTTCAGACGTTTCACGATCTGCTGGAAATACGTGATTCAACCTTGTTCTTACATAGAGCTTCTTAAATAGCGCTTCAGACGGTGGTATCCCAGTAACGCTGTGCGGAGTGATTCTGTAGTTAACTAAGAAATTTGCTAGATTCTTGTCGACATCTTTACAATTTTCATACATCTTTTTCATCGCGTCTTTGAATTTTCCTACAAATCTCTCACAGCATCCATTACTTTTTGGGTGATACGTTCCTGTCTTTAAGTGGTGTATGTTGTTCCTCTGCAAGAAATCTTCGAATTCCTGTGAAGTAAAGTTTGTTCCGTTGTCACTCACTATAACAAACGGTAGTCCGAATCTACTGAAAATGGTTCTCAAAGCTCTGATCGTTGCTGATGATGTGGTGTTATTGTTCATCTTTACCACTTCAGGCCAACGTGAATGAGCGTCATAAACTACTAAGTCTAACCACATGCTGTTGAGAAATGGTCCAGCGTAATCAATGTGGACTCTTTGCCAAGGCATTGATGGTCTGGTCCATGGGTGTTCAATCAAACTTGGTAAACTCTTCCCATGTTTCCCACATGTTGTGCACGTGTTAGCTATTTGCTCGATCTCTGAGTTTATTAACGGCCAATATACGTAAGATCGTGCTAATGTTTTCATTCTGCTGATACCTAGGTGTGTTGCGTGTAACATCTCCAATACCGTAGTCTTTAACTTAACTGGAATGATAACTCTGCAACCCCATGTCAAACATCCGTTTTCTATTGAAATGTCGTTTCTCCGATTCCAATAAGCGGTCATTTCATCTGTGAAATTTGTTTCTCTATCTGACCATCCATTCTTCACGTAGTGTAGAACTTTCGATAAGACAGGGTCTTTCCTGGTATGTGATTCGATGTTTTTAGCCGTTAATCCTGTATTTTCTATATCCACACTCTGTACCCAATCGTTTTCTGTTTCCTTTTCATCTTCTGGGGTGTGTGGTCTTGGTAGTCTCGATAACATGTCAGCGTTCCCATGGGCTTTGGTTGATCTGTAGCAGATATCATAGTCGTAATCCATGAGAAATAATGACCATCTGGTTAATCTTGCTGCGGTCATGACTGACAGTTGCTTGTTTTTGCTGAAGATGTGTACTAGTGGCTGGTTGTCGGTTATCAGTTTAAACTTCCTTCCATAGTCCATACAGGTACAAATGGAAACGTTTAACAGCCCACACAATCGCTGCTGCTTCACGGTCGATTTGTGCGTAGTTCTTTTCCGCTGCAGTTAAAGAAATTTACTCGATTGGACGTTCCGATCCATCAGGCATTGTATGTGACAGTACTGCACCCAATCCGGTCGGAGACGCGTCGGTGTCAAGTTTCAGCGGTTTCTTAGGATCGTACAAAGTCAGCACTACATCCGAGCTAAGTAGTTTCTTCAAATTCTTCCAAGCTTCTTGTTGTCTCTTTGTCCACTTCCATTCTACTCCTTTCTTTCTGAGTTCATCTAATGGAGCAACAATCTGTGACATATTTGGTAGATACCTCCTGTAGTAGTTCACTCCTGACAAGAATGATACTAATTCTTCTACTGATCGTGGTGCTCTCATGTTTAACATATCTTCCACTTTCGACTTAACGGGTCTGATCCCGTCTTTGTTTACCTCATGTCCTAGGTAAATCACAGAGTCTTTCAAGAATTCTGACTTTTCCATCTTGCATCTGTATCCTTGGTTTTCCAATCGGCCAATAACTTCGTTGAGTATTCTCAGGTGTTCCTCTCTGTCCTTTCCGGAAACGAGGATGTCGTCCACTCTGCAACAACACATTGGTATCCCTGCCAATGTTTGATCTATGGTCTCTTGAAAAATGGCTGCTGCTGGAGAAATACCGTAGGGTAAACGATTCCACAATAACTGTCCTAAATGGGTGTTAATCGTTGTCAGTATTCTGTCTTCTTTCCTGATTGGGATGTTATTGTATGCAGCTCTAACGTCTAGTTTTGTAAACTGCTGTCCTCCCGTTACTTTGTTCAGGCACTCTTCTATAGACGGCAGTGGGTACTGCTGTGCTGCCATAGCAGGATTCAAAGTAAGGTTATACGAGCCACATATACGAGTCTTTTCTCCTTTGAACACGGGGACTATAGGTGTTCCCCAAGGACTTGCTCCCTCTACCTTGGTTAGTGTTCCCTCGTTCAACATTCTTGTCAGCTCTTTCCCTACTTGATCCTTCTTCGCGTACGGCAAAGGTCTCACACCCAACGATTTTGGTTGAGCATCTTCTTTCAGCACTAGTTTTGCCATTGCACCTTTGATGAGCCCCAGTCCTTCTTCAACAAGAAATGCGGCCGCTTTTCTTTTGTGGATGGCCGCTCAATTTCCCGATCCGTGATGGCATATTTATTATATTCCATACAACCTGGGGACGGCCCAGTCTTTACTGTTTAAATAAACATGCAAATATGGCGAAGTGACATGCTGACTGCCGAGCGCCGCCCAGTTAATATAATTCTATATTGAATTTGAAGATCGTGTATCATGTATACTTCTATGTAACCATATGTTTATTGTTTATGCAACCTGACACGGAACTGTGCAAAATAGTAATACTAACTCAAAATAATAATAATATGCTATTAATTAGTGCCTAGTGGGATACGTACATGATGAAATTAATAATGTACTTGGTTGGTTCAGCGCCGCGCGCCAACAATTATATGATTCTGATTGTCACGCAAAATAACTTTGCGCAGGTAGTCACGTGGGCGATAACAGTGCTCGCAGGCACGTTCGGTCGCACACACGGTCGCACACACGGTCGCAAAGCTACCATATTTTTTAAAAAACCTCGATCGCTAACCCTTGTCCTTGACTCTTTTGTGCCTTCGGCACTTTGAGTCATGGATCGGGAAAAAATAGGACTGATTCTCAGCTCGTCTAAACTTCTCAAAGGTTTCTGAACTTCTTTCTTCTGTGTGACTGTTCCCCTGTCCATGGTTCTTTGATCACCCCTCTCTGAGGGTCTTTGTTCACCCCTCTCTGAGGGTCTCTGACTAAGAGGTAAAAGGGACACACAGGACTGGACTTCGACAGGACTAACATGGACATTACTAACATTCACAGACTTACTTACATATGGGGAAAAATCAAAACAAGAAGAAATAGCAGTCTTTGATCTCTTCAGTGTTGTCTCCAACCAGTCATCTCCTAAAAATCTGGTTATCCAAGATTGTCCCATTAATGATGGACATTTTCCTTCCACAATGAAGTCTAGTTTTGGAATCATCTTTCCATTGAATTCTACATCGACTTGTGCTTTCGCCATCACTGGTAGTCTCTCATTGTTCGCTGCTCTCAGTCTTTTTGCCGAAGGTATAAGAGGAAGTAAATCTAATCCTACCTTAGACAACACATTACAACTAACAATACTTACGCTTGATCCGGAGTCAAATTCCATGTTCAAATCTCGTCCATTTAGTTTCACTGGCACTAACAGTTTTTCTGAGGAAGTATGGTTACAATTGAATTCAACAATCTCTTGATTGTCAATCAATTCTATAGAAGAAGAGTCATCACAAGCATCTAAATTTGAATCATCATACTCAATAACTGTGTCAAATTCAGAATAATCATCAGAGGGTAATATAACTTCGAATAATCAAATTTGTCAATTTCAATCAATTCGTTTTCACTTTCTCTCACTCTAAACATATCTACTGATTTCTCCTCAACACAAACAAAAGCTATCTCGACGTCGCTCTCGTCATTCTCATTGGTCTCGGAAGATTCTTCAACATGGTGAAATTTATCTCCTTTTCTGTACTTATAGTTCTTCTTAGTACCTGTGCAGTTTCTAGCAATGTGGTACTTCTCTTTGCACTTCCTGCATACTGTTCTACAGTCCCTTGTGTTATGACTGCGCAATGTACACTTTTCACAGTACATTTCTCCTCTTGGTTTTAAACTACTTTCTTTTCTGAAATGCTTTGATTTCCTATCCGAAACCTTATTCACCGTTCCAGAAGTTCCACTGTTTCTGACAGTAACACTATTTTTCGACATATATTGAGCTTCTTCCACAGATTTCTCTAAAGTTGCTACATGCTCTCTCGCTGTTGCTAATGTTAAATCTGTTTTCTTCAGGAGTTTCGCTTTCACGCTTTCATCACTCAGTCCAGCTATGAATTGGTCCAGCATTCTCGATTCCAACTCGTTCTCAAATTCACAGTCCATGGCAGTTTCGGTTAGTCTTTCGACGTATTCTGCCACACGCTCTCCTTTCACTTGAAAGATTCGGGTGAAGGCGTATCGTTGAGCGAATTTAGTTGGTTTTGGTGAGTAATGGTTACAAAGTTTCTGTTTTATTACTTTGTACTCCGTTGTGATTATATCCTCTGGTTTTGCGAAGTGGTACGCTTTTTTGAACATTGCTGCGTCCATTGATACTATCAGCATCTGAGTCCACTGTAGCTGTACATTCCAGTCGTTTCTCCTGTCTCGCTCTGTAGTCCAGGCGGTTCTTGCGTTCAGGTTCTCCGGTACAACTTCAACCACTGGCTCTACGATGCATCGTTGATGATTAACGAACACTTCGAATTGGGTGAACCACAACCTGATGTTGGATCCGATGTTGGTGGTCAATTTCTGGTCATACATCCGCGTCGCCATTGTTATGATTTGATATTCTATCTATAATTCGTGAGTTCTTCAGAGAATTGATACACTTGTTATAACTTGGACTTGAATCCTAGGCTAAGGATAGAAATGGTTAATAATCATTATATTGCATAATATTACAATTCACAACAGTAATTAATTTACCGGATGGTGTAGGGAAATTGGTAAAAACACGACTTCAATCTTACATTAATTGTATAAAATTCTAATTTCAGGTAAACAAGCAAAGTTTGTTTTCAATTATTACATATAACTATTAGTTGACGGATGTTACTCGTTTGGATTTTTCGATGCGAAGTTTACTGGGCCACGATCAGCCTCAAGCCTGTCATTCCGCCGAATTTATATGATTATGAACATATAATACAAAAATTAAGTGCAAGTAAGTAAGTAAATATTTCATGCTAGGCATGTAGCACCCATCACGGTATGGGTAACCACTAATATAACCATCCATTGAGTCTTTGCTTTTTCGCTTTGCATAGCAGCTCAGCGAGGTCCGCAGGGCACAGGCAACAGGGGTGCTGGGTGCATTTTGCCTATATCTAACGACAAACAAGGTGGCCTTACAACGAGAAGCATTATTAGATCGATGCGCGGCAAGCTTGCTAGTTGCTACGAAGTATCCCGAAACGGGTTAGTCCATTATCATTTCTAACAATAAACACATAATTGTTGGCACTTGGCAGTTGGCTTGATACACGAATAATTGCATTTCGATCTTCGCGCACGAAACCAGGACACAGGAGCTTGCCTGTCATGCGTCGGCGTACACGCTTCAATATGCATTATGCAATTCTTGGTAGCTGTCATGCTACGCGCAGCAGGCAGCTTCATTCCTCCATAGCTCCATTCTCCAATGAGTATGTTTATAAATATTATAGCTTGTAGCACGATGCGCTACTGTGCCGCGCCGCGCATTCAATTATTGATTATTCTTCTTGCAACGCTAATTCGGTGAATGTGCTACTGTGCCTTGCCGAGCTGCGATGAATTGACATCGTCAGTTAACATTATAGCCTGTGCAGCAACAGTACACGCGCTTTAACCTAACCATGTGCTTTCGCGCCACTGCAGCGTGCAGGCGCGCTCGTTCACACAGGAGGCGATCGGCGGAGAGGAGTTTAAAGATAAAATAGAGATAAGGATAAAATACATATATAAATAGATCAAGATAGCGATTAGAATATTGAATAGAGATTTTACAGCAATTTTACAAAAATGACACACATGGGCCACATAATGATTTACATGATAAACCTACTAGCGCATGTGTATCAAAAAAATTTTTGACACACATACGCTACCTAGGAAGCGCATGTGTATCATTATTTTTTTGACACACATGCGCTTCCATAGTGCCTCACCGAGCTGCGAAGGATTGACATCGTGAATCAACCCTACACGTTGCATGTGGCGTTGATTCATGATGTCAATCTTTCGCATCTCGCCGATCTGCATACGTGGTTGCGAGAAAGCATTATTTGATGCGCGCGCGACCCAGTAGTGCATCGCGCTACAACATGTGGCGTCATTCGGCCGGATCCCAGCAAGCAAAAATACGTCGACCATCACAGGACGACGCCAGCACTCTTTACGCTCTTCGAGCTCCGATCGCGATCGTCCTGTGACGAAGTAAGGACGAAGCCTGAGGTCCTCAGGTAACATCGACCACCGATTGAAATTCAGAGATTTTTTGACATAAAGGTCAAATGTAAAACTAAAATCTTAATGTTGATTGATTGACGACGTCAATTTTTGAGCACAGCGCGAGCGCATGCGGAAAAGGACCGCGTAGCTGGTCAAGATGTTGATAAATATTTAGCTTGTGGCGCGATGTGTTGCTCTAACTATAGCCCTCTGCGCTTGCAGGTAGCGCGCGACCGCCGGAGGCGGGAAATGACCTGGTTAGCTAGGTGAACGCGATGTGCCTTGTAGGATGAAATCATACTAGCTGACGCCACTCAGCCAGCTGGTGCTGCTCGCTGTACGTCAGCGATCGAAATTTAATAATAATAATTATTTATTTAATTTTTATTACGCGTATTTCAACCCGTTTTTAAGGATGTCCCAACCCGAACGCACACCACAATTTTTTTTTTTTTTTTTTTTTTTTTTTTTTTTTTTTTTTTTTTTTTTTTTTTTTTTTTTTTTTTTCGTTGCTCGTGTTGTCGCAAACGTCGACGAACAAAACGAAGCTCGTTGCGAGAAGCGCCGGCTGCAATGAGCTCTGGCCCACGCCCCAGGCTAGACATCGTCCTGGCCCAACAAATTTGGGGCGAGCGATTTTCTTCTTTTTTCCCTCTCCCCCTTCTTTTAAAAATCTCTTGTTTTTTTATTTTCTTTAAAAAATTTAAAGAGGGGGCGCCGACTCCCCCAACTCTGCTAGTTTCTTCTTCTTATACCCAGCCCCAGCGCCGCGTTCCTTAATGGATGAGGTAAAATGTATCAACTATCTTGTACTAGCTACGCGGGTCCTTTTTTTTTTTTTTTTTCTTTTTTTTTTTTTTTTTTTTTTTTTTTTTTTTTGTTTCTTTTTTTATTATTGTTTTTTTTCTTTTTTTTTTCCTTTTTATTTTTTTTTTTCTTTTTTTTTTCTTTCTTTTTTTTTTTCTTTTTTCTTTTTTTTTTTTTTTTTTTTTTTTTTTTTTTTTTTTTTTAGTCTTTTTTTTTTTTTTTTTTTCCTTTTTTTTTTTTTTTTTTTTTTTTTATTTCCCATGCGCTCGCGCTGGTGCCAAAAAAATAGAAAGGACGATGTCGTCAAAATAATTAAATCAATCAAACATTAAATAAGATTTTAGTTTAAAAAAACATTTTGACCCCTTTTTAATTTGATGTCAAACAAATAATCTCTGGGAAGAAATTTGTCAATAAATCGTTGGTCGATGTCACCTGAGTCGGAGTGGGACCTCAGGCTTCGTCCTATTCTTACACTCCTCTACCTTTCCTTTCTGCTTTCTACCCCTTTCGTCCACAGGAACGAAATCGGAGGCTTCGAAGAGGCGTTGAAAAGTGCTGGCGGGGCGGTCGTCTTGTTGTGATGGCACGCGCATTTTTTTTTTTTTTTTTTTTTTTTTTGCTTGCTGAGATCCCCGCCGAATGGAATGAAAAAAAACGCCACAATAACGTGTATAAGGGTAAAAAAAAAAACTTAAAAAACGCTTTCCCGCTTTCCCCCTATAGGAGAATTAGACAAAAAATTGTTGTAAAGAGGGGAGGGAAGTTCACAGTGACCAGTCAAATGACATTAAATATTTTCGCTGGCTGACGGTTTTGGGGTGGAGGGTTAGGGCAACGTTTATAAATTATACATATATGGTCAAGGTTAGGACTAAGTTGTACACTATTGACATTGTGAGGTAATGGTTAAAGGTTATCACTAGCGACCTTTTTTTTTTCCAAATATTCTGAGAAACCCCAAAATAATTCGCAAAAAAATGCTATGTGTAATGTTTATGTCACGTGAACAAAATTAGAGAGAGGGGGGGAGTGGAGTAGCCGAGGGTCGGAAGTCGAAGTTCGGAAGTGTCATGGACTTCTGTTTGGAAAGCCGGCGGCCCTTCCGAGAAGGAGTCCGGCCGAGCCCAGTGGACTCCCCAAGCTCCTCCGCCGGACCTCCGCCGGATGCAAAGTCCGGCGGACGGGTCCACCGGAGTCCGCCGACCACTTCCTGCCGGAATCCGCCAAGCGGACCACGGAGTCCGCCTAGTGGCTTAGGGGGGGGGGAGGGGGAGAGGGGGTGGGGTCCGCGGCGGACAACATCTCCGCCGAATAGCCCCGCCTGCGGGAGCCGCTCGGAGTCCGCGCCGGCCGGACGTTATTAAATAAAAAGTTCCGCTCGAGGAGTCCGGCTCGGCTTCAGCTTCGGAGTCCGCCAAAATGTATTCCGAGTCCAACGAAATACATTTGGCGGAGCTAACAAGCACCCGCCGAGGGGAGTCCCGCCTCGGAGTCCCCCCCGCGCTTCCTGCCGCCCCGCGGACTCAATCTACTTTCAACTTCTAACACCCACGAGAAACGGCTAGATTGCCGGACTATGAGTGCTTCTGGAGAACCTTGATAATGATTGGATGGCCCTACACGACGGAGAAGTTGCCGATGTTCGAACTCTACTTCAGCTGTATATGTACGGTCTGAAAAGTTAAAATTGTTAACAAAACAGTTCTTAAATAATAGCTATATCTAAAAATATTGTACTAGAGAGGTTATATATAAACAGGATGGATTTTGCAAATCTATTCTTTTCTATGCTTATCTAACTTAAACACTTGATGAAGGTGTATGTATGCTTTATATTTAATTAATACTTATACATACCTGTGAAATCACGACTGCAAGTACATTAACCAATAAAAAGAATAAAAAAGCTGCGTTGAGTCCTCTTACCTGACCCACCTTTATACACTAACCCTCGAAACAGTAAAGAGATCAAGGTATTTTCAGAAGGGTGACCGAAACAACTGAAACCCCAATGTGAAGCCGAGTTCCACCACAGCAGTTAACAGGCACCATCAGGCTAAAATTTGGGTGACCAATATCAGACGTAAATAAAAAAAAATCAAAAACAAAAAAAAAAATCCCAAAACGCGAACAACTACTGAACCCCAGTTCATAATAATCACACAACTGCAACCAAATTGGAAAGTTACGACAACTGAACCCAACGATCGGATTTTCAGGTCTCTCCCCTTCTCTTGCTTCGCGGGAACTTTGGAGTCATAAACTTTGTATGAACCCGCCGCGCACGAACGTGCGCGCTTCCCCCTGGTATCGGCGTCAGGGACGCTAAAGGAAAAACGGACCGTGGGTGTCCACCAACGTGAATAACAAAAGACTGTGGTCATTAATCCACTATTCACTATAGGATAGACCATTGTGACTTAACATGAGGACCCTAGGCTATTATGGTTCTTATAAACATATAGAATTGTTGGCCCGGAATGATTTGGGGGCGAATGACCAGGCTGAGCGCGGCCCAGTAAAGTCATGGAAAACCACTGTATTTTAGATGAGCATTGAAGCCCGTGCTCACAACCCCCCGGTAAAATATTAAATACATACATGCTATACAAATGAAGATTGAAGAGGTCTCCTCCGAGTTGTTTGGAGTGGCCTGCAATCACACACACACATCTTATCCTATTCTTTTCTTCTACGGTGTAGCAGGTTCCTCATGCCACTCGTTTTTAAAAAAGAAAGAACATAAACTCTGTATTAAAACTGCGTCTCTCTCGTCGCTCTGCTGATGTAATCGACACCCTGTCAATGTCAGAGCCGCATTCCTCAGAGAAACACCCGGCCATCCAGCGTTTAACCAACCTAACGGAGTCGTCCTCTATCAGTCTCTTCTTCCCCATAGAGTTTTGGTTTCCAATTCAGTAAAAAATGGAAACTGTGTTCTCTGGCATTCTGTATAAAGGGTCCCGTCTATGAAGGAAGCCAATGAAAAAGTTAGCCTTGTTAAGATAGATTAGATACGGATCTTGATGGGGCATCTTATAGTTCTACTGCTAAACTGTTTCATATACTCCAAGCTGATAGAAACGTCACCATTAGCAACGCTGGTACGTGGGCTCAGGTTAACTTTGACTCAGAATCTCCCGTGACCTTCTGATGCTTGTGGAGAGGCCTGCCATGGTTCAGATCTCGAGCCTTTGGTCGGATCTCTCGATGCTTGCGGACAGGTGGAATCGTAACAGTTATCATCTTATTTTTTTTCTTTTTTTTTTTTTTTTTTTTTTTTTTTTTTTTTCCTTGCTTCTTTTTTTTTTTTTTTTTTTTTCTTTTTTTTTTTTTTTTTTTCGCACGCTTCGTGAACACGTAAGCTTGTTAGAAATTCAGATCGTCGCGCGATCGAAAGGGACCGAGGGACCCTTGTAGTAATCTATTATAACGCTGGTTTAATTACAGATCGGAATCAATAACATAAGGAAGAGAGAATTGGTGTGGGTCACAGCTAGGACGAATCATCATGGTGTCTTCAGCAAGTAACATCAGCGGGACAAAGAGTAGCTCATTAAGCATTAACTACTTCGAACACCCAGCCTTAAATTCATTTATTGTCCCCCTTCTAAACCATTCCCACCCGAATCAACGTGGAAAACTAAGTCCCTCGGCAGAGAATGATTTTGGCCAAAGATCACGAGCAGAATAAGTCCCGGATCTCACGGCCAAACCCACACTTCTCCTGTCCCCGAAGCAACAGCAACCACAAACCACAACCTCAACAGATAACCTTTCGTCATATAACCACCATCCTTCAGAGAACCCTCTTCACTGTACAGAGAGGAGAAAAAGCTCGACAAATTCCATAAAAAAACCCATGTCACATCATCAATTAAATAAAAGAATCCTGAAATTAATCTCTAAATGTAGATCTTAAAATATATGTACGAGTTGTACTCGTCGACGGTTCCAATAATATGGAAACAATATTTTAAACGAGTATAATCACCCGTTAATTGTAGCGGCGGCGATGGAAATGCACCACGTGGTGGGCCGCGCCGCGCATCTTCATCCAACCTTATTGCTTCTTTCTACTTTTCCTCCTCTCGCAAAACCCACAAATTCGGGCGAAATTTTGGCGAAAGGATTGACAATCGTGAATCAAACATTTATTTAAGTTATAAAAATAAGGCTGGTTCTCCTCCCTCGCTTTCTTCTCATCCTCCTGTGTATTAAGGCAAACCAGAATCTTCTGTCATTCTTCTCTGTCAATTCAGTTGACAAAGGTTGTGAAAGAGAAGAGCGACTTTGGAGGGCGATTGGGTGGAGGTTTCGCATGCTTTTGTATCAAAGCTAGGGCTAATTATGAGTCCCCCAAAACGGACTCAATTAATGGTTGTTCAAATAAAATCTGGGTCGAGAATAGACATTGTTGTAAAAATATAATTGTTATATATTATTCTGTTTTGGTTTTTTCCCCCTCCCAAAAAAAGTTATAAGCCCATTAAAAAGAAATTGGTTGTTATTTATTTATCGGTTTAGGAAATATTGAGTAATGTCAATTGGGTCAAATTGTAATATAAAAGATTTGATGAAGAGGCAAACTGGTGCTTGAGGCTGTATAAAATAATGTTTGCCATTTTTTAAATAAAAATAAAAAAATAATTTAAATCATGTTCACAACAACATCCATGAAACTTTTTATTTGAAAGAAACGATAACATCTTTTAATTTTAACGTATAATATTTATATAATATTGTAAACATAGTAGTGATACAATTATTATTTGTTTGCATTCATTATTACACCAACACAACGTTTCAAATTATATCCTTTTGGGTATTATTTAGAGTCAGACATGAAGACTGAAGACCGCCGACCGAGCTATCCGCTAGTTCCCGACTCGGCGCGCGCCTTGGTAGGTTATCAACCTTCAAATCAAAACGCACTAGGATAAATGTGCGGATTTCCATCACCACATTTCTCACCCCGTTAAATAGGATTAAATCGAAGGGGTGAATGGTGATCTTTGAGGACTTATCCGCCCCTTCTCGCCGCGCCGCGCAATCTAGCATTCCTCCCCTTTGCTTTTCGGATATCGACAAAGAATCGTGCTTCTGGTGCTGCTTCTCAAAAAGCAATGAATCGAAGGGTTAACCAAAAAAAAACATCGCGTCCAATCCAAGGGTGATCCTATCTGATTAGAACATTAAACATCGCAGAAAAAATCCGCCTAATATATTATTATATATTATGAGTTGACATGATAAGAGAGGGCTGTGCATGTAAATAAATACGAACGCCGAGAGCGACGGACGAACGCGCGCGTAGCTTTGCGCCAGAAAAAAAAGGTCGTCGTGCAGTTCCTCATAATAATTGTAATCGCGTCCCAAACAGCAATTCAGAGAGAAACTGTGCCAGAGAGTTTAATTAAGTAGTTGGCACGAACAAACAACTTCCTGACAAAAGAACCCAGCAAACCACCAATTGTTTCCGTCTGGTACTTTATGGTTATTTATTCTTAGAGGGGGGGTCGTTCACATAGTTATACGTAATTATTTTTTTTTTTTTTTTTGGAACATTTTAATAAGTTATAATTACATGTATACCTTTTTAAAATTAAATTCAATTTTTTTTTCATTTTTTTAAAACTTAAAATAAATTTTATTTATTAATTTTTTAATTTTTTTTTTATTTTAACATTTATAAAAAAACTAATAAAATTTAAACTTACCCCCCCCCCCCCCTTTAATTAAAAATTATTTTTAAATACATATTATTTTTTTTTTTTTTATTAATTTAAAAATTTAACCATAAACCACCCCCGCCCCACCCTCCGTAAATCAATTTTACAAAAAAACCAATATAATTTTAAAAACTTATAAAGATATCAAAACACATAGCTACTAATTGGTGTCACAAAAAAATTTATAAAACATTAGCGTATTTAATTATTGGGAAACCCCCCCCCCCCCCCCCCCCCTCTCAGCTGATTACGTAATATGAGAACGAAACTCCCTTACGCGGAATATAAACCCCGCCGGTTTGGTTTAAAGCAAGCCCTTGTTAGTGACCTGGGAAAAAAAATGTGAATTTCCCCACAATATAAAACACCGATCTGAACAAAAATATTATCAACAATTATAAATATAAAAGAATAAACCAGAGGAAAAACAATTCTCCTAGATATAACCCCCCATGATTGATTAAAACATAAAACACATTCCAGATGGTATCGGTAGCATAAGCACCCCCCACAGCATATATCCACATAAAACATTAAACATAACGCGTCCCCGCAAAAACACCTACTCAAAACTCTCGGGGAACTCTAATTAATTCAGGAGATTTTCAATCAATACAAATAAAATACGATACAAAACAACAAAAACAACGAAAATACATTTCTACACTAAAAAAAAAAAAAAATACGGCGTTAAATGTCGGGTGAAGGGTGGCCGTTAAAAAAAAAAAAATTATCTTTGGGGTTGATGAAAGTTGTATTTAAAAATTAGGGGGGGGGTTGTCATTTGTGTGTTATGGGCACTGCAAAACAGGCCCAAGGGTTCCGGCAATAAATTAAAAAAATTGCAGGGCTTGAGTGTTGCTCTGTAAGACAGCAGGCACCAACCTCCAGAAGTATCAATGTGATTTCTTTTTTAGTGTCTTGTAATAGTTTTTCCTCTGGATACTGCTGCCAACTTCTCTGCAACGCATTCCGTGTGCCTGGGTAGAATATTGACGTTAAGTTATAAATATTTTCACAAAGGCATATTATAAACACATGATATTAAATTAATATGGAATCGTAGAAAAAGAATAACACTAATGTTTTAGCGCGATTGAAGTTTAACAAACAAAAAATTAAAAAACCACACACAAACCACAGATGATTTAAAAAGCTTTTGAATTTTTGGCAGCAGTGTAATGATGCAGCAGTTGTAATGGATGATATGGGCAGCAGTGTTAATGATGGCAGAGCAGTGTTAATGCAGGCAGTGTAAAATGCAAGCAGAGTAGTGCAGCAAGTGTAAGCGCTCAAGTGAAGATCGTTTAAACTCTCAGTTTAAACGAAAAAAAACCCATTAGTACGTGATAATGCCAACACAAAGAAAGATGGGCGTGCGCGTGGCTTCCATTAAGCTATCTAACCTAACCATCGTACTAGGGACGCATCAATCAGCTAATTGTAAAACACCATCGGAAAAGAAGAGTTTGTGCCAACACAGCTGTTTTCTTTTTCATCTTTTCTCTTTCTTAATTTTTTTTTTTTCTTTCCCCGCCGCGCGATGTAAAAAAAAAGAGTGTCCATCATTAATGTTAGAGGGAGCTGGGGGGCGCCCTTTTCCAATAAAAGTGTAATAAATTAATTTTCTGTTCTTTCTCGGCACTAATGAATTAATTAGGAGGCTGGTGCTTCCGATAAAGTGTAATAATTTCTGTACTAATTTAGGTCTTGTTGCGTTGTGTACACAGCTGGAGGAAAGTTTGTGCAATAATTGCAAATTATTTATTAAAATTTAATTAATAATTTACGTTTACAAGTGTTCTATAACAGTGAGCAGAGAACATGATATTGTCACAGTTTGGTACATTCAATAAATAATCACGATATTCGCAACAAGGAGATATAATAAGTAATCCGATAGAAGCAAGCCACAACACAATTATAAGGATAGAATGATTCACAATTTCCTAACAAAGGGGTATCACGGGGCAAAGGGCCATGATTTACACTACCCCTCCAACAACCCCACTCCCCCCCCGCCCAGATATTACCCTTCCTCATTTTTCTTGCAAATGCCAGAAAAAAAAACCGCGGACAGTTATTAACTATACTGAGAAGCTATCTTCCTGTTCAGCGAATTGCGGACTTTTCCAGTTTCTAGCCGCGGCGTTCAACATTATTAATCGACCTCTTCTTCATCTTTCCACACCAGCTAATTTGATTAAAACATCACACAAAAAGCGGTAACACTTGAAACTCAGGTACCTGTCTCGTATCCAAAGTAACATAACCACTATCTCAACTTTCGTGTCTATATCATCTTTTCCAGCTGTAACAGATCCGCCTCACTCACTTAAGCTGCTGAAACGTGTAACAACTTCCACCTGAGAGACGGAACAATGATAGAATTAAAGAAACAATATAGAACAATACAAACATATATAGAATAAATCTGTATAAGTTGAGTGGTAGAATGCCTCCCCAATCAGCTGAAACGAAACGCCTGCTAAACATTTCTAGTCGCGGCAATCCAGTGTACAATAATTGAGGATCTGAACCACTACAGACTAATAAAGGACAACAAACCCCCCCCCAACAAAAAACCCCCCCCCCCCCCCCCCCCCCCCACCCCCCCCCCCCCCCCCCCCGGCCCTACAAATAACGAACCATCTAAACATGTGATTTTTACAACTGATTCTCAGACATATTGTGTAATGTGAATTATATCTTTGCTTGGGCTGGATTGAATTGACTGTAGTGGTAAGGTGCACGTGCTATACAACAACATGTAGTCCAAAGTGTAACGAGTGTGTAATGAGAGGATCAATTTGGTAGAGATAGAGGAGGTTGTAAACAGCAAGCCAGTCATATTATTCCCAACACCACCACCACACGATGTTACGAATGTGTAATGTATGTTTTAAAAAATTTGGCCCAAGAACATTGGTGTTATTATACAATAGATCAAATGGATGTAGGTTCCTGATACCATAAGCACTGTAAAACAAGGAGTTTACTGTTTGCGTTTAGGTGCGAATGTTAGTGTGAAAGTGTTGTGACAATGAACCAAGATGGAAGGTGGAGTATGCTGGAATGGTTGCCGTGTTTTATTATATATTAAAAATTATATGGTCACCAACCAGATGCACTGATATCATAAAAAACTAGCACGCGAGCTCAGACCTCAGCCTACACTGGGACATTAAGAATTAATTACCAACCTGCAGCTGGACCACTACAACATTCAACTGGGCCACAGTATGAATATGTAAAGCTTGCGACTCATGTTGCTGTAATACATTACACAACCATGTTCACCGTACCTCAGAATTACATTAATACGCCACAATAGGAAGCGGGAAAGAGTGCTAACATTCCTAGAGTTTGATCTTCTTCCCTAGTCGTGGGCGGATCTAGAGAATGGTCAACCTTAAAGAATCACACATTTGGATAAAAATTTTTATAACGAACGGTCGGGCCAGTGCAGCATCCCCACCGAATAATTAAAATGACGGAAGATTTTTAAAACCTTAACCCCAGAAATCCGTTACACACAGTATCTAGGATATTTTTATCACTCTGAGATCCCAGCCAAATCCTTTTGTTTTCCACCTTTGCCTAAATTCCACAAAAACAATGCTAAAACTACTTGAATATATGTGGTAATTTCTACGAAACACAAGACACAGAATAGCGGGTGGACATGTGTAAGTGCCAGTTGTGCTTTAATCACAACCTGGCTCAGGAGGAGCATGTCCCAGGGGGCTAGGAAAATGACGTTTAATAGAATGATAAAATGTGAGTGAAACAAGTGCACAATTTTAGTTATACTGATCGTAGTTATGATCTAACGCCTAATATTCCCTATAATCCACCCATCAACTGATACGGGAACAAGCATCAAAAGCGAACTGAGA
>NC_087072.1:4327259-4329759 GCF_026151205.1 Bolinopsis microptera | reverse complement strand
ATCTCAAATTTCAAGACAAATTAATGTCAATTAATGTCAATTAATGTCAATTAATGTCAATTAATGTCAATTAATGTCAATTAATGTCAATTAATGTCAATGTCAGTTTGGGGTTTTTTATGGAATACTGACATTAATTGACGTTGCATCCCCCGAGACGCTAGATTAAATCAATTTCAATTAATTTGTAATCCGTTGTTCACATAAGAACTTCGACTTAATATTGTCAGGTTTAATTTCAGACATAATTTTTGTTATAACCAGTTACATTTTCGCAGCGGTAAATTATGACAGATTTGGCTCGAAGTGAATGCAGTTCCTGTGGTCAAAAAGGATCAGATTTAAAAAGATGTCAAGCTTGTGGTAATACTGTGGAACCTGTAAATCAGTGAGATATTGCAGCGCTGTCTGTCAGAAGCGTGATTGGGGGTAACCATAAGAAAAGTTGCAGCGTTTTGAAGGTATATCCCATCTACGAAAAGGACTGTGCAATTAATACCAATATTTGAGTATTAGTTACCTCACGAGTGAAGTTATAGACACAGAAAGAAAGCAATTGGAAATTCAGTCAAAACAAATGAGAACATGATCGTGAAGATTCAAACTTCTTTGGGCCTGCAAGATTTAGCCGTCTATAATGAATCTAAAGAGTACTATGCTCACATTCCAACATCTGACAAAAACCACCAAGTGATAAATGACAGGATCCTGAGAGAAGGTTTAACATGTGTTAGACTACACCCCCAACTCAAGAAACTGTACTTCAAAGCTCACCTCAATCCTGACTTCTCTCTTAATGTGTACCTAAACTGCACACATAACATTAATAGTGGTGACTACTATTGTTTAAGCAGAGATTTTGAAGTCACTTTAGATTAAAAACCTTTGTTTGTAAGTTCACTGATGTAACATTTTAACGGTATAACAATTATTAGTTTTTAAATTAATAAGATTCAACAGTCTTAATTTGTTTCTGTCTTAAAGATTGTTTTCAGAGTAAGTTCGGGCACACTGTGATGGTTGCTGAACCACCCAATATCAACACAAAATGTAATTTACAAACACAAAATCTCAGTCCAACAAAACTAATATAAAACTTAATAATATAAACTTATAAAACTTAATATAAACTTAATACAAAAGTATTCGCACTGACCTCTGGTTAGCCTCAGTTCGTTTGCTCTGAAACCACAGCTCAAAGTTGGGAGATTTTATATACTTTCCTGTACAGCTCCTTTCCAACTCCCTCGGCAGTCCTTTCAGCTCTGCGCTCTGTAGAATACAAAGATTACCTTGGCTGAACCGAGAACTTCTATTTGTAGGCCAGACACCGAACATGGTAGAATGTTCCAGAAATCTAACTTTAAACCAGGTGTCATGAGAGGTTCTTAGAATGTAGAGGCCTACATCTACAGGCAGGTAATTTATTTGCCTCAGCTAGCTCCAGTGAAACTGATACTACTCTCGGTAAATGTGCAGAGCAACTTTTTAGCAAGAGGAACTCCTTTGCCGCGCCATTTTAGGGGCACTCTGTAATAGCCATTGAAAACAAGCAATGAGGTACATTACACCTATACAGAGTAGTGCTTGGTCATGTGGAAAGGAGTAGGCATCTTATCACACCCAATTGTTGGATCACCAATGATATTTTTTTTATTCAACAATAGGATCGGTCTAGGATTATAGAAATTCCTTTCCCTCACAAACTGTTGTTTTACTACTTTAACACCACAATTGGGTTTTGTAAATTATAATGTTTTTTTTATTTGACCACATCGTTAAAAAAAAAAAAAACAAACAAAACTCGTTAAAAAAGAAAAAGTTTTTTTTTTCTTTTTTTTTTTTCTCCTTTTTCCCACTATTACTACGATTCCGTGTGTGTCAACCGTATAGGGGAGTTAAAAACCCACAATTTAAAATATTGTTATCTCTATATATTATATTTAAAAACTTGACGAAATTTCCCCCTTTTTTCCCCGGCCAAACGGGGACATAGGAAGAAAAAACAAAACCGAAAATATCGACCCTCAAAATGACCCTCTGTGAAATTCAAAACCACTCTCGCAAATGGGGAGTTGAAAAACCTCGCCATTTTTTAATTAGAGCGAGGGTTGTAGAAAAAGATTAGGAATAAGCTATAAGCTTACTTAGGACAAATTTTTTTTGGATTTTAGGAGAGGGGCTTTAGTTTTTTATTTAATTAGCGTCCGAAGTGAGTAAAATAAAAAAACCGGTAAGAAAAATAAGGGTCGTTATTTAAGCAAAGGTTTAAACTGCGCTGGTTGCGTAGCACGTGAAAATGCAACGTGCGCGAGCAGAAACATCTTAACTACGCGCGTTGTTATGCTGTATGCTACGTCATAATTTCAAAACTAGCTCACATTTACGCTCACGCTATGACTTATATTCATAACTTTGGTTGTGATTGGTATTCTTTGATGCGGTAAAAAGTATCGTTTTGGGAATCCGAATACTAACAACGCTGTCGCCATTGTTAGAT